>NC_071388.1:135723239-136034239 GCF_022682495.2 Desmodus rotundus
TTTAAACTGTAGTTCCCCAACCAGCAGCAACAGCATCACCTGGGAACTTAATCAAAATGTAGATTCCAGGTCTCACCCTCCCCAGACCTAGCTTCCCAAGCTCTGAGGTTGAGGTTCAGTAATCTGTGTTTTAACAAGCTTTTTAGGTGATTCTGACTCACACTAAGGCTGGAACCAATAACTTAGATCAGCAATTTTCAATATTTTCATCTCATGGCATACATAAGCTAATTACTAAAATTTTGAGGCACAACAAAATTACATTTTTGTTGATCTTACCAAAAAGTAGGTATAATTTTCATTTATTCCCACTGGAAGGCTACTGTTGTGTTGGCTTTTTTTGACTTGACAATCTAAGGGAAAAGAGGTCAGCAGTCCTGACTAAATAGACAGGTATTTCATGTTTTAGCAATTCTTGCCACATACCAATGTGCCTCCCACGGCACACTGGTTGAAAATTGCTTCCTTAGATTGTATAAAGAAAGTACTCTCACAGTAAGTCCTGCCAAATCCACAAATATTCTTTGAATGGCTACTAAATGTAAGATATTGTGCATACTAAATAAAGAAATAAAAGAATAAAATAGAGCTCATGATTCCTTTTTCTGACATTCTAAAGTTCTCATGTAGAAATAGGAAAGGGGAAAAGACTACGTAAAGTAATACAAACATTAAATTTAAAATCCAGCTCATCTGGGGTAGAAATAGCAGGTAATTCAATTCAGGATACAAGGATTTCCCTGTAACATAACATTTGAGACATATCCCACAGGCCCGAGAATGGGGTCTTAACAGGATGTGTTTGTCTTTCCTATTAACATCACAGATCAGGAACTTACCTCCGAACACTCAATTTCTCTTAATAAGAGTAGGAGAGGGATAGGAAGAGAGAGGGGGAACGCAATATTTATTCAGTCATAAGATCTCTCTCAAAAGGGAGGGTAATACCTCTTCGTTCTGCTCAGTTGCTGAAGCAAAGACGAATTGCAGGAGAGATTGTGGAAGGAAGGCAGAGACCACAAAAAGGAGAAAAAAAATATTGGTGCAAAGTAGATCAGGTAAAGATAACCCACAGAAGCATGCCCAGTCAGGTGGCATTGCTGTGGGGAAGTCTTAATAAGTTGAAGAGAAGCTGTTACTCTCCTGAACACACCCACAAAATGGGATTTTGGAACAGAGTCTTCCAACTATTCTGAAGCCACAAAAAATGAGGGGTTACACCCTCAAATGTATATTTATTTGGGTATTTATAACTTTCATCAATATACAATTAATAAAACAGAATTTAAATAACAAAAGCGATCAAGTAGAATTGCTCTTATTTTCTTCACGCAACCCACTCACTGCCTTGCTACCCTGTTATAGTGGATGCTAGTAATTTAGACTAAAGTGAAAAGGCATTAGAGGTTGCAGTGGGAAAAGAAAGGAGGATCTACTCACTATGTCCTCAAGCATCAGTGATATAGAAAGCCATGCAAATTGCAGTTTTTGATGGTTAATATATATTTTTATATTCTGGATCCTATACGCACCAATAGTGTAAGACTCAGTCTTCCCTCATCCTGATGCTATCTCACCAGGTTCCTGCAGAAACCACCAAAATTTCTTCAAGTGGGAATGTGGTCATCATGGTGTATAAGAACAGGAATGTCCAAGAAGCTATTTAAATTAAATGTATTTTGCCTGACACAATATCCCTTTCTCCATGACTCACAATCCCACTACCCCAAAAACAAAAAAATTAGCAATGTATTTGTAGGTGCTTTGGAAAAGTGGGAAGTTAACTGAAATAAGCTTTCAGGAACTTAGGGCAGATTTAAAGGTATAACTTGAAATAGCAATTCAGTGAGAAATATTTCAGGGAACACCAAAGACTGGAGGCAGAAATGGCTTATAATCATTTGAAGAAATCCAAGGTAGGTTTTAGAATCAATTTTTCTTTCTGTGAAATAATGTCACTTGTAGGTCTGGGTACAGTATGGGTCAGAAATATTGAAGTCATGGTGTTGTTGGTGGGAAAACAATAGGAGAAATACTAACTCACTTTGATCTAGAAGAAAGAGCCCAGACTGAGCTCCTAGGTTCTTTATGCTAGGGACTTACCCCCTCACAGAGAGTGTAGCACACCAATACAATATTTATTATATTCCTAAGACCCAACTCCACAAGTCAAGAGCTTTCCCTAGGTATCTATTTTCAAACTGAATGTCCTCTTTGAATAATGAATGAATTTCTTCGTTTTATTCCCTGATACATATCTTAATTTGTGGCCTGGATCAATACATTCAAATCTTTCTACCCCATGTTCTCCGACTAATACCTTTTGTGCACTCACTTTCATTGGACGAACATCATATTTGTTAGGGCTATGTATCTGACATCATTGTGGGACCACTGGATCCTTGCATACAGCCATCCGCCTCCTTTGCATGATTTCTCAGAGTACATGTAGGCAAAAGTACATGCTAAATAACTGTACCCTACTCATAATTTCAGGTGGAAACCAATGCCTTATCTAGTCTGTTCATTTTGAACCCAACATGACCATGTGGAAGCCTCAAGGATTGTTTTTGCCTGTTATTAAGGTAGAAATAAGAAGACCCCAGAGTCCATTAGTATTATGGGAAAAAAGAGTGAGATGGGATGTGATCCTACAGACAAGCCAATCAAGTGGAAAAATTCCAAATAGAACTAAAAACTTCTATTAAAGTATCCCCTCTGACAGGTGAAACCAACTTCTCCTGTTAATACCCGTACAGGTTTTGAAGATGGAATATGAGAAAGAGGAAAAAGAGGCAAGTGCAGAATCTATATTGCTTTTTTATATTTTATAATAGAGTATAGTACATTTTTTTAGTTGTCAGAAAATTACCACTTTCAAAAATCAATGTGAATCTTCAAACACTAAATCCATATATATTTGCAGAGTAAAAGCTGAGCCAAATTGAAGATAAAATATTGCCTTCCACAATGATTTTAAATTGAGAATCAATTGTGTTATCATTATTGGACCAACTGTAGAAATATGTTCTTTCCAAAATTCATATGAGAGAAATATTCAGGGAGCCTTCTAGATTTCTGTTTTCACAGTCCTAAGTCAGGATATAAAAATATTTAATCTCACTTTTTAAATTCTCTCTTGTTGGTAACTTCCTGGAATACATATTGAAAATGATTCATATAACTTAAGATTTCCATGATTAATTTGCAATGTCTGCCATTGGTATGGAAAAAGCAAGTGGAAGTATATATTTGTGTATTTGACATTCAAGGAGAATAGGAGTAAAAAGTGGAAAGAGAGGAGAATAAGAAAGGCTAGTGGAATGTGGGGCTTATACAGAAAGTCAGATAAGGATAGATTTCCAAGGAGAGGACAAGGTTTATGCTTCAAAGTCACATGACAAGAAAGTACCCAATACTTGACTTAAAATTTTGTAATATTTGGTATCAAAAATATCAAATCTATGCATGCTTAAAAGGCACTGATAATAAGCTCAAGAAAGAACATGCTTGTGGCTCTTTGATGTAGGACAATTCAGGAAAGCGCTGTTGGAGGCCAGTGAGTAAGTTTTCCCAAAGGACTATAAAAGGATGCAGCGCTGAGCCACTGCACATTTCTTCTCACGGTCTCCTTTACCTTTCCCCTGCTTTCTTTCTGATGGCTCTTGTTGTTTATGGCTGAACATTTAGGGCTTCTTCTTTTTAACAGATTCTTTAGCCTTTGACTTGCCTGTCACCACTGAGTTTTATGCTTTTGTTATAAAGCTGTGAGCTTGCTCCACACACAGTCCAAATTGAGCAAAACCCCTTCAAAAGCCCCCCAAATGATGGCATTGTCCTTTTTAATGGACGCCTAGAGAATGAAACAATCTGTCTCGTTCCTTGTGTCAGAACAGCTGGAATGGAATGAATGGAGAAGGCTGAGCATTGCTGCAAAATCTTTGATAATAGAGAAGTACAAGTGTTCCCCATCAACGGTAGGATGATAATTTCTCTGGTATGAATGATGTAACCAAGTGGATGTATATTGCTGTCCTATTCTCTCTTGTCCCAAGACACCCTTGGAAACACGATGCTACATCTCAATGGGATTTTCCAGTACAAAGATTCTTTTCAAATAACATAATTGTGGGTACACACCACTCCTACAGAGGTAAGTATACTGAAGATGTGCCAAAACATTAGGGCAGAAATTCAGTTCCCATGGCACACAAGCAGGAATCCGACCATTTGCAACAATGAATACATTTTTTGTAGACTTCAAGATTATAAAGTACACACTCTCTATAAGACTCAAATTGCTTGTTTGTTTGGGAGTCAAACAACCTGACAAATGAAATAAGAAAGAAAAATATGCAGGAATACAGAATATTTTTGTATTCTGCACAGCTGATATTGATGTATTTCTATTGTTAAGATAGAAAGTCTATAGGTGATGAGTAATAATATAAAGACATAACAATTCTTTACCTAATATTAGTTTAACTTCTACCTACTTAAATTTTAGAGACCATGTAAATAAAATGAACAACAAACAACAAAAAAACAATAATAAAAAAACTTTTTCCAATCTATGGTTCAACCAAATGAACTTCATGGGAAAAAGAGTAGTGTAACCGTTAGGAGAACAAATAGGCATAAAGAACTGGTTAGGTCTTAAATTTCTGGAGATCGTGTTATATGCATAGCAGTTGAATAAACCTGCCTTTACATATTTGAAGATCTACTATGTAGCACACATAACAGATACAGTTTGGATTGTTCAAGGGGGAGAATCCTAGAAGGGTAGGTCATAGAGGGGCAGATACCAGTTCCAGGTAGAAAGAACATTTAAACTACAGGTACTCAACTGTAACAACGACTTCCGTTGCTGGGAGCCTCAAGCAGACATTGTGATAAAGAAGACCAAAGTACTCCCAGCCATCATTCCTGATTCCCAGGCTATGATACTAAAGCCATGATAGTGCAGTTTGTACTTAAGGAAGTTTATTCACTTAGAAGCACCATGAGGGATGAAATGTAAGACTTCTTTCTATTAAGGAGTGGGAGGTGAGGAAGGGTCTGAACTGTGGATTACTGTCCAGAACTATAGAATTTAGTGGACACTTGTTTTGAGATAGTATTCATTCCCATGTTTTTCTAGGCTAAAGTTACCCTGATTTTCTTAGGAAAACCAGCTGTCCACTACTCCTACTTCACTCAGTTGGGGTTCCTATCACCCAGCTCCAGGGAAAATCTTGACATGGATTTGCTCAAAAGAATAATTACAGCCCTGGCCACACTGATTCATCACACAATAAGTGTATGATTTAGAACCAGATATTTTGGACTAATGAGACCTAATGTGCAGTCTATATGCCAGAGTTGTTGAGATGTCCCCAAAAAAGCCTAGATTTCCTAGAAGTCATCATATCATCACAATAAAAATGCCTGTGTGAAAATGAAGTAATATCAGAGCAAAGCAGAGGCGAGATAGGGGGCAGAGTAAAAAAAAAAAAAAAAGTACAAATTCATGTAAGCTCTTGAAACCAGTCATACTTTACATTAACTCTACCCCTAGACTGTTCAGTCTTTGAGCTCTGCTGCCCCCAGTACTGCTTATTTGAGTTGGCTTTATGTCACCTGCAACCAAAGTGTTCTGATTAATATGTGGTGGTCCAGTGGGAACCAGGTATGAAGTCTTCAGACAGTCAGCAGTCGCCAAGGGCCAAGGGGAGAGCAATGAGAAATTTGACCTCCTCATAGTTTTCTCCAGGAGCTGACTGATGCTCAATGCCATATGCCACTGACCTTAACCAGATTGTCTGTTCATCTCACTGAGTGATTTTCTCCTCTCAAACTCTACCAAATAATTTTGTTTCTTCACAGCTTTCTCAAATCAATAACATCTGATTTCAGTTGTTCTAGACTTCAGGCCATCTTACTTTGTACGGGCCCAAATACACAGGCGTCAATTGGTGAAATAGAAAAAGTTGATAAATGAATGAAATTCCTCAAGTACTATTGTCTCACTGAATACTACCCCTCCCCATTTTTTATTCTTGTACTGAGTTATTTATTATTATTATTATTGTTATTATATATATTATTTTTGTGTTTCCTTTGAACACTCCAGAAAGAGATGGAATTAACTTATGAATGCTCAGGCCCTGGCTGGGTAGCTCAGTTTGAGCATCCTCCTGATGTGCAGAGGTTGTGAGTTTGCTCTCGGGCACAGAGGAGAAACAACCAGTGAATGCATAAGCTGGGGAACAACAGAGCCATGTTGCCTTCTCTCTGCCTCTCTTCCTTTCTTGTTCTCTCTCTCCCTAAAATCGACAATTTTAAAAAAGTTATCAATGCTTATAGTGACATAGTATTTAATTTTTATGACTATTTTTCTAATGTGATAATTTATTTGTAATTTTAAATTCTTCTTTAAATACTTTGATCAGGTCCCTGGTACATGTTGTTTTTATTTGCAAAAGAATTTAATACAATTTGATTGGATACAATTTCTAGTACATACTAAATCCTTAAGCAGTTGTTTTCTGCTATGTTTCTTTTTAAAAAAATTTTTATTGTTATTCGATTACAGTTGTATGCCTTTTCTCCCCATCCCTCCACCCCACCCCAGCCGAACCCCCCCCTGCTTTGTTTCTAATAGAGTATGCCTTGCAACGACAGATGACGGCATAAGGAAGTTGGGGAATTATCAAAATTCAAATGTAGGATGCTAATGGTTTAAGGTAGGAAAATGCTATAGGTTTTTATTTTAATTTAATCTTTATCTTATTTTTCCCATTAACATTTAGTCCCTCCCCCCAGCAATCCCCACACTGTTGTCCACATCCATGAGTCCTTATTCTTTTTTGCTCAAATTCTCACTTCTCATTGCTGAGGGGAAAAATGCCTAGGAACTTGGAACTCTACTCTTTTGAAATAGTGAAGGAAGGAAACTGGTACCCTTTTTATTTGTCTTGATTGCAGTGCTTCTAGATTTTTAAAATAGTAAGACATGCATAGAAAACAATAGTGCTTCCTCAGAATGCTGATGTTAAAAGACAACATTGCTGACAATGAGAAGTGACTGGTTCAGGGTTCCAGCTCCTCTAGTTTTGAACAGGATTCCAGCTCCTCTAGTCTGGACAGTCATTGGGTTGAAGAAAGTAATATTCTGGGGTTAGCTGTGGCTTAAAATCATCAACAAAACCAATTATTCTGAAGTTTGTTCACTTTTTAGAACAAATGGTTTCAAAGAAAACAGACTGTTGCTTATATTCCCACTCAATTCCACTTCAAAAAATTTGAATAAAAATGGAGAGAGAGAGAGAGAACATACCAGTTTCATTATCTTCAGAAGGATAAGTTTGTTCATATGGAATTATCTTATTTGGGCATTTTTTTCTTTTAAGGATAGCTATACCACATGCTTCATTGGTTTAGAATTTGTTTACAGAAGGCTTAAAGACATGAGTCTCTTCTTGTCTTGATTTAATATTTTGTCAAATGTAAATGTAGCAACTAGGACCTGACTTTGTACAAGAATCCACTAAACCTAGAAAGTTATGGTTGCGGGTTATGCCTGGAAGAATGTAAATGTGTTTATTTTGTGGAATCATACAGATTACATATGTAAAAGCTATAAATAAGCAAACAAAAATCTTTCCCTTATGGTTTCACCCAGGGTCTTTTCCCTGCTCTGTAGTAGCAACACTGGACAAAACCAAAGAGCCAGCATTAAAACTTAAGTGTGGTTTAAATAATAGAATTATTTACATTTGTGTAGTTTACAAAGGTTTGATTTAGGATTCAGGGGCTGTGGGATTTAGTCCTGGCTCTCTACTTTGTTCTCTGCCAGTATGCATTCCAGAGGCCAGTACTTGTCTCACACTGGTGTGACTATCAGAATAATTGACGGAGCTTGTTAAAATGCAGATTCCCAGGTGGACCCTACTCCAAGATATTCTGATTCAGCACATCTGGGGTGAGGGCTATACATTTCCATTCCTGGTAAGGGTGCTGTGCTAATCCTTGAAGAATCACTGGTCGAAACCTCAGTTTTTCTGATCTTTATAATGCATGGATCCAGCTAGGCTTATTGATCATAGTGCTAAAAAGTAAAAGGAGACAATTTCCCTTTTTTAAAGGGAAAGTGATTTTAGTCTAGATGTTCCATACTTTAAAATATTAGTGAAAGTTTAATTAGCTCTCATAAGCACCTTGTGAGAATATGCAATAAATATTGGCATCATTGCCCATATGTGGAAAGAAAAGCTTTGAATATTTACATGTCTAAAGTTATCCAGTTGGACAGCAGAAGACTTAGGACCAATCTTGTCTCTCAGCTCAAGAATAATTACATTATTCTATATTTTTTCTTTTGTTTATTTTTCATAGCTTTTTATAAATGAACAATAACCCCTTTACAGCCTGTAATCATTCATGATATTTAAGAGGAAGATTCTGTCTTGCTTGGGTCATATATGCACCTATAGATAGATTTATAGCAGAGTTAAGAAAGAGAGGAGGAGGAGAAGCCTGGGAAGGAGGAAAGGGAGAAAAAGGAGAAGGGGGAGGAGAGAGAAGAAGAGGGGGAGAGAAAGGACGAAGAACACAAAAAAATTGCATTTTCTGGAACAAGCCATTTGCCATCTTTGAAATTAACAATGCTAACAAGAAGCTCCAGACTGGACTCTCATACAAGAATTCCCAACACTATATACTCACTCTTGTGGTGTATACTGTATATATATATTTTTCATTAATTGAGATGAGAACCAGCTGTGAACAGATTTAGCTAACATTTCAATTCTGTACCTTATGTCAGAACCTAATTACTGTCCACCAACACGTGTTCACTCTTATCTCACCTTTAGTATCTCAGCTGCTGGAAAGTAAATCCTCAAACTTTCCTTGATTAAGTTCTTGCTCCATGCCTGTAACGTAATATTGACACACTAAACCAGAAGGTGGAGGCATGGTTAGTTATAATCAGAAGTACAAATAAGGTGAGAATTAATTTGTTTCTATAGCTGTCAATGGGGACTCCTCTGAGGGAATGCCTGTATTTAAGTGCAGTCGTTGTATTGTGCTAACAGGATTGCATCAGGTTGTACATTTGTAGTAAACACCGGCCATTTGGCCTATAATGAGCTTTCAGGCCAGCCCACAGGTTGAGCCTCATGATGCCTTTCTGTTATTTTTGTGTCAGACATATTTTTATAGATGCTTGCACACAACAGCTTTGCTCATGGTACTAAATAATAAAACAATTTGCACATGGTACTATTTGACTTTTGTTATTTTAGTTTCTGTATCTTTCAGTCCATTCTTTTTAATATTGATTTCAGAAAATTAATTTTATATTGTATTTCTGAATGTTATAAAAGGCCAAATAAACAATACTAACTTTTTAAGTGACTTCTTGTCTTGAACTTTATAGACCAGTAAAATTAAATAAAAATAAGGGCTAACATAGAGTTATCAATTGCCTATTTAATAAAAAGAAGATAGAAAATAAGATACCTCAATATAACCCTCTCATTTATCAATAGTATGAATTTTTTTAGATAAGAAAGTAGAAAACTGTGCCAAAATTTATAGAAATTAGCTTTATGAGAAATAGCATACAATGTTTTTTTTTTAAGATGCATCCCTAAGAACTTTCTCGACAATCTAGGAATGCCAAGAGCCACTTGGTATGGTATTCCACTTGGGGGAGAGAAGGTCAATTATCTGCTTGGTTGAGGAGAGGGACAAGCAATGGTTATGCTGAAATGGTGCCTTTGTAACTAGTTAAGGATTACTTTAGAGCACTTAGGGAAAAGTGACCTGCTCAGTGACTAAGGCTGCAAGAAATCTCAATGCTTGCCTTGATGCGGTCTTGTCAATAGCTCTGTCTTTTCCTTATTAAATCTTGAAATGTTTCTAAGTATATCATCACAGTGAGCATTTCGAGGATTTCTTTTCCCAAGTATTATAATATCAGCAGAAAAACAAAATTAAAATTATTACTTTGATGTAAATATTTGCTTGCATTCTGTCATGAGAGAGGAGTGTAGTCTCGTGTCGGAAGTAAAGATGGTACGTTTTCAGATTGTATATGGGATTTCGAGCACAAGTGAGGTAGTCTAGTGATACCTATGCACAGTGCAGCACAGGTTGGTGGGCCTCTGCTCAGGATCAAACTAGCTAGACTTCAGGACCAGTTGCCCCCAGGCTATATGTCTTTGGCCTTAAGCAGCCACACCAAACTGGATCTGAGAGTGAAATCCTGGGGATGGTGAACAGGATGAGTAACATCCAGTGTTTGTTGCTTTTCTATGCTGCTCCAGTATCAACAGTGAAGATTCTAGACGACTCAGTGGTCAGCTGCACAGTTCATTGTGCCCATTTTTGATAAAACTCTTTTGGATCTTCTGAAGGAGTCCTTTTCCAGGTTTCCAAGGATAAACTGCGTAGTCTGAATTGTACGTAGGTGGGAACACAGTGGATTCCCTGGCTGTGAGGTGGACACTCTTGTTAGACAGGAAGGGGTAGCACTACATCATTACTTTGTATGGATTGAATTCATCTTATTGTGGACCAGTTGTGCTCTTCTAATGATGTCCATGCTAGCTGAATGGTAGCTGCTCTAATATTATCTATGTTCATAAACTGGATCTTGATGGAAAAAAAATTTCCATTGGATTCAAAATTGTTAAAAGGAAATTTCAGCATTACATTTTTAATAAATGCCATAACATTTGGATTCACTAACTAGAATTTTAACTTTCTTAATTTTGAATGGTTATAAAGTTGATTTTTAAAATTGTAAGGATCTGGAGAGCATTATTCTAAGTGAAATAAGGCAGGAGGTGAAAGACAAATACCATATGATCTCACCTGTAAGTGGAACCTAATCAACAAAATAAACAAGCAAGCAAAATATAACCAGAGACATTGAAATTAAGAACACACTGACAGTAACCAGAGGGGAGATGGGAGGAGATTTTGAAGGGATCAGTGGAAAGGGTTGTCAAGGAACATGTATAAAGGACTCATGGACAAAGCCAAAGGGGGTAGGATTGAGGGTGGGAGGTGGGGATGGTTGGGTGTGAGGGAGTGGTAAGGAGAAAATGGAGACAACTGTAATTGAATAACAATAAAAAAATAAAAATAAAATAAAATAATTTTATGACCTATTTTTCATTAATGATGATCTTTAATGATTTGAGGTATGCTTGCACCATTTTAGGTTTAGATGTGGTATAATAAGTTATAGAAGTCCTAGTACTCCTGGGCATAGGTGGGAGTTATGGCTACCCACTGGGTCTCTGCGGATATCACCTGGGCACCATGTCATTTCAACCTCCCCCTCAGTGTGAACAGAGGCTGAGTGGGGAATATGGATTGCTATCCTAAACTAGCAGTAATGCTGTGGTGTCCCATATTCCCCTGATGGAGTGGCATGAGAGCAGGCCAGTGAATATAGAAGACTTAAATAAGATCCAGTATTTAATTGTAATACTCCAAAAGTCCAGGTTCAATAAAATATAATTAAAGACAAGGCAAATCTCAGCTAGAATAAAAATCGACAATCAATTGATGTCAACAAGAAGACAGATAAATTAGTTATATGACAAAGATTTTAAAACAGCCATCATAAAAAAATGATCAATGATCAATTAAAATATGATAAAGGCAAAATAAATAGGCAAAAATAAATAAATTCTCACAAAAATTTAGAAACTTTCAGTATATAACTAGAACATAAAAAAATACAAGTGAAAATTAAGAATTAAAAAATTAAATTAAATTAAAATCTCAGTGAATGGGCTCAGTGGAAGAATAGAGAAAAGAATTAGTGAAGTTGAATGTAGACAAGAATATTTTCTTATTCTGAAGAGTGGAGAGAAACAGAAGATATAAAAAAAGGGGGTGGGGAATGGAGACTTCAGGAACTCTGAGGTCATAACTAAAGGCTTAACATTCATGTCACCAGAGTCCTGGAAAGAGAGGGGAAATAGGTCAAGGTTGAAGGGTATACCATATTGTGGGCTGTACAACCACCTCAATGAATTAAAGTCATTAAAATCATACAAAGTGTATTTTCTGACCAAAATGAAATCAAACTAGAAGAATAGAAAATAACAGAAAAATCTTTGAATATTTGGAAACTAAAAAGCAGACTTCTAAATAATTTATAGTGTAAGGAGAAACTGTAAAAGAAAATAAAAAGTATGATGAATTGAATAAAATATGGAAATACAACATAACAAAATTGGTGTGACAACCTCAAATCAGCACTGAGAGAGAAATCTATAGCACTAAATATATGAGAAAAGAGGAAAACTCTCAACTCAATAATTTCCACTCCTAGTTTAAGAATCCAGAAAAAGAAGAACATTAGAAACCAAAAGGAAGCAGATGAAAGGAAATAATGAAGAGCATAAATCAATCAAATAAAAAGGAGAAAAACAATGGAAAAACCCCCCCTTTTCTTTTCAAAGATCAAGAAAATTTACCAAATTACAAAAAAAAAAGAGAGGGTGCAAAAATTATTGATATCATTAGCAAAGAGAGCTTATCACTCTAAACTCTACACACATCCAAGAAAAAGAATACTGTGAACAACTCTACTCAAATAACTGTGACAACTTAAATAGAATGGACCTATTTCTTAAAAGGCACAACCTACCACAAATTACCAAATATGAAATATATAATTTGAATTGTCCTATAACTATTAAGAAAATTGAATTTATAATTTAAAAACTCATGAAAGAGAAAGTGCCAGTCCTGAATAATTTCACTGGGAATATCTACTGAACTTTTTAAAAGGAATTAACAAAAATTATACACAATTCCTTCTGGGAAAGAGAAAGGAATACATCCAAATTCATTTTAAGAAGCTGGTATTACACTGAAGCTCAGATAAAAACAATAAAGAAGAAGAAAATTAGGGTAAAATTTCCTCATGAAAATAGACACAAAATCTTTAACATAATATTAGCAAGTAGAATTCAGCAATATATAAAAAGAATTGTACACCATGACCAAGTGGGGTTTATTATAATGATGAAAGGTTGGTTCAGTATTCAAAAGCTATTATATACTCCACCGTACTAACAGGCTAAAAAAATATGGTTATATCAACTGATTAAGAAAAGAAAGGCATTTGACAAGATTTAATAACCATTCATGACAAAAACTCCCAGAAAAATAGGAATATAGGAAAATTTTCTCAGTTTGACAAACAGCATCTATAAAAAAGCCAATACTTAATGGTGAGGAATTTGAATGTGTGTTCCTCATAATGAGGAACAAGGCAAAGGTGTCTGCTCTTACCACTCTTATTCAACATTGTGCTAAAATTCTGGGCCAGTGCAATTAGATCAGCAAAGGAAATGAATGCCAAGCAGATTGGAAAGGAAGACATAAAACAGTTCTTATTTTCAGTTGACATGTTGTCTACATAGAAAATCCCAAAGATTTTACTAAAAATCTTCTAGAAACTGAGTTCAGCAAGTTTGTAGGACACAAGATAAAAATCTGAAAAGTAATTTTACTTCTATATGCTAACAATGAGTTCATGGACATCAAAATTAAAATTATAGTGTCACTTACAATTGTGCAAAAACAGGGATAAATACTTAGTAGTGAAACTACAACAATATGCACAGAACTTATATGCCGAAAAATACAATATACTAATGAATATAGAAGGAAACATGAATAACTTTTGCAGTGATATAAATGTTTTGTATTCTTGCTTTATCAGCATCAATATCCTGGTTGGTACTATAATTTTGCAAGATAATACCATGGGAAACATACACATTAATTACTTAAGATTTCATGTATATCTACAAATTTCTGCAACTAAAAAAAGTTTATTTTTAAAACATTATAGAAGCAACTTTAACAGTCTCATAAATATTTTAAATTTTATTGAGAAGTTTTAAAAATTTAATATTTAATGCATCCCCTAATATTCTGACTTTGTTCTCATCACAGGTATATAATATAAAGAAGGACTTAATTAAATGTTTTTACTAAGCTCAATATGGATGCCACCCAGTTTAATTACAGTTTAGCCCAGTGTACATTTCAAAGAAACCAAAATTTTTAACATGAGGGAAAAATTCCATTAGGAAAGAATTTTTGAAATCAATGCTTTGTAACCTCTAATGAAATAATTGCCTATGTAATGTTTATACATAAATAATGTTTAAACACTTGCATGGATATTTTGATGGGGAATTTTACAATGGCTGTATCAGGCTGACAAAACATGAATGCCTTGATAAGACATCACTAAATATCAGCTTGTCAAAAAACCAGTACAAATGGACCATTGGGTATTAAGTGGGTCCTGGTAGAGTAGCACAGGGAACAGATACACAACACTAACCATGAAGTGAGTTTGCCTCACAAACACCACCAAAATCTTAATATGGGTGTGTCTACACCTCTGACTCTATCAAGTTTAAGAAACTTGAAGAGAAGGAAAATGTTAAGTACCAATGTAAGGAAATAATGTCACATTAAGAATAAGAGAAATTCAAGATGAAAAATGACCCAGTTTCTCCACCCAGGAAAAGAACAGCTGTTAAAGATTAAGTGAAACTTAAACAGATATTTTAACCAAATGAAAAGTGTAAATCTTGTTTATATCATGATTTGAACACACCATCTTAAAATAAAATTAGGGAAAATTAAGTGTGGCCTGGATAATGACGATATTAAGAAGTAATTGTTTAATCATTTAGATGTTATGTTTAATTTGTTCTTATTTTTAGAAATACATACTGCACTTCTTATAGCTAAAATTATATAATGTCTGGGATTTTCTTTAAAATACTCCAGCTAAATAACATCGTCAACAACAAAAATGGGAGAATGGAGATATGTATATTAACTAATAGTTGAATTTGAAGTTGATAATTGTTGAATTTGGAGGGTGTGTATATTACTATTGATTGTTACATCTTCGTACTTCTGCATATGATTGAAAATATTTCACTAAAAATAATACATACATAATTTATGCCATGCAAAAACAAATAGAAATATCAGAAATGATTGTCATCGTTTCATAGAATATTTCAAAACAGCTGAAGGAATCTAACTCTGGCTCCATATATCATTCAGATCTGCTTCAAACTGCATCACTTATGCAACGTGAATGCCCTATTTTTTTCATGTAGTCTTTTAGCTACTTTTAGATTCATCTAAAAGTAGCTAAGATGACCACCATCTAGTCTTTTAGATGACCAACAATGGTCATCTAGTAGCTAAGACTTTTTAACATATCCTTAGTTTTCTCACTACATCAACCCTTGGATACTCTATTGTATATGAGGCCTCGAAAGGATCCCAACTTAAATTAATTTCTGAGGTTTAGTAATAACAGTTAAAGGTATTGAGATGAATGTTCTCCTGGTCAAAAAATAACATGTAAATGTGAATGGAAAATGACATTAATTAGCTTTGACCTTCCTTCCTTCCTTCCTTCCTTCCTTCCTTCCTTCCTTCCTTCCTTCCAAGGAATTCTCCTGCTATAAGTTGGGTAATATGCATGAAAAAAGAGAGTTACTAGAACAAATATCTTTTGCACTTGATTAGGAAAAACAAAACAAAACAGAACATTTTTTAAATCACAGTACATTATCCTGCTGACTTGTCATATGAGACCAGAAAATTTACTCTTTTTCAAACTCATGAAGTTAGAAGAAAAGCATGCAAATTAAGTGTGAAACATAAATTATTCTGAAAACAAACAAGAACAGCAACATTAAAAGAACGGGGTCATCAGGGGAAATTCAAATCCAGGACACAGCTGGGTAAAACCTTAGAAAATGAAGAGTTGCAACACATGTAAAGAAGGAAAGGATTGCAGTAAAAGAGAATTCTCAATGTAAAAGAAATGAGCTAAATCTCTCTTTATTTAGAGGAGAGCATTGCAAGATACTTTAATTACTGTTCAAAAATACTTTAAAAAAACTTGCACTTACATTAATGATAACAGAATGGAATATCGCTTCATTTTGTTGTTGTCTTTACAGGTACAGGATATATAAAATGAATGTGCTGTTACCTAATGTGATCAAAGAAGAGATTACTCCATTAATTTACTAATTCAACCATCTTTTATTGTTTCCCTACTATGTAACAGGCCTTTGTGCGCAAAGGCAGCAAAAAGAGCCCTCTGCATCATACCAGGGACATAAGGGTTAAATTAAGAATTGAAGAAATATAAGAGTTATTCTACTGGGAAAAAAAATGGGGCTACGGTGGTGGTGGATGGGGAGAGGTCGCTGGTATTCTAAGCAGAAGAAACCATGTGAAACATAGTAGTCTGCAAAAACTTGAAACATTATAAAATTGCAAGTGATTAGTTAAGTTGGGTCAAAAGGTAGGTAGATGTTGGTGGCCAGAAGAAGGTGCAAGAGGTGAAAGGCCATAAAGAACAAAACGTCTGTGTGATAAACTATATAACGGAGTTTGATCAGGGTGAGGTCGCTAAAGGCTGGCAGTTGTAGCAGTTTCATAAAACAAGACAGCAATGCAGTTTGCCACATAGGGTGACTCTTTCTGATGCTGTTTGATGGTATTTTTTCCCAGAGAACTTATCCCAAAATTGGAATCAGTCCACTCAGACCTTGCCACTGCTTTATCAACTAAGTTTATGTAATATTCTAAATATTTTGTTGTCATTTTAACAATCTTCACAACATTTTCACCCAGAGTAGATTTCATATCAAGAAACCACTTTCTTTGCTCATTCATAAGAAGCAACTATTCATTTATTAAAGTTTCATCATGAGTCCCAACTGGTGTAGCTCAGTGGATTGAGCACAGGCCTGTGAACCAAAGGGTTACTGGTTCAATTTCCAGTCAGGGCACTTGCCTGGGTTGTGGGCCAGGTCCCCAGTTGGAGACATGTGAGGGGCAACCACACATTGATGTTTCTCTCCCTCTCTTTCTCCTTCCCTTTCCCTTCTCTAAATAAATAAATAAAATCTTTTTAAAAAGTTTCATCATGAGATTGTAGCAATTTAGTCACATCTTCAGGCTCCACTTCTATTTTCACCCAATTTGCAGTTACTTCCTCCACTAAAATCTTGCACTCCTTAACATCATCCATGAGGATTGGAATTAACTTCTTCCAAACTCCTGTTAATCTTGATATTTTGTTCTCTTCCCGTGAATCATGAATGTTCTTAATGGCATCTAAACCGGTGAGTCATTTCTAGCAGGTTTTAAGTTACCTTGCCCAGATCCCTCAAAGGAATCACTATCTACGGTAACTATAGCCTTCTAAAATGTATCTCTTAAGTAGTAAGTCTTGAAAATCAAAACTGTTCTTTGAGCCACGGGTTGCTGAATGGATATTGCATTGGCAGGAATGAGAACAATATTAATCTTATACATCTCCATCAGAGCTCTTGTGTGACCAGGTACATTGTCAGTGAATAGTGTTATTTTGAAAGGATTTTTTTTTTTTTCTGAGCAGTAAGTCTCAACAGTGGGCTTAAAATAGTCAGCAAACCATGTTGTAAACAGATGTGCTGTTATCCAGGCTTTGTTGTTCCATTTATAGAGCGCAGAGTAGAGTCAGCATAATTCTTAAGGGCCTCAGAATTTTCAGAACGCTAAATGAGTACTGGCTGCAACTTAGAGTCAGCCTGTCCTTTGAAGCACTGAAGCCAGGCGTCGACTTCCCTTCTCTAGCTATGAAATTCCTACATGGAGTCTCCTTTCAACATAAGGCTGTTTCATCTACACTGAAAATCTGTCGTTTAGTGTAGCAGCCTTCATTCATTGTCTTAGCCAAATCACCTGGGTAAGTTGGTACAGCTTCTGCATCAGCACTTGCTGCTTCACCTTGCACTTGATGTTATGGAGCTGGCTTCTTTCCTTAAAACTCATGGACCAACCTTTGCTAACTTTTCTTCTGCAGCTTCCTCACCTCTCTCAGGTTTCATAGAATTAAAGAGAGTTAGGGCCTTGCTCTAAATTAGGTTTTGGCTTAAGGAAATAATTGTGGCTAAACTAAAAGTTTCTTCATATCAGCACTAAGGCTATTTCACTTTCTTATCATTTGTGTGTTTACTGGAGTAGCACTTTTAATTTCCTTCAAGGAAAAAAATTTTTTTTGCATCCAGAACTAGGCTAACTGGTGCAGGAGGCCTAGCTCTCAGCCTATCTCAGCTTGCAACCTGCCTTCCACACTAAGCTTAACCATTTCTAGCTTTTGACTCAGTAAGAGACTTGTGACTCTTCCTTTTACTTTAATACTTAAAGGCCACTCTCAGATGATTAACTGGACTAATTTCATTTTCTGAGTATGTCTCAAAGAATAGGGAGGCCCAAGGAGGTGTGGAGATAGGGACCGCCATTTGGTGGAGCAGTCAGAATACACACTTAATGAGTTTGCAATCTTATATGGTTGGATTTGTGACACTCCAAAATAATTATAACAGTAATATCAAAGATCACCGATTAAAGGTGACCATAATAAATACTCATATTAATAATGGAGAAGCTTGAAATATTGCGAGAATTACCAAAACGTGATGCAGAGTGAACAATGCTATTGAAAAACCCACGCGGATAGACTTGCTCAATGGAGGGTTGCTGCAAACCTTTAATTTATAAACAAAAAGAAAAACAAAACAAAAAAATGGTATCTGTGATGAACAGTATAGCAAAGCTCGATAAAATGAGGTATACCTGTATTGGTAGTTAATAAAAAGTTACTTCTAAAATTGTGCTTGTCATTCTCATATTCACTTTGGGCCTTTCTCCTGCTCTGCTCAATGTGGAAGTGGCTGACCCCCGCAGACCCCAATTTCCAGGCTCATGTGTCCACTGGGCTTCCAGTAAGTTCTGGCCAACCGGAGTTGTTGGTGGGAGACTGCAGGACAGGAAGAGGGGAAAAGTCAGGATATTTCTCAAAATACCATTTAATTTTACTATAGTTTAAAAACAAACATGCTTTTTAAAAAAATATATGCCCCCCCCAAATAGTTGAGTAGTGTGATATGATACCTTTTAAAAGAGTCCATATATACAAGGTACAAAATATTCTTAAGGTCAGGTAGGGAGTGAGAGCTATTAGCTAATTACAAAATTTAAAAGATGAAGAAAAAAGAAATAGATTTCATGTGCTGGGTTTTTTGTTTTTAATTTACTCAAACCATACTTTATTCTAGGGGTTACATTGGAAAGCATCTCAGTTATGTCCCCATTGTTGCCTGCTATTTCTCTCTGTATGTCTGCTGTGGCTGGGTCTACACTTCCTGCTTTAGCCCTACTCTGGTAGAAAACAGCCAGTTACAGGGAAGCTATGCAGGCAGAGACGTGCAGGTGATGAAGGGTAAGAGAAGCAGCCAGGAACCTGGTATTTCCCAGGGGACCAGACTATGATGTAGGTTAGGATCAACATAATAATTTTTGGATATTTGTTAACTTCTGGATCTAGAGAGGAATTTAAAAGTATTACCAACATATATAAACTAGAAGACACAGATTTCCTATCTTGACATGGAAAAGGAAGGGATTTCAGGAGATATGATGAAGGGGTGCAGTAGGGAGAAATTCCTGTTATTTAATATGAAAAAGCAGTATTTTATGTTTTTGCTTTTGGATTGTGCTTGCTTGTGTCAATCAGAAGGATAGGAAGACAGTCAGGTACAACACAGGAAGAGGACCTGGCTGGAGTGCCCATTTTTGCCATGTGGATAAAACCAACCATTTAACTGACACAGAAACACCAGCAACAGTGAAAACACCACCTATGATAACACAACCCCTCACCTTCTTAATATAAGGAGACACATAGTGCTTGGCACACTCAACAGATATTACTGCCCAATAAATATTGGATCAATGAATGAGTGGTTAAATAAATTACAAAATACATATTAACATAATTTTTAAGATTTGATGCTAAAAATAAAGCATTCCTTCACTTATTCTGAAACCCAAGTGATTTCCAACATTTACACTCTGATCAAAATTATTAGTGTTATGTTTAATGAGTAAGTAATTTCTTCTTGGGTTGAAACAATGGGTAAAAATTTGTAGGTGCCCTAAAGCTATACAAGAAATAGTTGCCCTTGAATTGAAGACTTGAAGTATGACTTAGCAAATATGTTGCAATCATATATTGACATCTTCCTTCCCTTCTCAGTGTATGATATTAAGCCTTCTCTTATTTTAATGATAAATAGTATTGGATCTGTAGTGTGGAAGAGTAAACCCAAATATTCTTAATAATTAGGAAATACAAAGTATCATTGGCAAAACTGCTCTATTCTTCCAAAAAATGAAGCACAATAGGCAGAATATTCCAATGGGCAGATGTTAACTTAAAGTAGGCATTGTTTGGAAAAGAAGTTAATTAACAACTTATTAATTGGATAGAAAATCTGAAACTGTTGTACTTCTAGCAAATACATAATTTTCTTCAAGTATTATTAAAGCGTTTTTGTTGTACCTATTAAAGATTCTTGTCTCTAAGTTAATTTCATTATGCTAATAAGCTATCATCGTTATAGAACCTAAGCTTTGATCCATGTTAATTGTCGTGATCTTCAAAGACAAAGTCACCACTTACTTTAAATGAATTTTACATCTTTTTAAAGAATCACACGGAAATTAGGGGAAGTAATTAATTTTTTATTATGTGTCTCAATATTTTTAAGGGAGGAAGTCAATGGTATTGGCTAGAATTCATTTTAACATTTAACTAGGGAAAACAGCATGAGGCCAAAAAAACGTTCAGATGCAAAAGATTAAAGAAAATTTGAAACTGGGACCTAATTTGTCTTGATAAACTTTGGTGTTTAATATGCTTTTTTTGTTCTCAGTGTGAAACTGCAGGGTTTTGATTTGTAAAAACTTTTTGAAGAATTAATTCTTTCTAATTTCTATTCATTTCTTTGCCTTTCTTTTACAGTAAGACAGAGTACTTGACCTTCAAACCATAATACTCTTAAATATCTATGGACTTACAAGGTTAACCCTATTAGTGATCTGATATTAGCTATTGTACACTAACAGAAATGTTTCTTCTGAAGCAGATTAGAACTAGCTGTTCCTATATAATAACTAGTCAATTAAACCTTCAGGGGTATAAGCAAATAATGTTATTAAATTATTTGCATTTCTCTTTGCAACCAGAAAAGGTTATGTGTGGGAATATTAACTCCTTCATTTTATGAAAGACATTTTTGTATGAAGATGAAATATACTTTAAGAGCATATCTGAAGTGAAAAATTACTCTTTGCTGTAACCAGAGTGATGTACAGTTTGAGACCTTCTTCAAGGCCCTGTAGAACTAGATCAAAACCAGACAAGCAAAAGTGTCATATGGTATATTTTTCCTTAAACATTAACAGATAGGAAATTAACTGCTGAAATTGAAATTTTGTAATCATTTATACAATGCATCAAGCCACTTGACATTCTTTTTGAAAAGGTATGTTATGAAAGGAATATTATGATTAAACTTACATAAAAGAAAGAATATACTAGGTGATATATAAATATCACAGAAAATGGAAATGTACCAAATGGGTTTTAGAGAAAACCTAGTGGCTCAAATGTAATTGTTAGTAAATAGGAATATCTCAATACAGCAGACAGCTAATGGTGAAATTCTACCTTGCTTGAAGGATTTCTGAGACTCAGTGGAGAAGTGGTGAAATGATCATAATGATTTCTGGATATGGAAACCAGCACTTCTCTATTCTTTTTGTACAAGAAGATTACCTAGTGACGGCAAAAATGTAAATCCCAGCACAGTAACGAGTGTTTATGTTTTTAACAAGTATAGTTAGGTGGTTCTAATGTGGATGGTTCAGAGACCACAAACCTTAAACATTGTTAAGAGTAAAAATAAACTCCAATTTTAAAATTTATACATTAAAATTTATGTAATTTTTTACTAGCCAAGTTGCCACTAATCTACCTAGAAAATAGCCACATGAAATAATATATTGACCCAATCATTTTAGTGTTAACAGCATTTTGTTATACTAGAATGACTAAAAACAATAAAACTAATTAACTATTAAGATATGCCAAAGTATACTTGAAATTAGTATTATCCCCTTTAAAACCATGAACCTATACACCTTTTACCGTGAGGTTGCCATTGTGTATTGTTTTCTTTGCATAATATAGAGTCTTAGTGGAGGTTTGTCAAATGGAGAAATTGAAACTTACTCTTTTATTTTGTAAACCAGTGTATGGCCCAATCTAAGTTTGTTCATTTTATTACCAGACATGGCTATTTAAAAAAATATAACTGTAAACACAGAGCAAAATTTTTCTGCCACTGGGATTATTCTAAAAACTGTGCTGGAGTTTCTGAAGTTATTTACATGAGTTTTTGCCATCCTTTAAGTTCTACAATAATACATGAGCATGTGTTCCACGTGCCATCTGACCAATTTAATAGAGAAAAGCACACATGTACATATACACAAAGTAGAATTTCTCCCACGCCTACTCAGGAGTCAGGAAATGGAGTTTTACATTACAATTTGAGATGGAATTCCTATAAATGTAATTTAGGGTTAAAAGACTTACAAAGACAAATTATTTACATTAAAAATATCTAACTCCTAAATTCCCACTGAACAACTCTTTTTATCCTTTAACATCTCCCTTGAACACGTTAAATCACACTTGAAATGCGTTCTTAACATAATAATCAATATATGACATCATTCTTGTATTAAAGATGTTGACTTTGCTACATGGACAGATTTGGGAATGCAGTGAAAGTGGCAAAGGACTCAAGGCTTATCCCTCATAGAATTGTGTGAGGCTAGGTTTGAGGAGGGAAGACTTGTATGATTCATATCCACCCAGTTTATCAGGTTCTTTCTGCCTTGTCAGAGGGGACTGATTGAGATGTAAGGGAGAAGTAGAAGTTGTAGGAAGTTCTTCCACATTTGTGACGGTAGGGAAAGACTGAAGTGTGCATGCTTTTCTTGACACATCTTAGCACAGAAAATCATAGCTTCATATACCTCCCTCTATCGCAACCAAAACCACCAGGACACTAAATCACTACATTTTATGATTTAGGAAAAAATGTGCCTTGTACTAATGGCAAATCAAAGAAGAAATATATGGATAATTAAAACCTTTGTGTATCATTTTAGTAAGTTAAATATTTTAGATTAGGCTCCTATATGATAAATATTTTGAATAAACACATTTAAAGGTAGGAAATAAGGGACTTAGGATACTAAACCTGTTAGGTAGCTTAATCAATGATGAAATTTATTGCATAAATTTCTGCTGTATAATTTTTAAAACTGCTAGAACAACACTCCAATGGCTTCAAAGAAATTTGTGATCAAAAGTGTAACAAATTCTATGACTAAGGACCATAACCCAGACACTGTCAAATGCTATAAGCATTGAAGAACAATACCTCTGAATAACCAAAGATGTTTTTTCCTAAATATTCCATGGCTTTCCAGTCACAAAATATAATATTTGCTAAATGAAATTAAAAAATCCCCAGCTTCTTGCTTGAATTAGGAGATCATTAACATTCTTTATTATTGTACTTTATAACAGACTGCAAACTAGTACCATCCATATACATATATTTATTTGGCTTACACAACATATTACAATATTGCAAAGCTAGTTTCCACATTTAAAAATTATGTGATTTTATACAAATATCTGGATATCTAGCTTTAACTTAAAAAAATTCACTACCTAAAAATACTGAGCATCTCTTTTTACAAAGCAAAGATGGAATAGGGCTGAGTTGAAATTTTGTCTTTTGAAGATGTGCTCTGTGATCTCCTGGTCCCCTCAGCATCTCTGTAGCCACTTTCATCGATGTAAGTGTTTGCCCAAAACTAAAAGGCATTTGAAGTTGCCACAGTTGATAAAAACATGTTATTAAACATGTTTTAAAATATTAAAAATAAATGTTAATATTATAAACTATTAAAGATAAATGTTAATCTTATACCCAACTACTGGGGAGCCCTCTATGTGAAAATCACTGGAATATATAGAAATGGCAAAAGATATTAAGGATGATACTGTAAGAAATGAAAAGACAGTGGAAAAATGAAAAGAGACCAAACTATTACCTTGGGAGATACAGCCAGGTAGGATTAGGTTTATATTCTAATTACCTTTTCCAGTAATTTAGAAAACCTTGGATTCATCTGTGTTTGGCAAATCTTAGAAAAGAAAAACGAAACGTTAAGTTTTTGTGCAAATAATTCTTGGTTTTATATATAGTAACACTCTGACTTAAAAATGTTAAAATACCTCTGACTGAAGATTGTTATGAGATGTTTGGAGTTAACTGTATTAGATGCTTTCCTCTTCTAAAGACCTTTGCTTTTAACTCAATGCTTGCTTATCTTTCTAATTTAACATAGTCTCACATTCTTCTTTGTAGTAATTTTGGGCTATCTGATAACATATAATGGAAAACATGTTTATGTCTTCCACCAGTTCTTGTTGCATATTTCAAATGCTTAGAACAACAATTTTCAGAAGCTTTCATTAAGGTTAATTTAAAAACTACATTAAATACAAACAGATTTTCTCACAAACAAAATGCAATGTGTACTTAACAGACTTCTGTATGTTATATTTGATAAACTACCTCATATAAATGCAAATTTTGACTTTCTGCCAGAACCAGGTGGTATGGAAAATATTTCTATTAAACAAATAATGCTGGAAGAGCAAACTTCAAGCACTGGTATGTTGCATAGCAAAAGAGGATGTTTTTGTTCAGGTTTGATGTATATTTTCAGGTTGACCTTTTTGTATACAAAATGAAAGAAACATATTAGACAGTAATATGTGGCGAGTGGTTGTCTTTGTTGTAAAAGGAGATTCAGGAAAATATACTTGGGGAGGGAGATTACAAAGAGAAATATGCTAAAATATTGTCTGTTTTGCATAGTGACTTGCTAGCATCATCTCATCTCTTCTGGTACTATCCGAGTAGCTTTCATCTCAGTCACTAAGGAAAAGTGAACAAGGAGAGCTAAATAAAGCAGGACAATCCCAAATGTTGCCTTACATTCAAATGGGTTTTTTTTGAACTCTCAGCCAGACAAAATAAATAACAACATAAAACCTAACCCTTTAAAAGCAAATACAAGACTTCTCCTAAATGGATAACCCTAGCCTAACCATGAGAAAAATATAAGAAAACAATTAAGGGGCATTCTACAAATTATCTTACCAGTATTCCTCAATGTCTGTCAAGGACATTAAACACTAGGGAAGTCTGTGATACTCACAGACCGAAGGAGACCATGGAGCCATAGTGACCGAATGTAATGTAGTGTTCTATATAGGTTCTTGAAACAGAAAAATAACCTGGAAAACCTAGTCAAATCCAAATAAGGTGTGGAGTTTAGTTAATAGTAATTCATCAATATTAGCTCATTAATTCTGACAAATGTACCATAGTAATGTAATACGTTAATAATAGAGGAACCTGAGTGCGGGGTATATGGGAACTCTCTACAATTTTTGCACCTTTTCTGTAAATGTGAAACTACACCCTCAAATATTTATTTATTTAAAAATATAAATAGAGATAAATGAAGGAAATATTATTTGGCTGGAAGATACATTACAGTCCTTATGGGGATGCTTCATGTTCACTCTTACTAGGATAATCCCTCAGAATTGCTCTGTCAAAAGCAGTGATGAATGCATACAAACTATGTGCACTTTCTTGCTCAGTTAACCCCCTGAAATACACACAGTGTCCACAGAGAGTGAATTGTTGCCTACATGAAGTACAAGGAGAAGACCCATGACCTTGACGCCACTGGTACTGGGTTAACCATGATTTTGACCCCATTGGTATGTACCAGATTCTAAATATATTTAGGCCTAAAAAACTTTCTCCTCATAATGATGATGGGCTATATTTGTGAAGTATTACAAAATCGTTGTGAAGACCCTAGAGAAAAGTTTGATTCAGGACAAATAGTAATATTTAAGAATATTGCAGATCATTTAAAAACACTATATTTTTGATGATATGCAATGTGAGAGTAATATGAAACTTGAAAATATATGAAGTTGGGAACATAATTTTTAAACGTGATGTAATAGGTTAAATATATAAAGTACTAAAACTAAGAAAATGTGCATACAAAATTTTATATATATAATGAGCCTAGAGAAGAAAGAGGGAAAAGAAGGGGAAGAAAAAGGAAGAGGGGGAGTGGAGAGGGGGAAGATGGGGAGGAAGAGGAGGAGGAAGAAGACAAGAAGAAAGCTTTTTTTTTAAAACATTTTTTAAAAAAGATTTTGCTTATTTATTTTTAGATGGAGTAGGAGGGAAAAAGAGAGGAAGACAAACATCAATGTGTGGTTGCCTCTCATACACCCCCAGGAGACCTGGCCTGCAACCCAGGCATGTGCCCTGACTGGGAATTGAACCAGCAACCCCTTGGTTTGTAGGCCGTGCTCAGTCCACTGAGCCACGCCAGCCAGGGAAGAAGAAAGCTCCTTTACTGGAGACTTTGTATGAAGCACTGAATTTAGAGTTTTATACACTCTGTGAATTTCATATCACTGTTCCTATTTTGTAGATAGACAATAAGATTCAGAGAGAATGAATAACTGTCTCAGATACTCACACTTTGTAAGTAATACAGTGACTTTCCTTAAATCAATTACTCCTGACAACATCTATCAACATCCTTGTCAGATATTGTCAATTATCAAGTCTCCTAGGGCTCTATCTTCTTGGTATTTCTGCCTGACTCTCCGTTAGATTGAGGACTCATTTTCATGGTCTCAGATATCATACGTGATAAAGTTGAGATTTTAACCCAAGTACAGATAACTCCAATGTCTACATACTTAAATCGGTAAATTAACGTTTATAGTAGAATGCCATCGTCTTTGAGATGTTAATAAATTAACACACTTGATTCCTGAAGATGTGAAAGGACTTTCTGAACAAATATCCATTACCAAAATGTTTTTATTAAGGGAGAGTAATATCTTTGGTGGAGTATCAACTTGAAAAATGTAAATATTGATGTATATTTGCTCCATAATGTAAACTTTTGTAGGGATTATAAAAGTGAATCAAGGACAAAGGAGAAAGAGTGAAAATGACACATTGAGACACTTGGAAAGCTTTTAATGAACATTACCAGGGAAGGAATCGTACGTTTTGTTGATGTTCTTGTTGGTTTGTTTAATATAAGACCTTCGGTTTTCATCCCTCTAAAAATAGTTAAAGTTTTGGAAAGAAATATGTTTCTCCTGCTAGAGATGATTGACTAGGCTAGTTGAGACTTCAGAAGATCTCTTTAAATCTCTGATCTAATGTGTTATTATTGCTGATCTGAGATTAACATAACTTACTCATAAAATAACTTCGTGATTGTCTCAATGACAACATATGACTAGTCATACAACTCTTAAGAGGCAAACAGTTTGAATAAAATTCTGTTTAATATCATAAGATACTTGAATTGATTTCATGTTGAATCAAAATGAAGCCAAGGTTTTTTGAGTTTATGGACTTTCAGAAAGAGATATTTTCTCTCTTACCCTCCCACTGAAACAAGAACAGTTTCTTAAGAAAGTCCTACCTTTAGAGAGCTAAAGGGTTACGTTTACATATAGATAATTAGCACAATTAATATTCTACTCCAAGAGAAAGTTAAATTTCAAGATTAGACATGTTTTTATTAATTCTTCACATTAAACATTTTTCTGAATCCTTGAGATAATTTCAACGTCAGAAAAGGGTTTGATTATGTAAGTATGATTTGAGCGGTGAGTTAGTAAGATCCTGTGGAGAGCACGGCATATGTAACGTGAGGCAGCCTGACAAACGGCATCGAGTTTATAACAAAATCAGTATTTGCTTTGCTAAGCTGGGTAAATTCAGTTCTCTAAATTTTATTTAATATCGAAAGAACAAAATTCAAAGGATATGTAAAACCAGAGACTTCCAAAATTAAGTATGAAATGAAATATTGTCAAAAACTATATTAAGTTGATCCAGATTAGTTGTTATTTAAAGAAGATAGTCAAAAGTATGCAGCCTTCAAAGTAAAGTTCTCATATATTTAAATGTTAATGACTTTAAATTTAATACTATTATTATTCTTTATATATTTTCCAGAGAAAATTTCAGATTTTGAGCCAAGTATGAAATTATTTTCTTGGAGTTTACATGAGGCAGACCTACGGAGTGTTTTATATTATGTATACGAGACAGAGCATTAAATTTCAGAGAAAGTCACAGCGATGCCACATTGTCGAAATTTCTGATCTGGTTGCAATGCTTCGATTTGAATGAAAAACCCAAGGGCCACTTCACAAAATAATTACATTTGCTTTTTGCACCCTTGATGCCCCAAAACGCTGGAATTTGCACTTTTAAAAACGTAAAATAAATTCTCTCTTTTCACCTTCCTAAACTTTAAACTTGCAAATGTTTCTAACCTAACTTTAACTTCTCTCCTTATGGGTCTTGTAGGCCTGAGAAGAATGCAGGAGAAGAATGCAGGAGCCAAGAATGGTGTTTCCAGCTCAGCCATCCTGTTTATCAGCTGAGCTCTAGTTCATTCCAAAACAAAGGCACATAAGGAATTCTAGCGGGAGCATCTACAAAATATGTAACATCACTTTAAAAGGTAGTATATGGCATTACTTTCTAACACACTATACTTGTTTCCAAAAGAAAGGATTCAATCACCAATCAGACCCTATTTCTCACTTTTAATGACTACTAACTCATCCATTTTAACAAAATTCATTCTTAACCATACTTGTCAGAATGTATATATGCACATATTATATATAATATTATACATATTCAATAGATATCCACAATTCTTCATATTCTAAAGTTTTCTCTAACATTATGCCTCTTAACATCTGAAGTCTATTGATAATACACTATAAAAGGTATTACTTAGCTATCTAAAACATATACCTTTTGTTGCTAATCAAAAATAAATGGAATATAAATTTGAAATTGTTACAACATGGCAATTTTCTGCGTAGCTGAACTCCTTTAACATCTCTCTGTCTGATTCTCCCCAAAGCCTTCGTGCTCTCTACTATAGTGATCATCCCTTCAATTGTGCGACAACACCTATCATCAGGCTTGTCAGTCTTTCTCCTCCATCAAGTCTCCCCTCCTTATGCTCTTGGCATCGTTTCCTGACTCTCCCTTTACCTTGAGATCTCATCTCCAGGGGTTCACATTCAGGCTTTTAGTTGTACGAGCCCCAAGATGGCTCTGCACATTGTATCCAGTGCTGCAGTAGCCTGGATAAAGGACTTGCATCAGTCATAGCCTACACATATTCCAGTGGCAAAATTATCCATACCGAGGGTTGCTAAGACAGTCCTGTTTTATGCGTGTTATCCCCAGGTTCTTATTAACAGCACCCATTGCCCTCTCAAAAGTCCTTATTTGACCACCATGTCAATAGCCAATTAGTACGACAAGTTGAATGAGTAGACACTCGTAAAACTTGAAGTACAAATTTACTATTTTAGGCAAAAACACTCTTTGAATTATGTGTAATGAATATTCCTGTACTCCTGATAAGAGTAAATACATTAAAACCAAGCTGTAGGGAAAAGGATCTTCTATTCAAATTCTACAACAAGGCTCCAGAGAAGGCAAATGAATGCAGATTTTCAGTCCAAAAGCTTCAGTGATCACACACTAGTAATAAGATTGTGGTAAAAAAAAAAACTAATAAAAACACCTATTATATTTATAGAAATAGAATTATTCTGAGAGAGCTCCAATAGCAGACTGGATTGGGAAAAGGACAGTGAGTGCCTGGCATTAAAACAGGTGTTATAATTATGCAACGAGATAGTAAATATGAATATGCTAACACAGAGCGATCAGAGAACCTCATAGAGGATCATGGTAATGGGAAGTTAATTTCTTGGGATAAATTAAAAATAATCTCTTGGGAGAAGAGCAATAAGACAGGGTCTGGTAGGATATGGTACTTCACTTTCTACATGGATAATGGAGAAGTTCAGCAATGCCTGGGTGATTGTTACCGCTAAAAGCTCATGTATCATCTTCGCAGGTAGGAAGGGAAGTGTCTGCAAATAGGGATCAGCACTGCCAGTGAAAAGGAACAATTCTTTCATCAACATCTGGGGAGGAAATTCTGGCCACTCCTAAGAAGTGACACATACTGGGAAATGTGAAGGCCGAGCCCAGTTGTAAGTGTACCCCAGCTTAGCACATGCACAGTTGAGAACAGAATGATGAGCTGGGGTCGAGAAAGGTTTTGCCTACTGAGGATACTCCCAAGTCCCAGGGTAAAAGTACTGTGGACCCAGAGAAAGAATATACCTAGTAAGAAATGGTGGCTAACGGGGCTCAAATTAAAAATAATTAACTAATTAATTAAATAAAACATTGCCTAGCAGCCATTTCTACGTAGGGGCCTCTCACACAAACTGCACTTCAGGGAGAAGGCTGCACTGAACTACATGCCTTTGCACTGAAATGCCTACCTGCACCGTGTTTCTGCCACATGAGCCAGTGCTTATAAAGGAATTCCCGGAATTCTATTTCAACCAATGGGACTCAGGCTTTCCCTATCCAATTGGAGCTGCACAGCTTCGACCCACCAAAGCTGCTCTATTCTAACCAATCAAGATAGTGCCTTTTGGACCAGACTTCAGGGATTTGGAGTCCTCATTCACTTGAGTATAGACTAATCCGGGGCCTGGGGAGGGGACGTCTGTGTATATAAGCCAGCTTCCCTCGGGCTCTGGGAGCGCACTTTCCCGTTCCATCAAAGGCTGAAATGTGGGTTTCCTGACACCAAAGATGTCTTGCTGGAGCAGAATGGAGCAGACCAGGGCAGACCAGAGCAGACTGGCGTAAAATGGAGTAGACCAGAGCAGAGTGGAACAGACCAGGGAGGAGCAGGGCCGGGCTGTCTAGCTGGGGGGCCCCGCCCCATGGCAGCGTTGCCTTCGTGTTGGTTTTATAGCTGTGCTTGTGTCACAGTTGAACTGCTTTGCACTAAATAAAGCTTCCTTTTTCACCACACACCAAACTGGGGATTCCTGTTGGCATTAAATTGGTGCCAACAATAATTGGATGACAGTACAGTATATTTATTTAATGTTCATGTGCATTTTCTATATTATGTTTTCCGTAATCATTGTGATGAGCGTTATTTTCCTATAGTAAGAGGAAATGAAAAGTATGTTACTCAGTAGTGTCCTATAAAACTCATCACTTGAGATAGCTCACGAACAATTGTATGAATGTAAGGATAGATAGAATCCACAAATGAAATTTTTTCTACCCATGAAACAATTTAGGGAAGTAGATTTTATTTCCAAATGACAGATGAGGAAACTGAATATAAGAAAATTAATCAATTTATCCAAGGTTACACAAGCAATTGATGGCAGAACCACTCTAACTCTGAAGTCCTCTTATTTTAAATTATAACATTAAGACTGCAGAGCAGTGCTTTTCAAAATTAAATGTTTGCATCAATAGCCTGACATTTTGTTGTTGTTGTTGTTTATTTTTTCAATGAATACTCTGATGCAGGTGGTCTGGAATGGGCCTGAGATGTTATGATGACCATACTGTTTGACCACAGACCACACTTCGAATAGCAGAGTAGAGTGTCGCAGTTAAGACATAGAGTGTCTTTATCCTTATGTTTTTAAGATAGTGAAGTACCTTTTGTTATGAGTTATTTACAGACTTTTTTGTAGCATTTTTTTTAGTTATCTTGGTTATTATTTAAGGAATTCTAAACTATCATGTATGGAATTGACTTCCATCACCATTTGCACTTTCAAATCAGGTGTAATATTTTGTTACGATGGAATGGTGCACCACTTCACCATAACAAATGCAGATGCACCACTTTGTAAGTTGGTAATATATTTTCAAAATTAAATAGGATCATAATGTTAGGTTGATATAATATTTCTCCATAGTCTACAGTTTGTTTCCACAGTCACTATCAAATCACTCACTCGCAATATTTTTATTGATCTATAGGTAGCATCCCAACATATTTCTTGCCTGTAGAAATTTAAATTTTAGTGGAACTGTTTCATGCAAAATGTTTCATGTGAAAGTGCAAAAATAATTAGAAAACAATACAAGAAAACAACAACAACAACAACAACAAAACACCCCAAATTAAAGTTCTATAATTCAACCAGCTATCAAGAGCATGGTTTAATAAGAATGTTTTTACGATATAGGTACTAAGTGTAGAAAGTATTTCATTCTCAATGTATTTCATAGCTTTTAATGTAATTTCAGTTACTTTTTTTTTTCTCATTTGAGATCCTCAGATAAACTTTGTTAAGGAAGCAGGAGAAATCTTAAACTAGCCTGAGACAAGTGGAGTGCTTCATTTAACTACTTTAAAAAAATAAGTGCTTCAGATATTGATTATTAAAAATAACAATAATTTAAATGCTTTGATGTGTGGCAGACTCTTTTCCTGAGACTGTAATTTTTTGTAGAACAGAGTCCAAGAATTATATTTCCCAAATGTTGAAACCATATAAGTTATTAACATAATCACTAGTGTAATTAATATTCATTAACAGCAAAAGTTTTATTATGAAAAAAAACTTAGAATCACCCTTGCCAGTAAATCAAGTTATAGTCATTCTATTTCTCTAAGCCAACATAAATTAAAAAAAAAAAGTTCTTTAGAAAGTTCTCTAAAAAGAAAATAATCTAACAAAGTGATTCTAAAATTTTTATTGAGAGGCCAAATACCCTAAATAATCAACACAATAATGAACAAAATCGGAGGACTCACATTATATGGCTTCAAAACTTACTATAAAGCTACAATAATCAGAAAAGTGTAGTACTGGAAAACTAATAGGTAAAAGGATTAATGAAACAGGATAATTATCACATAAATAAACCAACACAAATAGTCAATTGATATTGGAGCAAAGGCAATTCAATGGAGAACAGATAATCCTTTCAACACATGGTGGGGGAACAACCAAATATCTGTGTGCAAAAACAATCATGATCATTATCAGTATAACCATCCTTGTCATCTAGGCATCGACCTTACATCCTTTACTAAAATAAGTCAAGCCCTGGCCAGTTGGCTAGATCATCGTCCCACATACAGAAGATTGAAGGTTCAGTCTCCTGTCAGGACAGGTACCTAGGTTGTGGGTTCTGTCCCTGGTTGGGGTGTGAACAGGAGGCAACCAATCCATGTTTCTCTCACACACTGATGTTTCTCTCTCTCCTTCTTTCCCTCCCTCTCTTCTTCTCTCTCTAAGATCAGTAAACATATCATCAGGTGAGGATTAAAAAAAGTCAAATTAGGTCACAGACCTAAATGTACAACACAAAACTATAAAAATCACGGAAGATAAAATAGAAGTAAATCTAGATAAAAATCTTGTGTTTGAAATTGACATTTTAGATTATGTATCAAAGGCACAATCCATAAAAAAAGTATTGACAAATTGGACTTCATTAAAATTAAAGACATGCTCTGTTAAATACATTATCAACAGAATAAGACAAGCCACAGACTGGAAGAAAGTATTTCTAAAAGACATATTTGATAAAATACTATTAGTCAAAGTATACGAAAAAAGAAAACCTCTTGAAACTCAATAATAGACAAATCAATAGAAAAAAATGACCAAAAGATCTAATTCTAAATGATGATGCAAAGATGGCAAATAAACATACAAAAAGATTCTCAGAACCACCCATGTTTAAGGAATTGCAAATTAAAACAACACGATACTGGTACAAACCGATCCGAATGGCTGAAATCCAAAGCTCTGACAACAGGAACGTTGGTGCAACAGGAACTCTCACTCATTTCTGGTGGGAATGCACAATAATACAGCCACTGTAGTTTAGCAGTTGCTTAAACAATCCAAACATACTCATGCCATATGATATAGCAATCACACTCCTTGGGATTTACACAAATGAGATAAAAAAGTATGTCCACACAGAAACCTATACGTAGATTTTGATAGCCATTTTATTCATAACTGCCAACATTTGGAAGTAACCAAGACATCCTTCAGCACATCAATAGATAAATGCTGGTACAATGTTGGACTCTGCCCTGCCTGGTTTCGGAAGCTATAAACCCCCATGGCTAAGGCTGAGTCAGAGACCTTGGGACCATAAGCCACTAAGGAGACAAAACTTATCTCCCTGGCAGAGATGCCGCCTCTGCCCACTTTACTTCACCCTACTTGGCCCTGAGCCTGACCAGTTAGCCAATGACAGGTAAGATTCCTCAAGGGAGGGATGACCTAAGACAGGCACGGTCACAAAGTGGCCCTCAGGGAAGGACTTGGGGGGCAATAGAAAAAGGGGGTGATGGACCCTTGCCCCTTGGCTTTGACATAGCCTGAGTCCTCCTCATTCTGTCTGCAAGAAGTCTCCTAATCTCTTGGCTGCCTAACTTCCCCTCCCTGACTTAAGCTTTAAACAATGCCTTAAGCCTGAAACAATGCCAGAGGTGGGTGCGGCCCTGTGCTAAAAAGGGCAGGTTCCCCAGGGCAATCAGGCCTAAGAAAGAATGCATAAAATCCTGTGAAACCTGCTTTGCTAATACCCTCAATTTAAATGATAAGGGTCCAAGCCTGAAATGAGTTTGTTTGTTCCCCAAAGTTTTATGGCACTTTAGCTATCTGACCCTGACTCTAAATAAGCCCTGAGTTCTTTGAATATTATCTATTATTTGATCATTTCTGTGTGACAATGAGTGACGAGCTTTATGTATATAAGCCCTATATTCCTATGCAAATTAAGCCCAATAAAAGCCCATTGAAGAACAGGTTCCTGGCCCTTCTCCTTTGAGAGATCGGCCACCTTACCTCTCCAAGCACATCATGTCTTGGTAGACTTATTCTTGTCAGTGGTGGATGGGGGGCCCTACAGGCAGAATCCCCCCACAGTACATCTAGACAATGAAATATTTTTCAGTACTAAATGAAATGAACTATCCAGCCATGAAAAAGACATGGAGGAATGTTAAATGCATACTGCTAAGGGAGAGAAGGTAGGGTGGAAAGGTTAAACACTGTATGATTCTAACTACATGGCATTCTAGAAAAGGCAACACTATGGAGAAAATAAAAAGGTGAGTCGTTGTCAGAGATTCAGGTTGAGGGATGGAAGGATAGCTGAAGCACAGACTTTTGGTGGCAGGATAAATATTGTGTATGTACTATAATGGTGGATACAAGTCCATATACATTACCCACCGATAGTGTAACACAAATAGTGACCCTTAATGTAATTGATGGACATTGGTTGTAGTGATGTGTCAAAGGTGATTCATCAGTGTAACAAATGTACCACACTGATTAGGAATGTGGGGTGTTTGTGTGGCTTAGAGGTGTATGTTGAAATTCTCTCCACTTTCTGTTCATTTTGGCTCTGAAACTAAAACTGCTTGAAGAAATAGTACCTATTAATTTAAAAAATAAAAACAAAACAAAACAAAAAGAATGTTTCAATTTAATTTTACATTATACATTTAGGAATGTATAATATTCTACGTTTTATTTTGTTTTAATTTTATTATAAAGGTGAGTTCTAACCTTCATCCTCAAAATACACACACACACTTTTTCCAGGCATGTTTAGTGCTGATCTTACACAAAGATTATTTTCATTATCTGGAAAATGACATATTAAGTACAATGTTCTGTAATGAAATGTCATTAATTTCATAGCCAAGGCATTGCCAGTCAGTACGATGATGTTTAAGTACAATTGTTCTATCTAAATGACTGAATCTTTATTTTAGATTCCACATGGGCTTTTCATCTAGCAGGGCTTTAGTATTAAAATTTCTTATTTATGTGTTAAAAACTAAACTGATGTGACAGTTGCTTAGGGTCAAATATAAACATAGGCATTGGTAATCATTGGCAAAATATTTTCTAACTCGAATAAGATGATGAACGCTATGGAAAACACCTTGTTCTATTAAAGTTCACATGGAGGACAATTGTGAGGACATGGATGAATTCCTGGTCACAAATTTGGGGTTCATTAATAAATCAAAATATTGTCATTTTTCTGTACACAAAGAGAAGTCTGCAACAGTGGGTAGGCATTAGCTTTTTACAAAGAAAATATTACAGCAATGATTTTATTTCTTATTTTTTTCAACTTCAAAATTTGACTTTGTGGTGAATCATACAAAACACAAACATGGGAATATGTGCAATACATATGGAGTCGTCTCTGGTGCTTTGCACTTTAACCAATTCATTCACCATTTAAAAACAATTAAAAAATTCATTAAGCTGGATTCTGCCCTTGGATACACACAACAAAACCCCCCATTGAAGTCAATGGAAATTGTGCATGCATATCCAGGGGCAGAATTTGGCCCGCTGTGTTTAATTCACTCTGATCATTCCTATTAATTCAATATTAATATTTCCGTTCATTTATTCAATTAGTTCTGTGGTATTCAAAATTCATTGTATGTAATACATTGTGATCAGTCAATCATTACATTTCCAGTCCACTTTCTAACAATCAATATTTGAAGTTAGTCAAGGCAAAATGCACTTAAAAACTAAACAGAAATAGAAATAGAAGTCCCTCTGCAGAGATATCTTCTACTTTGTTTCCTGATTTCTTGGGCCTGACCTCTCCCGGTGGATTCAGTCTGTATGAGAGATATTAGCAAATTGTGGGGCAGAGTTGGCCCTTAGATCAAATGCTGCTTTGTGGGGTAGCCAAGTAGGGCTATCTAATAACAGCCAGATGTGAAAGACTAAGCTCACGAAATACCCACCACTTAATTAGGTCACACAATACCATTTGGCTCCCAATCAAATTTGGGTTATTTCTGTTCTGAGCAGAGGGATCTCTTCTGTCTTCAAGGAACATAGATCAAAATGAACACAGGATGTTAACATCGCAGTATAAACATTGCATGCATGAGTAGTGGAGCTAAACTCAAGAAGTGTAGTGATCCCTATGCTCCAAATTCATTTAAGTACAACTTCTTTAGGCAGGAGAACTTAAACTTTTAGCATAATTTCTATAGTCATTATAGGTATCCACAGCATGCAAAATTATTAGCAAATCTGGAGAAAGGAAATTTATGGAAATTAACTATTCATATTTAAGTACTCATTAAGCACTCTAAAGAGAAGTATGTTTATCATTTTTGTTTTGTAACAGATTTTTCAAGGTATAATTGACATATTGGGATGGCCAAAAAGTCCGTATGGTGTTTTATGTAAAATAAAAGATACATGTTTTCATTTTCACCAATAACTGTATTGATTTGGACATTTTGAGTATGTTGGCTATCTTCCAACTGGTGTAACGTTGATTGTTCTCAGTTATTGTCTCGATTTGATCGCTATCAACTTTAACTGGCCTACCCAACGGGACAGTGGAGCATCATCCAGTAAGAAATCTCGAGCACAAAACTTCGCAAACAACTTTTCACACATTCGATCAGTCACAGCACATTTTCCATACACTGCACAAATCTTGTTTTGTGTGTTTCGGTTGCATTTTTACCTTTCTTGAAATGACAACGCATAATATGCTGAAAATGCTGTGTATTTTCTTCCATGTTAAATATTAAAATGACTACATAAAAATTCACCATTTTTGATTTTTTAAGATCTTCTTTATTTATTTTTAGAAAGAGGAAGGAAGGGAGAAACAGAGGGAGAGAAACATGGATGTATGGTTGCCTATTGCGCATCCCCTTCTGGGGACCGGCCCACAACCCAGGCATGTGCCCTAGACCGGTAATTGAACCAGTGACCCTTTGTTTTGCAGCCTGGCACTCAATCCACTGAGCCATACCAGCCAGGGCATTTTTTGTTTTTACACGCACACTGATATGACAGCTGTTACAATACAATCTAATAAAATTGTTTCCAATGGAGTTAAAGACAACTAAGCACTACTAGAGCCACCTTACAGAAAAAAAACAAAATAAAACAAGTGTTTTGACTAACCCAATACAACAAATCACATATTTAAAATGCACAACTTGGAAAAAATTAAAGGTACAATTTGATAGGTTTTGACAAATGTATGCACCTGTGAAACTATCATTGTAATCAAGATACTGAACATATACATCACCCCAAAAAGTTTCCTTCTATAACCAAACATCTCCCTCCAGACAACCACTGATCTATTTTCTGTTATTAGAAATTAGTTTGAATTTTTCAGAGTTTGAAGTAATGACAAAATATGTACTCTTTTGTGTCTGGCATTTTCCACTCAGCAGAAATATTTTGATATTCAACTATGTTGTGTTGTCAATCAGTAGTTCATCCGCCTTCCTCTCCAAGAGGTGTTCCACTGTAGATATAGTTTGCTTATGCAGTCCTCTGTCCATGAGCATTCTTACTGTTCAGGGCTACTAAAAATAAAGCTGCTACAAAAATTTGCATATCAGTCTTTGTATGGACATCTTTTCCCCCTCCTTGTTTATATAAATAGGAGTGAAATGGCAAGATAATGTAGCATGTGTATGTTTAACTTCTAAAGAAACTGCCACATTGTTTTCCAAAGGGGTGTGCAATTTTACACTCCTACGAGTAGAGTATGAGAGTTCCAGTTCCTCCTAGTTCTTAGCAATACTTAGTATAATCAGTCTTTTTTTAAAATTTTAGCCATAATTGTAAGTAGATAGTGAAATCTATTGTTGCTTTATTTGCTATTTCTTCAACGAATATGTTGAATACCTTTTCACTTACATATCTGCCATCTTTCTTTTCTTTTTTGGTGAAGTGTCTGTTCAAATTTTTTGTCCAATTATTGCATTGCATATTTTTTTATTGCTGAATTTAAAGAATGATCATATATTTTGTACAAAAGTCCTTTATCAGATATATATGTGGCACATTGTTTCTCTGGGTCTATTTCTTTAAATTTTCTTTACATTATTGAACAGAAGTTTTCATTTTTGATGACAGCCAATTGCTCAATTTGTTTTTGAAATCATGGAATTGGTTTTATATGTTATTTGCCTACTCAAATGTCACAAAGATTTTTTCTACATGTTTTGTGATTTTAAATTTTACATTTAAGTTTATGATCCATTTGAATTTAATTGTTATATATTTTACAGTTAAGGATTGATATTCAATTTTGGGTGGCATATTAATATTCAATTGTTTCCAGCACCATTTGTTGAATAGAGTAAGCATTCTGCACTGACTTGTCTTTGCACCTTTGTCAAAAATAAGTTGTCATATGTTGGGGCTCTATTTCTGAACTCTCATTCTGTCCCACTGATCTATTTGTTATCTTTACATCAGCTTCATTCTTCATTGATTGCTGCCACATTATAGGAATCTTAAAATTAGGTAGTGTTGAACTTTAAGGGTTTTTTTGCACTGTTGTTTTGGCTATTCTAGGTCTTTTAAATTTTCATATAATTTTTGGGCTCAACCTGCCAATGTCTTTAGAAACCCTGCAGTAATTTTGCTTAAGGCTGTATTAAATCTACAGGTAAAGTTGGGGAGAATTGATATTTTAATGATATTAGCCTTCTGATCAACACACATGGTATATTTCTCCACTTACATAGGTCTTTATTCCAATAGTATGTCACAGTTTCCAGTGCATAGATGTTAGGCAGCTTTTGTCAGATTAATTTTTAAGCATTTTAAATTTTTACATTGTAAAAAATATATTTAAAATTTTCATTGCATATTATCTGTTGCTAGTATATGATGACTTTTTGACGATTAGAATTGTATCCTGCAGTCCTGCTCAACTAACTCACTAGATTTAATAATTTTGTTGTAGCATATGTGATATTTTCTGCACACATGATTATATCTGAGAATAGAGTATTTAGTTTTTTGTGTCTAATTTAAGTAACTTTTATTTTTCAAGGATTTTTGTAATACCTTGGACCTCCAGTATGTTGTAGAATCAAAGTGGTGAGAGCAAATATTTTTGTCTTGTTCCTGGCCTAGGGGGAAAGTACTCAGGCTATTATCCTAAGTATGATATTAGCTATGCATTTTCCCTAGGTTTTCTTCATCAGGCTTTGGGCATTCTCTTCTATTTTTTATCAGGGATGAATGTTGAATTTTGCCAGATGCTTGTGTGTGTTCGCACACATGTATACATGTGTCTAAGACGATATGGTTTTTCCTTTTGTAGTTTAATAATATGTAGTGGTGAATTATATGGATCATTTTCTGAAAGTTGAATCAGCCACACATCACTCAAATAAACTTCTCTTGGTTATCATATAGTTTTATTCTGCTTCTGTATTGTTGCATCTGACTGACATATTTCACTTATAATTTTTGCACATATGCCACAAGGGATATGCATCTGTAGATTTCTTTTCTTGTAAAGACTTTGATATCAGGATAATGTTACCCTCATAGAATGAGTGGAAAATATTCTCTTTTCTTGGGATTTATGAATAAACTTGTGTAAAAATGTTACTATTTCTCCCTTAAATGTTTGTTAGAATTCATTTGTGAAACCATCTTGGGTGGAAAATATTTTGGAAGATTTTTAAACCAAAATTTAAATTATTTAAAAGACATCAGGCTATTCATATAATCTGTCTTATTTGACTTTTGGTGGTTTGTGTCTTTCAAGGAATTTCTCCATTTTATCTAACTTGTGGAATTCATTGGCATAAAGTTTCTCATAATACACTCTTATTATCCTTTCAGTATTTGTAGACTTTAGTGAGCTACTGCTTTCGCTCCTGATGTTGGTAATATGTGTCCTTTCTCTTCTTACCTCGGAATCTATCTAAATGTTTACAAATTTGTTGATTTTGATCAAAGAACAAGCTTGTATTTTCATTGATTTTTCTCTTTTTCTTGCTTTTTATTTTATTAATATCTGCTCTGATGTTTATTTCTTTTTCTGATAAACAGATTAAATCTATGATTGTCATACTAGTTTTTTTGAGGAGGAACACCAAATCATTAATTTGACCTTTTTTATTATTTAATATGGCCATTTAGTGCTATAAAATTTCCCACTTACACTTCTTTGTACTGCTTTAGCATCCCACACATTTTGTTATGTTGTGTTTTCATTTTCATTCAGTTCAGACTACTTTATTTTTTCCCTTTGGTTTCCTTATTAGGCCAAAATGTTACTTAAAAATATGTTAAATAATTTCCCAATATTTGTAGTATCTCAATAGATCTTCCTGTAATTGATTTCTAATTTAATTTTGTTATAGCCAGGGAACATGCTTATTTTTACTTTTAAATATATTGAGACTTGTTTTCTCAGCAAAAATGTAGGCTATGTTAGTAAATGTTCCCTGATACTTGAGAAGAATGTGTATTTTACTGTTATTGAGTATAGTGTTCTATGAATGTTAATTACATGAAATTGGTTAAGTACATGTCAGTTCTATTTTCTTAATAATTTCTATTTGTTCTATCAATTATTGAAACAGAGGGATTAAAATCGCTGACTATAATGATGGATTTAAAAAAAATTTCATTGTGATTCCATCAGTTTTTGCTGCATTTATTTTGCAGCTTTACTGTTAGGAACATCAAAGTTTAATATTGTCCCATCATTTTGTTCAATCGATGTGATGATCACAATGAAATTATCTTATTTTCCTTGGTTACATTCTTTGCTCAGAAATCACTGACTCTGAAATTAATACAGTGACTCCATATTCCCTTTGATAAGTGTTAGTATGGTAAACCTTTCATCTTTTTTATTTTAACTGATTTGTGTTCTTATATTTAATGTGTTTTATTTTGCAGGCAATTTATAGTTATATCTTGTTTTTATAAATCTAATTTGATTATCTCTGGCTTTAATAGGGATCTTTAGATTATTTCTGTTTAATGTGATTATTGATATTAAGACTATCATCTGCTTTTGTTTATTTGTTCTTTACGTTATTTGATTTTCTATTTTGTGGTTTTGTCTTTTTTGATTGATTGAATATATTTCACAAATCCATTTTATTTGCTTTTTTAGCTTATTAACTAAGATTCTTGATTTTATTATATCAGTGATTGCCTTGTGGCTTATAATATGCATCTTTAACTTACCGCAGCCCGTCTTCCTGCGTAAGAACCTTGCCAGAGTACACTTCTATGAGTTTTCTCCCACACATGCACCATTGCTTTTCTTAAGTTAATTTTTAGGGTGATATTGGTTAATAAAATTATGTAGGTTTCAAGTGTACAATCCTATGATATACATCATCTGTATATTGCATTGTGTAACCACCATCCCAAATAAAACTTTCTTTTGTAACCATATATTTAGCCCCCTTTACCCTTTAACCCCCATCCTCCTTCCCTCTGGTAACCAACATACTGTTGTCTATTTTTATGAGATGTTGTTTATTTCTTTTCTTGTTTGTTTATTTGTTGCTTTCAGTTTTATACACCATATATGAGTGAAATCATATGGTTCTCGACTTTTTCTGTTTGATTTATTTTGCATAGCATGATATTCTTAAGATCCACCCATGTTGTTGCAAATGGTGATATTTCCTGTTTTCTTATAGCTGAGTAGTATTCCATTGTGTATAGGTACTACACCTTCTTTAACTGCACATCTGTTAGAATGGCTGTTATACACAAGACAAATAATAACAAGTGTTGAAGAGATTATGTAGAAAAACTAACCTTCATTCACTTCTGGTGGGAACCTAAATGGTACAACAACTATGGAAAGCAGCATGGATGCTCCTCAAAAAATTAAGAACAGAGTTACAATATGATCCAGCAACTTCTCCTCTGGATATCTACCCCCAAATTTGAAAACATTTATTTGCAAAAATATATGCACCCTTATGTTCATTGCAGCATCATTCATGGTAGGCAAGGCATGGAAACTACTGAAGTGTCCTTCAATAGATGATTAAATAAAGAAGCTGTGGTATGCTCTTGTTTTAAATTTTATTTACACATATGCAATAAACCCCCGTTACATATATATATATATATATTTATTTATTTATGTTTAAACAGTCCACTATATTTTAGATATTTAATACTAAGAAACCTTTTTGTTTCATTTTTTTAAATTTTATTTATTCATTTTTAGAGAGGGGAAGGGAGGGAGATGGAGAGGGAGAGAAACACCATTGTGTGGTTGCCTCTCATGTGCCCCCTACTGGGGACCTGGCCTGCAACCCAGGCATGTGCCCTGACTGGGAATTGAACCTGCGACCCTTTGGTTCACAGGTTGGCATTCAGCCCACTGAGCCACACCAGCCAGGGCTGTTTGATCTTAAAGTTATCTTTCCCAATGCTCTTCAATTTTTGTGTAGATCCATATTTTCATCTGTTATTTTTAAGCCAGGATGAATTTCTTTAACATTTCCTACAGTACTACCCTATAGATAATGAATTCTTTTAGCTTTTGTATGCATGCAAACGTTTTTATGTTAATACTGTTTTTGAATATTTTTTTACTAAATTTAGAATTCTAATTTGACAGATTTATTAATTTAGAAATTAAAGATAGCACTCTGTTATCTTCCTGCTATCACTGGTTTTGATAAGCCATTTATCACATCCTTTGTTTCTCTGTATGTAATATATCTTGATTCCCCCCAGGATGCCTTTAAGATTTCTTCTTTATCTGTGGTTTCGGTAATCTGGCTATAAAGTGACATTTTCTTTTGTGTGTGCGGGCGTGTTTAGATTTAGTTGAATTCTTGAATCTATATGTTATACTTTTTATAAATTTGGGAATTTTTTAGTTATAATTTCTCCAAAATATTTTTCTGTTCACCCTTTCTTTTAACAGTGTCAAAGACTGATTACACACATATTAGAATATTTGAAATGTTTCTAAATCTCCTTAATTATTTGTTCATTATTAATTTTTTAAAATTAGTTTTATTCAATTAATAATTTTTATTTTTCAATTACAGTTCGCATGCATTTTTATATTAGTTTCAGTTGTATACCCCAGTTATTAGATATTACATAATTTGATAAGTAATCATTCCAATAAATCTGACACCGTAACAGTTATTAAAATATTATTGACTGTATTCCCTATGCTGTATTTTATATCCCCATGACTATTCTGCAACTATCAATTTGAATTTCTTAATCACTTCACCTTTTCACCCATCTCCCTAAGCTCCCTCCCATCTGGCAACAGTCAAAATGTTCTCTGTATCTGTGAGTCTGTTTCTGTTTTGCTTGTTCATTTATTTTGTTTTTTAGACTCCATTATTTCTAGATATGTATTTATTGTCATCTTATTGTTTATGTATTTGATTTTTTTTCTTTTTCTTAAAGAAGGCACTCTAATATTTCATGTAATACTGTTTTGGTGGTGATGAATACCTACAGCTTTTTTTTTTTTTTTAAATTGTCCGGGAAACTCTTTATCTATATTTAATGTGTTTTATTTTGATATCCTTGCTAGATAGAGTAATCTTGGTTGTAGACCTCTGCTTTTTATCACTTTGAATATTTCTTGCCCATCCCTTCTGGCCTGCAAATTTTCTGTTGAGAAATCCGCTGACAGTCTTATGGAAGGTCCCTTGCACATAACTAACTGCTTGTATCTTGCTGCTTTTAAGATTCTCTCTTTGATAACTTCTAAGCCCTACTCAAATCAATAAATGACTTTGGAAGGCTAAAAAAACAAAGATTCTTTCTTTGTCTTTAACTTCTTGCATTTTAATTATGATGTGTCCTAGTGTGGGCCTCTTTGCATTCATCTTGTTTGGGACTCTCTGCACTTCCTGGATTTCTACATCTATTTTTTTTCCCCCCAATTTAGGGAAGATTTTTGTCATTATTTTTTCAAATAGATTTCAATTTCTTGCTTTTTCTCTTCTCAGGGAATCATTAGGGTGGGCAAACAGCAGGTTTGAGAGCCAGGTTGATGGATCTCAGACATGGCACCCTTCTGCAGGTTTTATGAGGGGAGGGCTCAAGAGAGGAAAAATGGCCTCTGCCAGCACTTTTTTCTGAGAGAAAGCTGTCCCCCAGCTGTTGCCCTGATGCCAGACAACTCAGTTCCCCCTTGTATGTCTCTGGTGCCTTTCAAGATTCTTTCCCAGCTCTGGAGTTCAGAAGGAGTGAGTTCGAGTAACTCCATGTTCAGGCCTTTTAAGAGGAACTGCCTGGGACTCCAACAGAACTATTTCCCTCAGCCTGAATCCTCATTGATTTTTAGAGTCTGAATTTATGGGGACTTCTCTTCCTGGCTTTGTAATTCTGGGATGGGGGGGCCTGGTGTTGGACTTAGACCCCTGCTCTTCAGGGGGGACATCTGAAGCTGAGATATCCCTCCCAATTTTTATCTGCCACGCACAGATGTGGGACCAGCCTGTTTGAATCTCCACCGCTCCTACTAGTCTCCATGTGGCTTCTTCTTTAATTCCCTAATTGTAGGACTTCCATTCAACCTAATTTGAGGTGGTTCTGAATGATGGTTTTCTGTATTTTATTTGTAATTTAGATTTGGTTCTAGGAGAAGGTGGGTACCACACTTATTTATGCTGCTATCTTGCCCATAAGTCCCCATTGTTTAAAACAATATTTTCCTATACATTTTGTTTTGTATTTTTTTATTGCTATGTCTTCAAATTCACTATTTTTATTTGTTTTTCAATGTCTTATCTTCAGTTAATCACAGCTGGCACAGTATCATCTATGACATTGTAATTTTCATCTTTAGGAGTTTATTTTGGTATTTTTAAATACATGTTTTTTCATCTCTTTCCTTAACTTTACTATACAGTTATAAAAATTTACATCCATATTTGCTAGTTCCAACATTTGTGAAAGTTCTTTATTGATTTTTTAAATTTTTCTCTTAATCGTGGACTATATATCTCTGCTTCCTTGCAAAGCAGTAATCTAGGGCTCAATCAAATAGTTATTGAATGCCAGACATTATAAACTTTATCTTATTGACTGTTCAAAATTTTTGCGTTCCTATAAATATTCTAGACCTTTGTTCTGGAACACTGTTAAATTTTATGAAATTATTTTGATTCTTTGGCCCACCGTTTGAAGATTTAGCAGTTAGAACTGAAACTGGGCCAGTGTAGTACTAATTATTCCCCACCACTCAGGCAAGACCTGTCTCAGTGTTCTGCTCAATACTGTATTTATTATAAGGTTCTCTGGTCTGGATGGAATGGATGGGCACATTTCCTAGCTGTGAGTATCAACAGAAACTGTCACCTTTCACCTTTTGGGACCTGCTGTCCCCAGCCTTGGGCAGTTTCTTCAGCGATTTGTACCCAGCTGAGTATTGGGTGCAAACACTGTGTGGGTTCTCTCTCTGTAGCTCGTTCCCGTTTCATCTGAGTCTCTTTGAACTCTTAGCCTTAACACCTCGACTCAAGAGGTTTACTGGATTGGTCTGGCTCCCCTTTTCTGAATGATGCCCTGGAAACAATTTCAAAGCAGTAATCTAGGGCTCACCTTGTTTCCCCTCATCATTCAGGGGTTGTGTCCTTCAGACTGATGTTTAGTGAATTGAAAAGTATTGTTTCACATATTTGTCCAGTTTTTATTTGTTTTAATCACAAGGATAAAAATGATCCTTGTTACTTCTTTTCAGTCAGAGGTAGAAGTCTTAGGTTCACCACTGAATCATTATTTATTGTGCCATGACCTTCTCATTTATATCTCAAACAGGGCATAGAAAATAACATTTTATAGTCCTTTCTTACCATGATCCATCTGGATTTCCACCATATGAAGACCTGGGAGAACTAGCAATTATTAGGTTGACTGACTAACTGTAGATAAAATCCATAATTTTTAATAAAACAGTTTAGGTTTCAGAGTAATTTGGCTAAAGTAATTCTAGTTTTAATTCAATTGTAGATTTTCATGTAACTCTTCTCTTTTTGTCACTGGATAAGTTTCTGTGATTCCAACCATCCCACAGTGCATGGCAGAACCAAATCCAGTAGTTAGCTCAGTCATTTTAGCCTTCTATTTAGGGACACCACAGTATACCATCCATAGAATGAGTGAATGATTTTGATCATTATAAAGGTCATTTAAAGTCTGTACTGGTCATTTTGTCATTGGCTTGTTTAAAAGAACAACACAACTATACACTTTACTCTCCTTGTTTTAAGGAGATCCACTTGCTTTTCTCTATTATTTCATCTTTAAATATACAGCTAAATAAGAAAAGTGTTCTGATTATTAAAATATTCTCTTCCTCTTCCCACAATCCAAAATTACATAAACTTTTCCATTATTTTTAATCCAATGATTTAAACAACTGTTGTGATTTCATAAGTGGAAGCATTTGACTACAGGTGGGGATTAATTTGCAAAGGCAGAAAAACTGTTGAAAACAAAGAGCTAGTGTCCAAGTAAATATCTCTTGAGAAATTAGGAAATACAAGCTACATTGCATGAGAAGAATTGTTACTGAGTATTACGGCTTAAAGAATTCCAGGTGGTCTGTGTGGGTCATAGTGCTAATTAGCATTTCATCTTGGAATCATCTTTGTTCTTTCCAATACATTTTTTAAAACTTATGCTTCTCAAACAAAGTGCTAAAAACTTGTTTGGATAGGTTCATTAAGTCTGTAGCTATATAATAAAATGCAAAGTGAAAGAACGATCCATTGGAGAAGCATTCCTTTGTACAAACTATAGAGATAAATGAAGCAAGATAATTTTGGAGGTGATAATGGGTAAAGGAGGGTTCAATAGCAGGATCAATGTCTAATTCAGCATTTCAATGTCCTCATGTAGGTATAACTCTTGTCTCCATACCCTAAAACTAGTTTAATTTTAGGCTTTTCTAATTTGTGTGGGGGGTGGTGGTAAGGGGAGAGAGAAAAGAATTAAAGACCTATTTCTTTGACGGATAAGGAAATCTATGTTGGTAAATCTTGATCCAGAGAGATAGTGGGGGTAGGTAGTAAGAAATGACGAGCAAGATAAAACAGGCACGGCCTCCACAAGCTCTTTTTTTCCTTTATCTGTCAAGATGGACCTTATAACTCACTCCACAACAGAGTGTAGCAAATCCTCCTAAAACTCTGATAACATGTCCTCTTCAAGACTAATGAGCAAGTTTTACTCACCTATTTATAGCCACTTATGTCATTCTCTGTATATATCTTTTATTCTTGCCTGTTGCCTAGAGAATAAAGTACTTGGCATAGCATAACCTGTTTGGTTTTGTTTTTTTTTTTTTTACAAGATAGTCCCCATTTATCTTCATTTGCATTGCAGGTCACATACTTCCTTGTGCTTTCCTAATTCTTCAGTTGCACCAAACAGTAGTATTTCCCCCAGACATCATGCCATTTTATGCTTCTTCCCTCTTATGATCTTTTTTATACCCAGACATTTTTCCTCTTCTTCCCCAAGTACACTCTCTTTCTTCTTCAGGACCCATATTAAGTGTTTTATCCTTATTGAAGCCATTCTCAACTTGCTTAAGAAGAGCCACATCTTGTCCTACTCATATACCTTTATGAAGGACTCTTGGACAAAGACAACGGGGGCGGGGGTGGAGATTGAAAGTGGAAGGTGGGGGTTGGGCAGGGCAGGGGAGAGTAATGGGGGAAATGGCGACAACTGTAATTGAACAACAACTCAGTTACAGAACTTTGTCCTAGTGCAAGAACTTTACAAAGTTCTGTGCCAAGAGCTTTGTGAAGTTCTTATACTAGTAATCTCCCAATTATTAGTTCAATAACTACAAGGAAAACAAACAAACAAACACACTACATTTAACAGCAGTTAGATACTATACCTGCAACCACCTGGAACTGAAATCCCTTCACTACCCTCCTTCAATATTTCCACTATCGCTGACTGCTCCTCAAGAAAAGAGAAAAGTCCTCTGTAATGGAATTCCTGAAAGTTATCCACTCAGGTAATATCCATAAATAAGCAACAAATGAAATTTTTAAAAACACTTCTGTTCTTAGTGTAATGCTTTGTTTAAATAAATGACATCTACTTTCCTTGTCACGGGTATTAGTATATCAAAATTATGTGTGTTCATTCTAGTAAGTAATCATATAATTGTGTTTCACATTTTATTTCTAAAGCTAAAAGAATACATAAATATAGTGTATCTGAAACATAGTGGATCCACAGTAACAGATAATGCAGAATGAATAAAAGTCTGCGTTCATTTTTTTCTTGCCTCTGCACTCTAGCTTAAACAAAGGATGAAATTAAGGTCAATCAAATTATTTAGGAAACTCCACTTAGTATTATAAGGACACATCTAGAATTTAAACTAACTTCTGGCCTAGCTCTTTGAGACTATTTCCACCTCTCATGTGTCCCATTTAAGTAAAGCGGGGAAAAAAATGCATGATACAACTATGAAATATATTGCAAGATTTTAATATTGCTAAAGCAAAATTTCTTTCTCTGTGTTTAGTGGACAGCTGTAGCTGACATAAATATATAGTTGCTAGCTGTTAGCCCACCCTGAAAGTGAGATTTTATATAAAAAATTATTTATGGCAATTTCTTTATCTTGAATATAATACTTGCTGGGATCTTTCAGCTTGTAATTACTTTGCTTCACATCAAAGAACAACATTAGAAATTAAAGTCCATTTACTGTCGTTTATGATTCCCAGGCCTATGTTGGGGATCTGATAAAAGATGTTGGTTTTTCTTTCTTTTCCAGACTTCTTGCCCTCTTCCTTCTGTTCTCTGCATGCATCTACTCCCACTGCACAATTGTTTGTTATTTTGGTATTAGTAATGCACACTCATAGGTATTAGCAATACATAAATGTCAGGGAAAGAAACCTTTTCCTGCTCACCAGCCAGATCCACAATCCACGGAAAGCTCAGTGGCTTTGGCCCTCCGCGCCGTCTTTTGCAGTGATTGTTTATGTCACCTTCCTGAAGCGCTTGCTGAATAATAACGGCATTCTTGGTACCAAGATGCCTCCACTTTTTCTCCTCAGTGTGGGATCCTATAGCACTGTGGAACTTAGAAATAATTAAGTTATTTTTAAACCACTGGACGATTTCCAGTCACTCTATTTCACACTGGATTAATTATGTAAGAAAACCGAATTGTTCCTCACAAGTGTTACAACTTTTAAAAACAACATGCTGTTTAAATTCAGGTTTGGCAACTCTGGCCCCAACCCCCTCAAATTTATGGCACCACACCCACAGCATAATAAAACCTTTAGTGGTCCTTTGTCTTTTAGCCTGCCTTCTATTTTTTCTCAAGGGTGTTTTATGCTGGAAGATGCAAACAAAAGTTGTCCAGATGTTATTTGTATCAGAGCAGGATTTCAGTCCAGCTATCTGTGGTTGCAAATGTTTATTTTAATGGGTTATTGTGCAATCTTGCTGTGTAGACCTTCATGGCCTTATATGCATGTTCTCAGCAATGCCAGGACATTGTTTTTTAAAATATATCATTTTAGTCCAACTGAATGATCACTAGTCACTAGGGGAGCAAAAAATGTAACACCTGTAGAAACACAGAGGAACATTTTGCCAATGCCCCATGTTGACACTGTGCAAACTGCCTGATTATGAAATCATGGCCAATGGGCTTTAGGTAAGCAAAAGGAAGGTGTGGTCCAAGCCCTAGCAACGGTCCCAGCCATGAGACAAAGTTACACAGTTACAGGGCTGCAGTAAACATACCAAGGGTGTCGAAAAATAGGCCAGCTGCCTGCCCATGCAGTTTGATGGAATGAAAGAGGAGCTTAGCTACATCACCATAGTGTGAGCTGCAAGTTTATTTTAGCTGTTGTAATAAGCATGGGGCTGGGCTTATTATTCATTTTTAGAATTCTAATAAAATCTTAACTGATGTTTCCTTGATACTAAAGTAAATTGTTTACCCTGTATCTAAAAACACATGTTATGCCCAATGCATCAATTAAGAGTAGGGGATTTTTAGTCCTTAAAATAAAATTTGAAACTAAATTACATCATATGGAAATGGATTTCTTTTTTCAGAAAGTCAAATTTTTGACCTACTATCTTTCTCTCAAAAATGTATTTAAAATTGAAGGCTGCTTCTAGTATACATGTGAAGGACACATTCACTGCTATTAAAAATACACACACTTAGAAAAATACCTTGAATCTGTGGAGGTGAAATTGGTTAATAAAATTATATAGGTTTCAGGTGTACAATCCTAGAGACATCATCTGTGGGGGGGGCTCCAGCCACAGGACCCCCCCCCCCCCCCTAGCCACCAGCCACCACAGATGAGAATAAGTCTACCAAGACATGATCCGCTTGGGGAGGAAAGGTGGCTGATCTCTTGAAGGAGAAGGACCAAGAGCCTTTTCCTCAATGGGCTTTTATTGGGTTCAATTTGCACAGGAATACAGGTAGAGCTCATCAATCATTGTCAGGCAGTAAGGATCAAATAACAAATAACAAACAATGAACTCTGAGGGCTTATTCTGAATCTGGGTCAGTTAGCTAAAGGGCTGTAAGACTTTGGGAAACAAACTCATTTCAGGCTTGGACCCTTATCATTTAAATTGGGGGCATTAGCAAAGCAGGTTTCACAGGATTGTATGCATTCTTTCTTAAGCCTGAATGCCCCAGGGAACCCACCCTTTCCAGCACAAGACTACACCACCCTCTGTCATTGTTTCACTCTTCAGTCAGGCAGGGGAAGTAAGGCAGCCAAGAGATTAGGAGACTTCTTGCAGACAGAATGAGGACTCAGGCTATGTCAAAGCCGAGGTGTGAGGGTTCATCACCCTCTTTTTCTATAGCCCCCTAAGTCCTTCCCCGTGGGCCTGTTCTTGACCATGCCTGTCTTAGGTTGTCCCTCCTTTGAGGAATCTTACCCGTCATTGGCTACCTGGTCAGGCTCAGAGCCAAGTAGGGTGAAGTGGGCAGAGGCGGCACACCTCCCAGGGAGATAATCTTTGTCTCCTTAGTGGCTTATGTTCCTGAGGTCTCTGACTTAGCCTTAGCCATGGGGGGTTACAGCTTCTGAAACCAGGCAGGGCGGTTCCCAACAATCATCTACCTATTGTACTGTCTGTTCACCACCTCAAGCCAGGTCTCCTCCTGTCACCATTTATCCCTGCTTTGTCCCCTCTACTTCCCCCACGCATTCTCCCCTGCTGTTGTTTATGTCTATAGAAAAAAAGAAAAACCTCACACACACTTTAAATTTGAACTCAGTGTTTGAATATACTCCTAAGAGAAAAATTATTCTAAGACATTTAACATCAAGGAGTAATATAACCTCACACTATATGTTTCACAGCATTTTTGATCAACTCCTTTAATTAAGGATAAACATTTAGTTGAAAATAAAACCTGAAGACAAATTAGCTTTGAGGTAAATTAAATGTTAGTATATTTCATAGCTACAAGTAGTTCTGATAAGATTTATTGGTCCACAAATTAAAGTACATGATGAGAAAAACAGGTTTTCAAAAATTTAGAGAGAGACAGATTTTAGGTTATTTCGTATGATGGTATGTGTGTCGGTCAACATTGTAATAATATCATTCTGTATTTGATGAACAGTTTCTAATTTAGAAAGTACTTTAGACGTTAACTCGTGGCTGTATAGCTTTGGACATCCTAGTGTCACACTGCTGTCCCCCCCCAAATCCGGAATGTCCTCATGCACTGACCTGCTCTTTATAGGCGTGGACACAGTGCTACTGCTGTGAGATTCTTCCCCACGTACTCAAATGCCTTATTTCTCATATGGATCAAGAGCTAGCAGAGAGCCAGTCCATAAAAGAGCCATGTGTTGAATCTATATCCCTGAGTACAGGATTTATGTGAAATATCCATTAACTCCCTCAATTTCCTTACTAGAATCATGTATAAGCATAGCTAAATGTGTCTCTCTTTGTGCTAAAAACAAGAGCACAAAAGGAGAAGAAATGCATGCTCTTGTTTTTCTCCTTTTGTTCAGGAGGCTGTATCACTACAGTAAAAGCTCTGGTCACTAGAATGCTTGGTGGCTTAGTTTGGGTTTTCCCAGAAGTAGACCCTGAGATAAGGATGTAGTGGCAGACAATTTATTTGGAAGGTGCATTAGCTGAGGGTGCAGGGGAGAAATCCAAGGAAATGAAGGCACCCACTAACAAGTGCTGTGTTGAGCCAATTGTCATAGTGTGGGGCTGGCACTGAATCCTGCAGAGGACCTTTAGAATGTAGTGCAAAACACACAGCTCAGAAGGACCCCATCCTAGTGATGAGGGAGCAGGGATATTTGTATACCATTTCCTGACAGTCATTGGATAAGAGTTACTGAATAGGGGTGGGAATGGGAGAGGAGTGGAGGCAGTACTGGTGGTGTGTTAATCCCTGGACTTAGATGGTTGTGAGTACATAGAGTAGCCTTCCTCGGTCCACGAACGAAGCCCTCGAGCACACAGATGCAAATGGAGGCAAGTAAGTCAACCAGATCACACTGCGAAATCTGCAGAACAAAGATGGGACACTGATAGCATCTTCCCTACAGTTGGGAAATCAGATATTCTATGATTTGGAGTTTCTCATTAACTAAAGATTTAATGAATATGTATATTTTGATTCATGTTGACAAAACTTACTCTAAAATATTATTTAAAAAATGTTCCAAGTGAATTGCCTGAAGACTATTTATTTATATGCATATAAATATTTTTTCCCCTCCCTGAAATTTCAAGATGACATGATCCTGTGGCCCTGGTCATATTTTCTCAAGGAAGACTATCACTCAAAGTGTTCAAGAAACAGGGATGATTTTCAACAACCCTCCAAGAAGATTTTCTGATTGAATACCAAAAGAAAAAAAATGTATTGTGATTTGCTACGTTCTATTAAAGGTAGCCCACAACAATAAAACTTCCAACTAATTGAAGGCTGTGCAAAATTAATTTCTGTTGGTCAAGGTTTCATTGTGGATACCAAATGGAAAGCAGAGCCATTAACTGAAGAACTCATTCACCTGTTTAGCCAACACATTTTATAAAATATTTACAGTGTGTCAGGGAATTATAAAGTACATAACATAAAAGTAGTCCAGGCAGTGGCCAAGGTCTTTAGTCTAGTTCATACTTGATATTGGCCCTGACCAGTGTGGCTCAGATGGTTGGGTGTAGTTCCACAAAACAAAGGGTTGCTAAGTTCAATTCCCAGTCAAGGCACATGCCTGGGTTGTAGCTTCCACCTTATAGCTTGGGTGTATATGAGAGGCAACCGACCAATGTTTCTCTCCCTTTCTTTCTCCTTCCATTCCCCACTCTCTAAAAAATAAATAAATAAAATTAAAAAAAAAATTGATATTGAAATCCTCTGCTGCTTTCTAAATAGGAAACCTCAAATACATTACCTTAGTTCCTTAAGTCTCAATTTGCTCAGCTATAAAATAAGAGTAAAGTATTTAAGGGATTTATTGAGATTATGCTTGAAAAGCACTTAAGAGTATGTCAGGCACATTAAGCACTTATTACATGTCATTTTTATAATGGTGGTGGTGGGAATGCTAGGATTGCTGCCATCAAAGTCCTAGCAATCTGCTAAAGGGGACAGATAAGTACACTGTAATGCATGGCAAAATACCTCGTATGTTCTCTGATCACAGAGGAAGAACACAATTAGAGAAATATCTTTCAAGGAGGTGGAAGAAATAGGTGGCCCCTGAAAGAAAGGTGATAGGTGATGTTAGGGGTCAGAACACGGGGTGAATATAAATCAAAGCATAAAATTCCAAATGCGCCTTGTGTGCTATAACATTTCCAAGTACCAAGTGCCTGAGCCAGAGCTCACATTATCTGTCTCGAAATATTGGAGGGTCCCATGCCTCTTTCTTGGACTCTTCCCATTCTAGTTACCTGCATCTCTTCACCTGATGTGCAGTGTTAATTCCATGCTATTTAACGATTCTTTCCATTGGAGAGTGGCATATCATATGAAATAAAGAATATTTGTTTGGCTTACACTTTTGAAGATTTCATTTCACTCTAGAAAAATTATCACTGCTATGTCCATTTTAAACAATAAACAAATAATATATTGAATAACTCCAATATGGTGAGCTTTATATGTACTATTTCATTCAAATGCTTAATAACACTATGGTGGGTGCCTTCTCTACTTTAATGATTTGAAAACTGGAGATCAGACAATGTTAGTAATTTGCCAAGTTTCACACAGTAATGGAGTGATCTGGAGTTGGAACCTTGGTTTTTCTGACTCTAGTTCTTATCATTGATTGGCCACCTTGATTGGATAATTCAATGATCTATTATGCAGATATGAAAAATAAGTTAAAAAAGCACCAACAGTTCTGACCCTAACAAGTAAAGGATAATTATAAAGGATAATAAATGCACTTCTTTGTCCATGTAACTTTATTATATCCTTAACCCTTATCTTGCATTCAGGCCTCTCTACTTGCAACTGCTCCACAGATGCAGAGAAGGCTTCATTACAGGTAAGCAAGACACTGAGAACTAAGAATCCTTTTAGAAAAAAAAAAAACCAATTAATAAGTTATGCTTTCTAATTATTTAAAGGTGAATGAACTGTATGACAACTGTAGTGTACAGATATTCTAGGTTTTTCTAAAGCAATTTAAAGTAGATGTTTAATGACTGACAGTGATCTTTGAAATATTTTATTTTTGGTTATATATTTTTTAAACGTTTCTTCTAAACTTTGCTTTGAGTTTTCACAAGAATATTTTATTCTTCTAATCTGGTTTTAGGCCAAATATTACATTTTGGGGGGGGGCGTGGGGTGATACCTTTCCCATTCTGCTGAAGCTAGAAGTCATGTTTTTGGAAGTTTCACTCCTTTCTTTATCTATGCCAACTGCATTATGAGACAGAAGCATCTGTTTAAATTTCCCTCAACTGATTTATTTTACTTTATATCTTCTAATCCCAGATTACTAACTAATCTGTGTCATTTTCTTCATCCTCTCCTGGAGAAGCCTTATTTTCCTCTTCCAATGCAATAAATAATTCCTGAGAAAAGGGGGATTTCAAGTTTATTTTAGTAAAAAAGTATTTTGTGTTACTTCAATTCTTTTGTTTCCACTCTCCAGGCAGCCAACAAGGAGACCCAGCCCCACATCACTTAATGCATAATCTTAGACACATGAAATATCACAAAAGAAAGCACCTTTGTTGACAGAAGAAGGCTTCTTTTCCAATTCTCTCATTACACAGGTGAGAAAAGTGAGTCCCAGAGAGTGTAACTGTCTCCTGTAAGAACACACCACTAGAAAGGGACTGAGCCAGGGCCAGTTTGCAGGGCTATGGATTCTCAAGTGAACACATGAACGACTTATTCAAGTATGACTTATGACTTAGGTTTTCTTATTTTTTTATAAATATGAAATTACTATAATGGCGAGTTTTCATGACTTATATCCACAGATGTGTAGGGGCATCAACATTACTGCTAAGGGCTTATTTTAATTTAGGGTCTTTCCCCAGTAAAGCCTTCTAGCACATAACCATTTGGAGCAGCAACAATATTGGCCTCTGAAACATCAGACTTTTTGAGAAAAATGAAAATTCGAAAAGCGAAATTGATTTGTTAATTTTCAAATAAAATTCAATGTAATAATTTCTGTGGATTTTCTTCTTTTTTTTTAATTTGGTTTGAAGTAAACAAAACTGGTTAGCTTCTCTGACATTTCTTCTTAAACAATACTGCAGGAAAGAGGTTAAAAAAATCAAATTAGATAGCAAGATTTCCAGTTTTGCTCATGCTTAGTTTATCTCCTGCAAATGAGCATGTATAAAACAGTTCACCTACTGTGCTAGTTGCCACGGTTTAATGTGGTTCCACTGAATGATCCTGTTAACCTAACCTTCAATTTGCTGGGGTCTGAACTCTGAATTACAACTCACGAACAGAGTTTAACAGCTGGTACAAGGGCTTCTTTTGAATTTTTAATCATCTGAATTAAAGATTGCTAGAGATGCTTTTTTAGACTTCTAGGAGTGATCTAATTCATAGAAAGTCAAGTAGAGATGAGCCCAAGGGAACTGAAACAGAAAGGTACTAGGCCTGCTGATACTAGGCGCACTTGGCTCACCAGGTTGCAATAGGAACTGTAAAACATTCATTAAGAATTGCATCTTAAGTACCAGTAACCTTACCAAAGTACACTATCTTCAAATGTATAACATATACTTTGTAGTTACCTTCAAATTGGCATTTGTCAATGGGAGTGATCATGGATTCAGAATATCCATTACATCAAAACCTTAAATTGGTCCAGAAACAAATCAGAAAGTAATTAATCAACATACTGAAGGATTATTTGTTTATGACTATAGAATTTCTTAACATTAGCAGTTTTTCAAATAGAAGATTTCTGTCAAATTTAGTGAACACTTAAATTAATTTAGCAGGGTTTAACCAACACTTTTAGAGAACAAGACAGGACAAAATAGAAAATGTCAGAGTGCATCTCATTTAGCACAGTTAAATTGTATGAAATTGTGTTAGCTCTGTGTATTTGTGAGTATATACGGACTGGGTAAAATGTATTTTTTCCCCTCTGTTTAAGAAGGATTTGAAAAACATTGGCACAGGATATTTAAGTTAGCATAAGCATTTGTTGCTTCTTTTTTTTTAGCAATAAATCGCTTGTGTGTGCATTTTAATAAACCCTTTTCTCTGTTATTTGTTCTAGCATGAGCTTCTTTACATGCTAAACATCGCAGGGAATAAGTTCAGTACACCTGGGTGTACTTTGGCAAACATGTCAGCAGACTGGGGTTTGGGGTGTTGAACAATGCTTTGTTATTTAGCATTTCAAGTTTGCACACTTCATAAAGTATAGAGACCAATATTCTTCTGTTGGAATCATTTACCCACGTACAGAAAAAGAGAAGTTAAATTAAAAACAAACCAACAAAATCAGGGCATTAACCAAAATGAACTGAGGGTTCTGTGAATTCTCTAATGGGTTAATTTTCTAGTATTCCCAGTGCAATGTCTGGTTCTCTGTACCAGCATCGCTAAGCATTCTTTTCATAAACGTAAAGATGTGTGTTTTTTTCCATTACTCCACATCGTCTTTTTAATAACAAATAAGTATATCTGTGAGAAGCTTGGGTCCTGTATTAATTATTTCAAAAGATGATGAAAGTGATGTATTTAACTCTTTGGGAACACTGCAATTCTTCTTTCCATCCTAACTGAGAATCTGTAAGTGGCCTACTTAATTCCTGTTCTGACATTGTCTTCATCAGACAATTGAGAAATTTACCTTTCTTCATGGATACGTATAGACTTTGTTTTTTATAATTTGATGTGAACAGGACAAAGCTAAATAAGTACACAGGAATGAATGAAGATAGTTAGGTTCATTGAAAGGGCCCAGGCCTGGCCAGAGAGCAAGGAAATGCATTGGAACTATAGATTCGGTATCAGATATGGCTCACGTGATTAGGCAATAAGCAAAGAGGTAACAGAGGAGAACGGATTTTGGATAGGTTTTGAGTACTTTTCTTACTATTTGATGAGATGGTTGCTTAAAGCAGTTGGCTGCATTTAATTATTTTTATTTCAATTTTATTTTTTAATATGGTTACTTCATAGACATTTATTTTCCCACATCAGCTCTTTAGTAGTATAATATAGAATGCCTCATTAGCAATGGAAAATGGACTTAAGTTCGTAGCAGGAATGTTCTGAATAATGTTTTTAGATGTGGAAGAACTTAGCAAGTGAGATAATAGAACCTCCACGCTTTCCCCTTGGGAACTGTAAAACAAGTAAAAACTTTTTTATTTAATCCACACATTTCAAATAAGCTCTATCCTCATTTACTGGTGCCGCTTTCGCTTCACTAAGGGTCCCCCACTCCCTGCCTTATGCTGCCTTTGCTTGGAGAGACCACATGAGAAAACAGAAACTTGCCTCATCTGGAAGGAGGGTGTGAGTGCTGCCTTAGCAACGGTACTGATATGTTACTTTATCCACACTATCCCTCTAGTATTCTCATTGTTCATTTAAGGGTTGGGTTAGTGCAGTGGTTTTTAATGTGTTGTCTCTGGACCAACATCATCAGCACCACCTGGAAACATGTTAAACTGCAAACTTTTGGGTCCTATATCAAATCAATTGAATGAGAAAAACCCAGGGTTCAAGGGAAGGTTGAACTTCCCTATACTCAGATATGGAATATTCTATCACAATGGAAACGACTGAACGATTCAATAATAAAAAGAAAAAAATATGGCGAAATCACCAAGAATAAAACAACTACAAAAGCATACAGAATTCTTTACCCTGCAATGCCTGGTGCCCAATACAACACAAATATGTTCATATTGTATGTCTGCTCATACTTATTTATGACAAAAAATTTCATTCGAAATGAACTCAAACAAAAATTAGTCTATTTGGTGAACCAGTATTTGTTGGATGCCTGGTGAGGGTCCTACACTGTGCTAGGCACAGTGGACATACTATGAAAATAACATTAGTAAATGTATGACATCAAATCTTCTTCAGATAAGAGAAAAATATTTGATTCAAGCACTTTTCTTTCTTTCTTTCTTTTCTTTTTTTTTGGTTGTTTATACTCCTCAAAAAATAAAAATAAAAACCCTTTTTATATTTGTTTATATCTCCAATAGTTTATACCCTGCAGGTGGAAAAGACTTTCCTACCAGACAGAGTGGTTACATCCCCCCTGATAAAATTTCCTCAGCCTAACAGTGTGTTTACTAAGAAAGCTATCTTTAGGGCATGCTAAAGAAAGGCAGACTACACTTCCAGAAAGCACAGCGGCTGAGCTGTGTGCGTGTGCCTCTAACTCAGATCTGCAGGGCGAAGCTGAAGCATGGGCCGCAGCTGGGAGAATGGGGAGCAGAACACTGGCAATGGGCAAAATGGTTATTCATTTCCTCTCTTGTGATCTTTCATCTTTCATTTTTGTGAATCTCAATACATAGTTGAGACTTTTCCCAGATTCACAATCAACCCTGATTATCTTCCTCCTCTCTCCATGGACTTTTCCCTTTTTAGTTTCTTGGAAGCTGTTAGAGGAAGAAGATTAAAAACTATCTGGCATGGAACATTCTTGCCTTTTCTATTTTTTTTTAGGTCACTTAGTATTTGTGTAAGAGTTGAAACAAAGGAGAAAATGAGGCTGAGGGATAAGGAGAGACAAAGTTTTATTTCTCCTCAACTGTGTTTTTCATCTCTGACCTCACATAAAAACTTCGCAGTGCACCCAGTCATAATATTTACATAATTTTAAACTGGTAGTGATTCTTTTGGTGCCAAAATTATTATACAGTTGACCCTTGAACAACACAGGTTTGAACTACATGGGTCCACTTATACAGTTTTTTTTCTCCAATAAATACCTCTATTGTTTTCCATTCATTGTTGGGAGTTCAAAAACACAGAGGGCCAAATATATGCATTGATTTATGCCATTTTATATAGGGGACTTGATCATCCACAAATTTTGGTATACACTGGGGATTCCTGGGGTCAATCTCTCACAGACCCAAAGGGATTTTTGACTGTGGAGGGGTGAGGGTAGGAGTCCTTAATCCCACAATTATTCAAGCATCAACTGTATAGTGTTTATCCCTGTTTTGGTACCTTTTTATTTAACTTGGGATTTAGAGTGTGTGGATAATTTATTTTGAGTGAACAACCGAGCTGTAGTTTGATTGTTATAAACTGCTTATAACATTTGCCTACCTGAGCTCACCTGAGCATCAGCTCTTAAATTATGTACAAGTATTCTGAATCTGTGTATGACAAGATTCACATAGCACTTGAGGACATAGTGAGTGTAGAACTCAGAGACACAGCTTAGGCTACAGCCTAAAACTTCTTTCTGTTTTGAGGCCAATGTCCTTATCCTTAACAGAAGTTTCTGGTTGTCTGCTGCCAGTCTTACTCAGTTAAGAGCTTTATCACAATATTAAAATAGGTTAAAAGTTATGTGATTAGATTTGCAAAATCAAAGGTGTTAAGTCATGAGAGAGAGTGACTATGTCAAATGGTAGATTCACAATCTCCCCTCCTTATTCCCCTCATCCCTGCCAACACAATAGATATTAAAAGATATTGAAACATGCTAAAAGCCTGGAACAATGGCCTGACTCGAATACAATTACATTTGATAGTAATAATTGTAAGGCCCTATACCTGAATTCAGAAACAAAATGCATGAAGATAGGACTTTGGGTGATACAACTTAGCAGCAGCATGTGTGAAAGAGACTTACACATTTAGTTGACAATGAGCTCAGTAGGAGTCAACAGCAATGTGGCTGCCAAAAAGGCTGATGGACCCTGAGGCTGTATTAATAGGAGCACTGAGCTGTAATAAGGTAAATAATGGTGCAACTCCACTTGAAGGTGCACACACAACACCAGGAGGGTGTAGTAAGCCCTGTAGGCCCCACATAGGCCCCACATGGACCTGTTTGCAAGGAACATGACAAGACAGTAAAGGCAGTAGGAATTATAGCATAAGAAACAGTTATGGGAAATGAGATTTACCTTCAGAAAAGTCTTAAGAAGTACATGGTGCCATGAAGAAGAGTCTTGTCAAAAATGATGAGAATTACTCTGCATGATCAGAAAGAAGAGAGGACCACTTTGGAGAAATCTAGTGGAAAGATAAGCTAGAAAAATAATATACACATTGCAGCCAGACAAATCTGCCACGCACCTCTGGTTTACAGCTCTTCTCAATAATCTTGAACAAATTCGTATTTCTCTTCTTTACCGCTATTCCCACGTTTGTAATGTAAGGAAATTTCCTACCTTATAGATTTGATGTGAGAATTAGAAATAAGGTATTCCAAATACCTAGCACAGTGCTTGTCATTGTATGTGCTCAGAATCTCCAGCAGCGATGACAAGAGTCAGAAATATCTAGCATTTCATGTGCAATGCTGGGAAAAAGTGAATGAGGTCATGCTCACTGGAAGTGGTGGTGAGATGGATGTGCTAAAGGAAATATAGAGAGTTGGAAGTGGATATGTGATTAATCAATGACTGGTAGGATTTATTTGAATCCAGAAAGTTATGATAAACATTTCATAGCTGTACATACAGAAAAATACATTAAAATAAAACTAAAAGAGCAGTTGATCTATAAAGAAACCTATGTAGTTTTTGGTCTTGGGCATGTCATAAATATTTAGAAAAATATATTTTTGTTTAAAAATTGGAAATCTCTTGAAAAGACCACTTCAGAAGATAGTAAAGGCCTTATTTAGTAGGGAACTAAGATGATGAGGTGAGTTAATATTATCAGAAACATAGGCTTTTTAAAAATTCTTTAATAGGTAATTTATTCCATAGTTCAAAGCCAACCCTTGTCTCTCAGGCTGAGAATTCTTCAAGTCCTGCTGAGAACATTGTATACATTGCTTTCTTCCATGTAGCCTTAAGTCAGTTGGCCTGTAACAAGGCCTGCATAGTCAGTATCTATTTTATTTGTATATAACTAATAAGGACCTTCAAATGTATCTGGGATTAAAGATGGTTAAGGGTAGTCTTTTAATATTATGTTCAAAATCTATTTGTGCTAGTAAAAAATTCCCAGTCAACTTGCTGTGATTCTGATGTTACTTCAAAACAAACTTGCCCACCAAAACCCACAGCGGCTCAGGAGCAATCCAGAGTCTGAAAATACCGTCCTCAATATGGAAGGCGAGTCATTCAGGAGGCACTGAAAACCTCAAACCAACCCACCGGCCCCTAGTAAAGGGCTGCTCATTTTTTATGGTTCTCTAAAATACTAAAGAAGTGTATACTGTAGACCCTGAGAAAGAACATACTAAGAAGGGCTCTGGTAGCTAACTGGGCTCAAATTAAAACAAACAAGCTAGCAAACAAACAAAACAGAAAAACAGAGCCCAGCAGCCATTTCTACAGAGAAGCCTTTCACATAAACTACATTTCAGGGAACAGCATGCACTGAACTGTCATCCTCTGCATTGAACTTCCTGTCCACACTGTGTTTTTGCAACCTGAGGCAACCCTTATAAGGAGTTCCTGGAATCCAACAAACAGTACTGGGGCTCTCTCCATCCAACAGGAGCTGTGGGGCTCTGACCAATCAGAGTGGCTTTATTCTAACCAATCAAGAGAGTGCCTATTGGACCAATCAAACTGTAAAGATTTGTGATCCTCATTTGTATGAGGATGGGCCAGTCAAAGACCAGGTATGGGGTTTTCTGTCCATATAAGCCAGTGCCCCTTTTGGTTCAGGGAGTGCATTTTCCTTTTCCACCAAAGACTGAAGACTGTGTTTTCTGGCTGAGCTGAAACACCCATTGCTGGAGGAGAGTGGAGCAGAGCCAAGCAGAGCAGAGCTGAGCTGAGCTGTCTAGCTGGAGAGGGACCTGGCCCCTGAGCCACCTCACAGCAACAAGAAAAACAATTAAAAAAAAGTAAAACAGATTTCTATGCTCTATCCCAGATAAACCTATAGAACCAGAATTTGTGGGATCAGGTACCATATATCTGGGTTTTTAATTAGTCCTTCTCTCTCTGCTCCCCAGAACAACTATCTTGAAGTCAGACCAGCAGGGTCCAAAGACTGGTGGTCAGAGACCCTTGGTCTAGGTTACTTCACCTCTGCAGAGCTGGCCAGTCACCTTGCAAGCTATGCCGACAAAGGAAGCATTACACAGGAGGGGTCAAACTAGAGCAGTGAACGCTCTAGTGCTCTCATCACTGTATTGATTCCTATCTCCTTTTCCTGACTTATGTGAAACCTCAGGTTCTCTTTCTGCCTTTTGCTAATGTTCGATCTTGGTGACAAACCTCGTACTGGTAAATGATGTTCCTGGGTCTATCCTAGTGGAAACCGATCAACATGTCACTCATGTGGGATCCCACAGGCTATGACACTATGGGATCCCTCAGGAGTATGATACTATGAAGAATCTCACAGCCCTTTTTTCTGATGTTCATTTTGATTCTGTACTTGCACAATAAATTTGCTTGGCATTATAGTTACTACTTTTACTTTTACACTAATAATTCATTTTATTGTTTAGTTTGGTGATGAATTTCTTCTATAATTTAATGCTAGGGGACTTTTCTACTCATGGCTCTAAAGGTTATCCAGATAGGTCAATCTTCTGTGCCACATAGGTTAACTAAAAGGAAACTTTTAAAAAAAAATTTAACCTCCTTTCCACATAGCTGCAAGCTACTCATCCTATGTGGACCAAATTAAGCCACACCTCTTGTGGAGAGTCTATACACAATCCAGAGAAGGTTGTGAAGGTATTAGTCCTAGTACCAGAGTTAATTGTTATTTAACTGATTATTTGTTAGTAGTCATTCCTGAAATAGCCAATGTAGTGCTGGTATTAGGAAAACAATGCAGCACATGACTAGATAGGCATACCTTGGAGATATTGTTGAGTTGGTTCCAGGTTACCACAATAAAGTGAGTATTTCAATAAAGTGAGCTGTAATTTTCTGCTGGTGGAGTGTCTTGCCTTCAACTTATAAAATACACAGTATTTCTGGAATACAATATAGGTTTGCCTGTATAAGAAAGACCACAAGTATTATCATAAAGCCATTTATAAGGACATCATCAATATATAATTTTCCTCAAAGAATGAAGATTCAAGTAAAGCTATTACTTGCTTTAATAATAATGGACTTTTATTCTTTCACCATTGAGTATTATTTAGCTGTGGACTTGTCATACATGTCACACCTGTTAGAAAGGCCATCATCAAAAACACAAATGATAAAAAATACTGGCATGGATGAAGAAAAGGGATCCCTTGTACACTGATGGTTGAAATGTAAATTTATACAAACACAATGGAAAACAGTATGGAATGTCCTCAAAAAATTAAAATTAGAACTACCTCATGATTTAGCAATTCTGTATCTGGGAATATATGCAAAGTTAATGAAAACACTGACTTGAAAAGATATCTCTACCTCCATGTTTATAGCAGCATTATTTACAATAGTCAAGATAAGGAAACAATGCTAAGTGTTCATCAGTGGGTGAATGAATAAGTTGAATGAATGAATATTTATGGTGAAAAATTATTCAGCCATAAAAATAAGGAAATCCCATAATTTGCAGAAACATGGATGGACCTTGAAGTCATTATGCTAAACGAAATAGGTCAGACAGAGGACAGATGCTGCATGATCTCACTTATATGTGCAATCTACAAACAAACAAACTCATAGAAAAAGAGATCAGATCTGTGGCTACCAGAGGTAGGGATGAGTAATTGGAGGAATGTGGTTGAAAGATATAAACTCCCAATTATATATAAGTACTAGGGATGTAATGGACAACATGTCTGAGTACAGTTAACACTGCTGTATAATACATAGAACCGTTATTAAGAGAGTAAATCCTAAGAGTCCTTATCACAAGGAGAACATTTTTCCTTTATTCTTTTCTTTCTTTTCTTTTTATTCTATCTATATAAGAAGATAGATGCCAGCTGAACCTACGTGGCGATTTTTTAACAAAACTGGAATAATCCCCCCAAAAAGGAATTATCATCTGATATTCTGGAAGGAGGGCCCCTTGTAGTATAGGCTTTCCCCACTAGGTGAGTGTTCTAGGAACCTATCTGTATTACTGTACCAACTGGCATTGTTGTGAGAGGCTGCATTTGGCTTCAGTGAATTTTTTTTTTTAAGACTCATAGTGTTTGCCCATTTCATGATGGGTGATTTACAGGCTCACCTGCCCACACCACACTGAGTGTTCAGCAGTTTTTGACCAAAAACGTCATGACCCCCCATACCCCACCCTCCCCATTCAACCCAATTTCACCCCAAGCAACTTTTTTTTTGTTTCCCTAATGGAAAAAGGTCCTCAAAAGGAAACTTTGCCAATGTAGAAGAGATGAAACAAAAAACAGAAGCATTAAAAGGCATCAAAATCGATGAGCTCAAAAACTGTTTTGAGCAGTGAAAAAAAAGTCTCGATAAGAGTGTTGTATCAAATGAAGAATACATCGAAGGTGACTTAAGTTTAAACATATAAGAATAAATACATGATTTTTTATAAATAAATTCTGGGTTTTATGGGTCCCCCCCATATACATTAATCAAACCATCATGCTGTAAGCCTTAAATGTATAGTGATGTGTGACAATTGTTTCTCAGTAACAGTGGATAAAAATAATGATGTCCAGTTAATCAAATGCAAAAGAGCCAAACCTGTATACCATAGTTTTTATATTCAACTAACATTGGTCTTTCCAATGAAATAGGAAACTTTCCAATGTTTGATTTAATACTGTAGAGGTAATAGAATCATTGTTAAATACATTTCAAGGAGATCCTTCTCTTCTTTCAGTTCTTAAACTCATTGTGGTGTGATGAGTGTTACTTGTAACAAAGCACTTGCTAGTGAGAGCAAAAGAGCAGAGACCTAATCAAACAATATAATTCAAATATTTGAATCACTTTAGTATTCTAAAATATCATTTTATTATGTCATGGATTCACTTACATAAAATGATGACTATGGTAAAAGGTATATATATGTAATTATTTAATATGATACATATGTATGTGTACTGTACTTACATAATAAGCTATAGAAGTTAGGAAATTTTTTGAAAAACATTGTTAGAATAGAATATCATACATTTTAATTCTCTTTGATTTTTAAATGAAATTGTGGATATTTAGACATATTTTTATGTTAAAAATGATTAACAGCTCTAAAAATTGTCTTGGTAAAATGTTAATTATTTGCTAGAGTCCTCCGAAAGATCTCATCTCCATGACATGAAAGTTTCACTCCAAAAATTAGGTCTTGACAAAAAAAATTGGAAATTTTATTTCCTTTTCTATACATGCTGTATGCTGATACTGATGATCTTTATATTTTATTATTTTAACCTGATGCATCCTGATTTCATTCAAAATAGTACACAGGTACATTGCCACTGTTTGCATTTCCTGCATCCCACTCTTAGAACAGAATTTAAAACTTTCTTTTAAGGCATTTTTAAATAGAGAATAGAAAGAAAATATTATCTATTCATTACACTTTTTCTCAATTTAGTTTTGAGGAAGGATGTAGAAGAGAGAAGAAGGAAAAAAGACAAATGGGAGATGAAAATGAAACCCGCCGTTCTGCTTTTCAGTACTTCTCATGCACTTGTCAGTTTTTTTGCTATTACCTCATGTGCTCTTCTCTCTATTGATGGTGGTGTGCATTCAATCAACCCTCAGAATTACAAGTATAATCACAAATTAAAGAAAATTTAGGAAGCGCTGAATGGCTATATGAGTTCAGTTAAATATGCCATAGATGTTTCAGTCTGTCTAATATATTGATATTCCATGCAGAAATCTAATCCAGGTTGTTGCTTTTCAAATCAACACATTGAACACTGACAGCCACATCTGCAAGGAACAGGAGTGTTAGCAGCTGAATTCCAATGCAATGCAGTTGATTTCGATAGATGTTAGGCCTGCTGGAATTTAGGACTTCCAGAAATGATGCTTTTACAGGACGTATACTACTATTTGAATATAAGAAGAACCTATTCTATGGTCTATGTTATAAATAGCTAAGGATAAAGGATGTCAGAATTCTGAGCCTTTTTTTCTTACAAATATGAATGTCTTAAAACAGATCAACAGGAAAGAAACTCTTTAATAAAATGTGTACAAGTGTCAGGCCCTGGTGTGGTAGCTCATTTAGGTAGAGTGTTATCTGGGTATGCCAAGGTTGCAGACTCGATCTCTGGTAAGGGTACATCCGGGAAGCAACCAGGGAATATGTAAATAAGTGCAACAGCAAATCAATGTCTCTGTCTGTCTCTCTTTCTTTTCTCTTTGTCTAAAAATCAATCAATCAATCAAATTGTAAATGGGTACAAGTGTCTATCCACCAAATGATGAGCATAGTTGGAGAGGGTGGACAAATTGAAGATACAACTCCTTTCCACAAAAGTTTACTATTAGGAAAGAACAAGAAAAACATAAAATTAAATACAGCACATATACTTGTGTGTATCTATGCATGTATAGTATACACATGTAAAATCAGTGTTAGACTATATAATATAGACAACAAGTGTTAATATAATTCAACAGATTGAATTATGTGCAGTGAAATCATTTCATCGATGTGGTAGGACCACAAGTATATCTTTGAAGGGGAGTAGAATTTAAGTAGGAGGAAGAGGCATACAAGGAAGATGACTGGACATTATCACAGAAACAAGTAAACAAAACAAACCAGATAATATAGTGGGAAATAGAGCCACGTGCCTCTTTGGGAAAGGATAAAGTGTAGATATGGCCAAGATTACCTTTGGGACTAGGTTGGGTGGGAGGAAGGGAGGGATCCTGCTGATGGAATTTGGAGGGATAAAGAGGGAGGCTGAAAATCATATCACTGCTTACCCTCTATCCATTGAGACTGGACTAGTAGGGGTAAATCCTCCCTTGTTTTCCTATCTATTTAGTACAGGAAGACAAAGTAATACTTTAACCAAGAAGAACCACATACTAATATAAAAGCACTCCTGGTTTGGGGATCATGTTACCTTTATGAGATTTCACATCATTATGATGATTTTGGGTAATGAATTCATGAATAAGGGATATAATTTGAAAGTGGGAATGTTTAAATCAGAACTGCATATATTATGTTATTACATGTATATTATACAGATCTCAGTAGCAGCTGAAATAGTACAAGTTGTTATTTGTAGATGCATTTACTTCATTTCACTAGCTGTTAACTTTCTCCAAATGCTTACGTGGAGGCAGGGAGAGGAACAGAAGAGTAATGTAGCTGTAATTATAAGTATTTCTGGGATACAATAAATCGAAACAGCAATGTAGAAATAATTGGAAAATAAATCTCTAAGAGTAAAACCATCCGCCAGAAGAGGAAGGCAGGGCCTGGTCTGAGTACCGACAGACAGGCCACAAACATACACTCTGAAGCAAAGAAAGACAGAGGAGGTTTGTTAGGTGGCTACCAACACAGGTTCACCGCTGGGGAGCCAGACTGCCTGGATGTGCATGCTGCAGCCATCCTGTTCCCTGTGCAACCTTGGGAGTGCGGCTTTTCTTTTCTAGACCCCAATTTTACCATCATAACCTGCTTCATATAGGTGCTGTGAGAGATAAAAGTTTTATAGTTTGCTGTATGGTGAAGGCCAGAGGGAAGGGGGCCTGGGGCTGGGTGGAGGTGGGCAAAGTGGACATCTGCAATAGTGTCAACAATGAAAAATAAAGTAAAAAAACTTAGAATATGAGGTGCCATTGAAATAGTGTAAGTATGTATTACCCAAAACAGAACAACGTTAACAGTGAAAGGAAGTGCTAAAGCACTAATGTATATAGATCATTTTGAAATGATTATTTATTGATCGAAAACAGTTTCCTTGTAAAATAAGTTTTATCAAAAATCATATTTAAAAATAAACTTCTTTTTTAAGGTGAAATAGCATATATTCCTACAAATTAAAGCAAAATAAATTATATTTTTATTGAATATTACCAAGGAGCATATGTAGAATAATATTTTGGTACATTTTCATAAACTTAATTATTTTACTTAGTTTGTTTCTATTGCTGTGTTACCAGTTTCGTTCCCTAGAACATATTTTGTTTTGCAGTATATGCTTTTAAAAAAATTGTAACAGCTTTATTGAGGTATAGTTTATATGCCACAAAATACAGCCAACTCAACATTTTAAAATAAATTTACTGAGTTGTGAGAACATCATAAAGGTTTTCTATTTTTAGCTTCTTTATAAAATTACAATGTTCTTCAAGTTTCTTTTTCTGATTAATTAATTTGAAATTGTAGAAGTCTTGAATTGACTCTTATCTGTGGACCAGAATAATTTTAAACAACATCTGTTAACAGATACTGAAGAACCTGGTAAGCTCATGGTATATTCTACTAAAGAAAGAATATTATCAATTCTAATTTTCTTTAGTATAAAAATATATAGATAATGCTGTAATTATTCTTACAGGTACAGTCCTTTTGCTTTGTTCATATTACCTTTCTCCAAAGTCTAACAACTATTTTTGTAATGCTACATTTTTTTAAAGAAGTAAGCTATTCATGACTATTTTCGATGACTTACTATTTAAATACTGTAAAACTGTAGGCTTTCAACTTATTTCTATTCTATTATGCTACATGCATGTTTCAATAAAAACTAGGAATTCCAGCCCTGGCTGACATGGCTCAGTGGATTGAGAGCTGGCCTGTGAGCCAAAGGGTTGCTGGTTCCATTCCTGGTCAGGGCACATGCCTGGGTTGAGGGCCATGCTGCCAGTAGGTGGTGTGTGAAAGGCAACCACACATTGGTGTTTCTCTCCCTTTCTTTCTCCCTCATTTTCCCTTTCTCTACAAATAAATAAAAATAAAATCTTAAAACAACAAGAACAAAAAACCCCCTAAGAATTCCAAATTTTCCCCCCACAAGTTAAAAGATTTTGCAGCACAATTTTAGAATTAAAATAATTATATAGTGCAGTTTTAAATATGAATCATTTAAATTTCTCAATATTCTATTTTTATTATAAGAATAAATTTTAATGCCTTTCTATTTGCAGGAATCACCATACTGTTTTTCATAGTGGCTCCACCAGTTTTCATTGCCACCAGCAGTTCAAAAGGAATTCCTTTTCTCCACATCCTCAGTACTTTTTATCACTTGTCTTTTTGGTGATAGCTGTTTTAATAGGTGAGGTGATATCTCAGTGTGCTTCTGACATGCATTTCCCTGATAATTAGTAATAAACATCTTTTTATATACCCTATAGCCATTTCACGTCTTCTTTGGAAAAATGTCTATTCAGTTCCTTTGCCCATTTTTAAATTTTCTTAAAATTTATTGTTGTTCAGTTATAGTTGTCCTGTCTTTTTCCTCATTGCTCACCCCTACCCTGTCCTTTCCAGCTCCTGTGTTAATTTTGCTGTTGAGTTACATGAGTTTTTATTTGTTTGTTTGTTTTTTGGGGTTTCTTTTTTGTATCTTTTGGATATTAATTACTAAAAGGGTTCTTGGGCCCAATTTCCAATTGGAGGCTTACCCAACAACAACGAACAATTCTCAGACACTAGTAGGATGTCTGAGACTTCAAGTCAATTTTGGTACTATCTACACAGAGATAGAATGCAACTCGATTCTTTTTTTTAAGATTTTATTTATTTATTTTTAGAGAGAGAAGGGAGGGAGAAAGAGAAGAGAGAAACATCAGTGTGTGGTTGCTTCTTGTACACCCCGCACCGGGGACCTGGCCTGCAACCCAGGCATGTGCCCTGACTGGGAATCGAACTGGCTACCCTTTAGTTCACAGGCTGGCACTCAATTCACTGAACCACACCAGCCAGGGCTCAATTCTGATACTATCTATGAGATAGCCTCATATTCTGAAGGTTGGGGGTTCAGTCCCACATGACTGTCTCCATCCTGCATTTCAGATGGCAATTGCAGTACAAATTCAGTTTGTTACCTGTACTTCTCACAGACTGACTATAAATCAAAGGTCCCCACAACACCCTCCTCGGGTTTGATTAATTTGCAAGAGTGGCTCACAGGAGTTAGAAAAACATTTTACTAACTGGATTACCAGTTTATTATAAAACAGTACGATAAAGGATACAGATAAATATGCAGATGGAGAAGATGAGTAGAGTAAGGCACAGGCTTCAGAGCTTCCATGTTCTCACTCTCAGAGATTTAAACTCTAAGCCCTCACTCCTCCCCAAAGGTCAGGGGCGACACTGAAGTTTCCAACCCTTTAATCATATGGTTGTTTCTCTTGGCAACCAACCCCCACCCTGAGGTGGTGTATACCTCATTAATATAACAAAAGACAGCTTTGTCACTCTCAACAACTAGGAAATCCTAAGGGTTTTGGTAGCTGTGCACCAGGAATTGCGGGTGAAGACCAAATACATATGAGAACTATATTTTGGTCATCTGAATGACAAAATGTATATTTCTTATAAATCACAATGTCACAACCTCTTATCAGGTATATTTTCTCTCATACTGTAGCTTGTTTTTTATTTTGTTTATAGTTTCCTTTTCTGTGCAAAGCTTTTTAGTTTGATGTTTTCCCATTTGTTTATTTTTGGTTTTGTTGTCCTTGCTTTTGGTATAACACAAAAAAATATTGCCAACATCAATATAGAGAAGCTTATACCCTATCTTTCCTTCTGGTAGTTTTATCACTTCTGGTCTCATGGCTAACTCTTTAATCCATTGAGCTGATTTTGATGTATGGTATAAAATAAGGTCCAGTTTCATTCTTTTGGCCTTGGATGCCTAGTTTTCCCAATAATATTTATTAAAGAGACCATCTTTTTCACATTGCATATTCTTGGCTCTATTGTCTTAGTAAATTAATTGACTGTGCATATATAGATTTATTTCTGGTTGCTATGTTATGTTCCATGGATCTATGCATCTGTTTTTATGCCATTACCAAATTATTTTGATTACTATAGCTTTGTAATATAGTTTGAAGTGCTTCCAACTTTGTTCTTCTTTCTTATGATTGCTTTACCTATTTGAGTCTTTTTTGGCTCCAAAGAGATTTTAGGATTTTTTAAAAAAACTTCTGTTCTGATTTTTAACACAGCCATATAAGATGATAGAAGGGTTTTAATACCATTTTGGACTACTTTGGCTCACAAAGCAGTTCTTCACAGGGTAAAATGTTTTTATAATGTTTGTTAATGCACAATAAAAAGAGAAAGCATGTATTACCATGTTGGATTTTTAAAAAGTTATTCATAATTAACTTCATCACAAAAATGCTGTATTATAGAGTTGTACTGTATAAATATTTCTTTAAAAATTATAAAATCTGGCAACTATCATTTTAATCAAAGATTTTTATAGTTAGTTTGGAAATAAAAATATAAACTATGTGTTCACCACTCCTAATTGCAAGCATATTTGTGTTCCACAGGTTTCCTAATTTGAGATGATGTTGTTTTTTAACATGACAATTTTTCCACCAATATTTATGTTTATAATATCATTACAAAGACAAATAATTTTACTTATTTTTTACCTTTTGAACCTAAATGTAAAATGCCAGTTGTCTTATTTCAGCAAAATTAACTATTTTAACTTTATTTTGATTTTATAAATGGAATAAAAATTGAACTACTATTGAAATAAACTTGTTGATGTGAAGCATCTGATAAAAATAATATAAAACTATCATAATTCAGCCATTTGCAAAATTCTTCTAATAAAGCCAATAGTTATAGTGATCACTTTCCTTTTTTTGTATGTGCATAATAAATTTGAACTTAAGGATAAGCAAAATAATTAGGAACACTAATATGATTTAAATAAAAATCTTTGCTTTTGGGATAATATGAAAACCTACCTTCTTTAGCTACATTTAAGTTATCATCTGGTACAATCATCTATAAAAGGCTACTAATGTTTGAAGTAAATGTTGATGCTTCTTCAAGTGTCATTGTCTTAGGTTTTTAATGTGTTTGGTGATATAATTACAGTCCTTATAATGGACAATGAATGTCAATAAACATTTTGTGCAAGATAAAGTTTCATCTCCTTACTTGGGAAGCAGAAATTTAAGAATTAACTTGTGATTAAAATATATTTAATATATCGATACATTTAATATATTTAATATTAAATGTATTAATATAGTTAATATTTTAATATTAACATATTTAATATATTGTATTTCAAATCACAAAAATGGCTGTAATATATTAAAGGAGATATATATTTGTTGTATTTTCAATACTCAATAAGTGATAAAACCTCTCTGAGAAAAGTATTTATATTAGTTTATTATCTAAGTGGCTGAATGACTGATAGGCAGAGTTCTATCAAACCATCCTGGCTTATTCAAATGCATCTATTAATAATAAAATACATTTTTGAAAATGAAAAATCTAGGACAATGTCAACAAAAAGTGAGGACAAGTGTGAGTTTTGACTCTCCAAGCAAAACTCAGAATATGATCCCTCCCATTTGAAAGTCAGTGCCATTGCTGACTGTGCATAAGTCAACGGAAGCATGCATGGCTCGAAGTAAAGTGTGACCACTAACTGCATTAGTCACGTGTACCTTTTTATATAACACATTTTAATTTTGGATTTCCTGTGTGGGGGAAATACCAAATTTCAAATTAATTCACGGCTAATATTACATTGTCTGCCTATGCTAACCTATGGCTTTCCTCAGCAACTCATCCTTCTTCATTCCATTAGCTGAGGATACAATTAAGTCTGACTATTTTGTGGTTTTTAAGTATGCCTGTTGAGAGAAGACTTAAAAACCATACTTTTTTTGCTCTTTGATGCTACATATAGGGTAAGGACGAGCAGATAGTGCCAACGTCACCAATTAAGGAGTTAATAAACAGGTCTGTGGCTAATCTGGGTTTAACATCACAGGATTTTATTAAGTGATATTCACTGAACACTTCCATAAACAAGGCATTAACTAATTTTTCTGATACCCGTAATGGCCCTGGGTCAATCTTGTCATCTTTTCAACTGAATTTCCTTATTTCTTCAGAAGATATGCATGGTTCCTCACCTCTTAAGTAGACATAAATAATACCTAAAAAGTCTAGATGTAACTGAGTCTATTAAGAATACCAGTAACTTTAGGGAAAACATGTTTGTTACAAGAAACATGGTTTGGTCCTAATAAATTGTTAGCATTTGACCATTAATACCTTTAACATTTAAAAAAAATGCATTTTTATTTCCAGCTGCTGATGAGAAAACTGAAATACTGAAAATCCAGAGTAAATTCCATCAGGCCACACAGCAAGGTCTGATCAAACCAGGAGAAACTGTGAAATCCAGGCTCTCAGACTAATATTCTATCAGCTAGACCTCCATGTGAGCCTCCCCAACGTGAGTAGGAATAGTTTTCTCTAAAATGCCCATGAAGCAAATCAGAGCAATGCTTCATTCCATGTGCTTTCTAATTTGAAATGCAAACAATTGCCAATTTGTTTGACTTGTATTTGTAATTATTTCCTTGTGAATTACTCATCACTAAATGCTTTATAAATATTTTCTCTCTTTCCCAATGTCTATGGAATGATCATAGCATTGAAAATGTTGGCTTTCAATGATTTATTAATATCTTTTTTGAAATAACATTCATTTGTAAGATAGAATAACAACACTTTAAAGAACAAATCTTGAATTTGAATTCCCTTTCAGACAAATACTCATCTGATGTGCTTTATCAGATAAACTACATAGTGACTTTTATTTAATGGTATCCATTATATAAGAAGTAGGAAGTAAATATGCATATTTGAATTTAGTTTTGTACTGCCTTGCCATCAGCTAACCTTCTGATAGATTTTTAGACTTCACTAAATTTGTGTAAGCTGAAGTCATCACATCATATGCATTATTAAAACAACTGGTTTCACTTTTTCTAATAATTAAACATACAAACTAGTGGCCATAATATGGCAGCATGCATCATATGCTTACCATAATCCCAAAATTTAACTCTTCATGAAAAATTGAGACTGTTAATTCTCAGTCCTTTTTGAACTTAAGACATAATTTAAAGCATTTTCTAGGTAGTAAAATAAATATCCCTTTAAACAGAAACCTAATAAATTCAGAGTAGAATACAGAACACAATAACTTTTTTCTTTATTTTTATTGTTGCCACTATTGCAGGTGTCCCCCTTTCCATCCCCACTTCGTCCCTCTCCTCCCAGCCCCTGCCCCCTTTCCCTCTGGCCATCATCACACTGTTGTCTGTATCCATGGATTAAACATATATATTCTTTGACTAATCCCATCACCTTCTTTCATCTAAAAATGTGTTTCAGAATATTGTTCTTACTCTTTGCTCATAATCATTTCAATACCCACTATTCAACTCATTTCAAATCATATCAATATCAAAATTCAACTCATTTCAATATCAAATAATTTTTTAAAGTTCTTTGCTATCAAATAGCAATTGTGTATGTATTTTTGTCTTTGAATCCAAACCAGCCTGAATACTACAAATCCAAATACATCCTTTTAAAAATAGAAAATTGAAATTGTTAAATACTAATAGTGATACCTTTAAGTAAGAGAGAAAGGGGAACTATTAAGAAATTCAGAGAAGAGTAACAAGCTTAGTAAAGGGCCACAAGGAATGTCTCACAAGAAAAGATTAAAGAAAAAATTTAAAAAGGAAAGCTAGATCTGTTTGCAGGAAAGGACTATGATAAAACAAAGCTGAAGTAGTCATATAAACAGTCTGTTAGAGTGACTTCACATTTTGGTGTAACTGATAAAGAAAATGACCTGGTTTAATTTGCTAATGATAAGTATCATGAGATGCAGGATGTAGTAATTGAAAGGCAAATCCTCACCTTTAAATATTATTTAAAATATTTTCTAGAAAGATGGTTTAATGGGAAAAAGTCTGGTACTAATCAAGTGAATGTAGAATTTTGAAAAATATTTATTCAACTCAATCCTATTTTCCCCTGCAAACCTTAAATGAGTAAAAAGGAGAACTACTTATCTTCAAATGTCCCACTTCTATACTCAAACAAGGGACACATTTTGTGTAACTAATACTAATGCAGAGAGGAGGGCAAAATAATAGGAGAGACGGGGTGAAGAGAGAGGAAAAAGCTCATTTTAAGAGGAAAAGGGCCCTGGCTGGTGTAACACAGTGGATTGAGCATGGGCCTGTGAACCAAAGGGTCTCCGGTTCAATTCCCAGTCAGGGCACATGCCTGGGTTGTGGGCCAGGTCCCCGGTCAGGAACACATAAGGGATAACCACACATTGATGTTTCTCTCCCTCTCTTTCTCCTTCCCTTCCCCTCTCTCTAAAATTTAAATAAATAAAATATTTTTTAAAAAAAGGGGAAAAGAAAAGCTTCTGTAAAGCATGACAAGCCGACATGAGAGAGATGAAGAGGAGAAGTCAAGAATATCATGCAGTTTCCCATTCCCCTTTCCTGACTCTTCTTGCTACTTCATTGGCTGAGTTTTGTAGGTTGCAATAACTGGCATGGACAAAGTACGCCTGTCAGATATTCACAGTGCAGAATCTTGAAAAGGTCAGCATAGCAGCAGTATGACAGGCCATGTAACTCATTATGTGACTTCTAACTCATTTGTAAATAGAATGAGAACTAGAGCAAATTGTTGTAAACTCTGCCATACGACCTCTGAAAACATGGCAGTTATATTGAGAGCTAGGATTATTCTCTATCTAGAGAGACAAATAGATACTTGCTAACAAATATGGTGCCTTCTTTAGGATTAGCGGAAATGGAAAATAAGTTCAATTTTCTGTGAAAAGGTTTAAAATAAATATATCAGCAGTGGAAGGAAGAGAGTTGTGGGAGAAGATTCGTGTGTGTGGGCACACACACACACACATATGCATACATATACAGAGATGGTAGGTGTGTTTGACTGGCTCCATTTAGATATTATTTCCTGATGAATGAAAATTTTAAGATAAGAATGTCAAGGATATGTGTTTTTAAGGACTGTTAAAAGAATATTATCAGGTAAGAGAATATATTTATGAATTCTCGTATTTTATTGGGACGCGTGTGTTAATTGTGGAACTTTATTTTGCATTAAAATAAGCATAATTTTACATTATTTACCAAATACTGCTTTTGCATAACAACTAGTAACATATACATATATCATAGCACACTCATTAGCACTATGTGCTAAAGTAAGTTTGCTGAATATGCTATAGGTAATTGATATGGAAGAGTTAATTATCCATGATACCTTTCTTTACCCCTTCTCCCCAGACATCCCCATGTGTCTCTGTTATACACTTAGGCACAGCTCCTAATGGCAAAATCTATTAAAATGCATAATATTCTCTCAAGGGAGGTGGTGGAAGTCCTGTCACTTGAGACATTTAAAACTGCTCTGGATAAAGCCCTAGAGAGCCATGAGTGCCTGTGCTCCAACCCTCAGGACAGAACCCATGACCTAATGGGTGCTTTTCCATCCCTTAATGTCTCTGATTCACTGGGCGTTTTAATAGCTACCTCATATTTAAGTAGATGAACAACGGTCTATTTTTTCAATGGGAATTTAGTTAGGTCTATAAAGTATCAAGACTGAGGTGACAAGACAAATCACAAGGGAATGGAGGAAGCCTCCTGGAAATTTAATTGATTTGGAGGAGGGTTGAACAAACACAACAGTGTATGAGGGTTTAGCAAATGCTTCAACTTTTTTTTCAAGTGTTTTCAGTTCAAGAAAACCCAAAACACATTTGGCTAAACACTTTTTCCTTAATTTTCAAACCCATGTGTATTTCAAGGGAAATTCAATCCATGTGTTTCTGATTCATTTACACTTAGCTCATCAAAATGTGGTTTTGTAAGACCCATTTGATGTCTAAGAAGCCTTGTGAGCTTTTTTATAAGCCTTTTTTCTTTGAACCAGGAAGTTGCTTTTTGCCAAGAGTCAATGGAACTTCAACCTGAAAAGAATCGGTCTTCTCTCAGAGTTTGGAATCCTCATAGTGGGTGGGAGGTGATGAGCATGGAGGGAAAGGGGGCACTGATTCAGAGAGAATGAATACTCCCATTTCTAACGTTATCTATTTAATAACTTGAAAAAATGTCTCCATTTCCCCTCAATTTATCGTAGAAAATCTGTCTTAAATGCTTGAAAGCCTTATAGAAAACATAAGGGTGAATTTTCTTCCAGGACTCAATATTGTCATGTGTTCTGATAATTGTCCACTAATGTGTCTCTTGGTGATGAGTAATCAGGGCGGTAATGTCAAATTTATCTCAGGGGCAGTTATAAAGAGGTGACTCAAAAAGGTGTTTAGATTGGCCATCTTCCTGTATTAAAAGAAAAATCTCTGCCTAGTTTATGTTGCTCAGTGAATGTGCTGATTCAGGTGCACACAATCCCCTATCTCATTGCCAGTGTTCTTAAAGAGCATCTGGGGTAAGGAAACATACATCCGGTCCACCCGTCAAGAGTCCATGAGAAAGCCAACAGTGTTTGCACCTGCAGGATGAATTACATCTTTGGTGAGTGTGAGAAGCTACATAATGAGAAAGCTGAGTGGCTGACACATTTCTTTCCTCTTGCTCCTACTGAAACCTTTTTTTTTTTTGTACTATCTTTACTTTTCCTACTTCTTCCTCTCCCTTTTTCCTACTTTTACACAATCACCACTATATAGTAGAGCAAATATGACACACTCATCCAAGGATGGGTTGACATGGTTTACACATAGCTTTCATTTGGTTATTCCTTGGATGAATTCTTCATCCAGAATAAGATAATGAAAACCATATGGTCACTGAACACAAAATCTACCGTCACTTTGGCTGTTCTCTTGCAGCCCATTGCATTTCATAAAGGCTGGTTCCTGAATTTACTACAGAAGATCCCAACCAAGTGGATATCTGCTGCCTATGGGTTTGGATGATTCAGCAAACACTGCCAATTTATTACTTGCTTGTCTCTTTGGAATGTAGCATCTCTTGCTAGCTTGATACAGCTTTAGCAACTTAGCCTTTTGTGTTCATACAGATCTGCCCAGGGACTGTCAGTTGTGGGAACTGAAGACAGAAGAACCAGGATAGGTGATGCATGAGAAACAACACTGAAAATTGTGTTTTTATTTTTTAACTCATGCTGACATCAAATTTTGAATCAGTGCCTAAAGGGTATGAATATTTTGAATGTTATGGTAGAGGAAGGTAAATGTGTACTAAGTTTTTGGGCTGAGTTTTGACGGTAGACAGCAAAATTATAAATTTTTAACAAAGGTAGCCAAGTTCAGACTATAGGTATGAGAATGTGGAATTATCTGTTGATCTGACTCCCATATCGGCAAGTGACAAAGCTCAAAACAATGAAGATACGGATGAGGTCCCTGAAACTCGAACAAAAGAAGTTTATTTTTACTTTCTAATTTGTCACTTGTTTTACACAGACACCAAAGAGACATGTCAGCTATAAAAATTCATCTCCGAAAGCACAATGGTAAAATCTGTTATTTGTGGATTAAGATACAAAAACATTTTCTTTTAAAATTGTCTGGGAAGACTTTTCTGCACTGACAGAACTTAGGAAAATACCCAACCTATTACATCTAATTTTATTTTCTTTCTCAAAGACATGTAATTGAGAATAAAAATCATAATCTATGCTGAAAATCTAACTCTCATACATTATTTTATTTTATTATTTTATTTTTAGACAGAAGGGAAGGGTGGGAGAAAGAGGAGGAGAGAAACATCAATGTGTGGTTGCCTCTCATGTGCTCCCTACTGGGGTCCTGACCTGCAACCCAGACATGTGCCCTGACTGAGAATTGAACCAGTGACCCTTTGGTTCACAGGTCAGCACTCAGTACAGTGAGCCACACCAGCCAGGGCATCACACATCTTTCTAATGCTAGGGAAATATTGTCAAGTTCTTTTTTCATTACTAATATGTCTTGCTTTTAATTATCAGAAATTTTTGTCATCATTGATTGAGCAAAGAAAACTTTGTATAATATGGAATTATCATCTCTCCCCTATAAGTGTAGAATAAGAAGCAAAGTGATGAACAACAAAGTATATGAACTGTTGTAATGTATTTTGCTGAGAAATGGAAAGAAACTTAGAATCATTTAGTCTAATCTTCTAATTTTATTGATGAAGAAACAAAAAGGCCAGAGAAGGAAACTCTTCGAAGTTCCCAAACTTGTTTTTATCACAGTGGATATCAAAGTTTAGTTCTCTTAAACACTAATCCTATTCTATTTTAACAATCAAAAAAATTTCTATTGAAGGAAAGTATTCCTGAAATAGGACAGATTGGATAAGACTACAGAAATTCCTTGAATTAAAAAAGTTCTCACTAGGTAGAATTCCAATATATAGAACACACTGAAGTGGAATTCAGTCATTGACTTGGGGTGAGAGCCCTAGGGGCCAGTATGTTTACTCCTCTCATCTCCACCCTGTAGGAGGACTCTAAGGCACCTGAAAAGAACACCAAATGTTCTTTAGGACCATGTCTTGAAACCACCAAATCTTTTCCAATTGTGGAAACCAGACCCGAAGATGACTTTCAATGACTCCACTGTATTCATTTGCTAGGGCTATAATAATGTGCCACAGACAGGCTGATTTTAACAACAGATGTTTATTTTCTCAAAATTCCGGAGGTTTAGAAGACTGGCATCAAGGTGCCTGTGTGATTGGTTTCTTGTGAGGCCTGTCTCCTTGGCTTGTAGATGTCCATCTTCTCCCTGTGTCTTCACCTGGTGCCTCTGTACTGGTCTGCCTTCTGATCATCTGTTCTTAGAAGAATACCAGGCATGTTGCTTTAGAACTTACTCTAATACCCTCATTTTAACTTAGTTGGTTCTTTAACAGCCTAACTCCAAATGCAGTTACATTTGATGTACTAAGGATTAGGACTTCAACATGTAAATTTGGGAGAGGACAATTCGGCTCACAAAACTTACTTTCTTATAGTCATACTTTTGTTATAATCCCCTCCTCTGAGAGGGGGTGAGAACTAACCAGTGGAGTATGGAAAGATGATGGGAGTCACTCCCATGATTATGTAACTGTGTGATATCCTGTCTGTCTTGTTAGAAAACTGCTCTAGAGACTTTTTCTCTTCTTGGCTTTGAAATAAGTGGCCATGCTAGGAGGCTCAACTGTAAGGAGCTGAGAAAGGCCTGCAGCCAATACCCAGCAAAAACCTAACTCCCTCAGTCTTATAGTCATGAAATGATTACTTCTGCCATTAACCTGAATGAACTTGGTAGCAAATTCTTCCCCAGTTGAGCCTTCAGATGAAAATGATAGCCCTGGCCAACATCTTGATTGTGGTCTTGCAGAGGATTCAGCCACATCATGCCTGGACTTCTGGTCCACAGAAAATGTGATATAAGAAATATGGGTTTATTTTTAAACCACTAAAGTTGGAGTAATTTGTTACATGATACAGAAAACTAGTACCTAATAATCCATAAGTGGTGTTAGAACCAGTCTGTGGAGGCAGAAGAAATTTTGATGAACATGATAAAAAAGCATGGTCAACTTGATCAGTTTCCCTTGATCAGCTTGAACAGATGATTGGCTAATATCTGAACATTAAAGACACTGCCAATAAGGGCTCAAAATGAAATGAGGGGCATGCGATTACACATTGGAGTAAAAGGAATCCTTGTTATATAGAGGCAGAGAGCTTAGCAAAATTGTATCCTGTGGTCATATGAAAGCAGAACTTGTAATTAATTTAGTCATGTAGGAAAGTAGTGAAGATACTGCCTTGTTTATTTTTGCTGATTATTGGAAAATGTGAGAGAAGAAAGATAAGTTGTGAGGAGAACTATTTAAAAAAAAAACAGGATTTCATGATTTTGAAAATTCTGTCACTCCAGATGGCAAATAAATAGATGATAGATAAATAGGTAGATAAATATAAATTAACATTAAGAGATTCACTATCAAGGATGTTTGCTCTGGAGAAAAAATCTGGGGTGTGACTACAACCTTTTACTAAAGCCTCGAAATGATTAGAAGGCTAGGGTATTCAGTCACAAATGGAGACATTTGGAGAGATTAACATCATACCTCACAGAATCTCCCATTCAAACTAGAAAGATTTTCCTAAATGTTGTGTCCCTTAGCCATTTTAGCAGGGCCCCAAGGCAGAAGGGGAATTACCTCTAAAAGATCTTTGGTCTGGTTTTTGTCTAGTGATGTGAACCCCATTAGAATTCACAAGAAACTCAGAAAGTACTTGGAGTAAATGTTTCAATGACAAAACAATTAGCTTGGACTAAGAACACAGAGAGTAAAACGTGAAGGGAACTAGCTGGCCACCCCCCAAAATTCTACCCACAGAAATTGCTGATAAAACTACTCAGCAGCAAACCTATGCTATCTTTCATGAAAAAGGATGAGTCAAAAACTAGAACCAAGAGTCAGATGTGCAACCTAGAACCACAGAGAATTATTTCCAGTCCTTTTAATCTAATTGAGGAACTCTCAATTTTTGCTGGCTGGATTTCAGAACAACCAGGGAACAGTGACTTTTTTTGATTTTCCATTTTCCTCCTTTTCAACTGGAATGTCTTCAAATATTATTTTTAGTCTATTCCATCATTTTACACTGAGTTTGTTAGAGGCAGATAACTTGCGTCTTTATTACTACAGGGACACAGATGGAGAGGAAGTCCTCAAGAGTCTGCCATTCTTAACTGATATATACAGAAACCTCATTCTTACCTACACCTGATTTAAATGGTGAGAATTGGAATTTTGAGCTGGTGCTGTAATGGGATGAGACTCTTAGGAACTTTGGACGGAGTGGATTTATTTTGAATGTTGAAGGGACATTAATCATTGAAGGCCAGATGGTGGGGTGGTGGTAGACAGAAGCTAAGATAACTCTAAAAAGTCACACTTTCAAGCTTTTGTATAATCCCTTCCCCTAGATTGTGGGTGGGACCTGTAACTTGCTTCTGATAGTATATGCAGGAGATGATGGGTATCACTCCCAAGATTACATTACATATAAAGGAATCATCTTGCTAAAAGTCTGTCAATAGCTCAGATCAATCTGTAAGTGGACCTGTCGGCAAGTAAGTCTCCTGATAAGAAACACATGTTCGTTAGTTATTTTTTGTGTCCTCTCACCTATACGTGGACAGGCTATCTTTTATGAACTTTTGAAATGAGAGATTAAGGTGGTCATTTCTCTTGTCCCCTGGTGCTTATGGAAGCAGTAGTGGAACACAGTCAATTGAATAAATAAAATCAGCCTAAACTTGTTCATTGACCCAAATCTTACTTCTCCAGTAATCTCAGCAAGTTGTCTCTTTGCATGCTTATAAAATGGGTACTCTAGTACCAGTTTTAACATGGAGAAAAATGATGTGGAGCAGAAGATGATAAACTATTTCTTCTCTAAATTTCTTTTTATCAGCAAGGAAACATTTTCCAGAATCTGTCAGAAAATCTCTCCACATATCTCAGTGGCCAGTCCTGAGTCACATGCTCACCGCAAAACAATTTTCTCACAAGCAGACAGAAAGGACAGCCTGCTAAGGCCAGTCATAATATTTCTCTGAGTCACTTGGGAAGAGATGGTAGACACTGTTGAACATATTTGGCATCTGTCAACACAGGAGAAAAAGTGAGTTATCTGTTGTTTAGACAAACACAGTAACACAGTTTTACAAATATCTGTTTTATAAAATGATTGAAAAATTCATTAATATTAATTGAGCATATCCTATGAGAAATACCATAGTAAAAAAAAACATTAAAATTTCTTTTTCTGTTTTAAATAAATAATGTCTCCTTTTAGTGGTGTAAAAAATAAAATGTATAGAGATAAAATTTATAAATGATTTGGTGAGGGTGATGAGGCTTTTTATGTAGTGGGCTGTGTATTTATCCATGGAAAAATTGCAGGTGATACAAGCTGACCAAAATTCACTCTTATTTCATACACTGAGATACCTCGTTTTACCCCTATGGCAAATCCCCCAATGCATTTGTTATAAATGTTTCTCTTTTTGCTCAATATCTCTAACTTGCTCTTCATTATTGCCCACTTTCTGTACCAAGGAGTCTCCCATTTTATTTTAATTTTATTTTTAATTAAATTTATTGGGTTGACATTGGTTAATAAGATTATGTAGATTTCAAGTGTACAATTCTATGACACATCCTTGTATAATACATTTTGTGCCCACCACCCAAATTCAAATCTTCTTCCTTCACCATATACCTGACCCACCTTGACCCTTTACTACGCCCCCACCACTCTTCCCTCCAGTAACTTCCATACTATTGTGTGTCTATGAGTTTTCATTTACTTGTTTTTGTTTATTTGTTGTGTTTAGTTTAATACCCCACATACGAGTAAAAAATATCGTTATTAACTCTATCTGTCTGACTTATTTGCTTAGCTTAATATTCTCAGAGTCCATCCATGTTGTCACAAATGGCAGTACTTCATCTTTTCTATGTCTGAGTAATATTGCACTGTATATATGTACCAATTCTTCTTTATCCAATCATCTATCAAAGGACATTTCAGTTATTTCCATGTCTTGGCCACAGTAACTAAGGCTTCAATGAGCATAGGTGTGCATATATTTTTGTGAATAAATGTTTTCAATTTTTCAGGTAAATACCTAGAAGAGGGCTTGCTGGGCCATATGGTAACTCTATTCTTAATTTTTTGAAGAACCTCCATTCTGTTTTCCACAGTGGCTGTACCAGTTTACATTCTCATCAGCAGTGAATGAGGGGTCCTTTTTCTCTGCAACTTGTCTAACACTTGTTATTACTTGTTTTCTTCATGTAGCCATTATAATAGTTGTAAGATGGTATCTCATTGTAGTTTTGATTTGCATTTCCCTAAGAGCTACTGAAGTTGAGCATCTTTTCATATATTGGATTGGCCAAAAAGGTAAATTAGTTTTTTCCATAAAATAACACATTTTTCATTTTCACCAAAAGCTTTATTGATTTGGATATTTTGAGTATGTTGGCTAGCTCCCTCAAGGTATAACATTGATTATCCTCAATGTTATACCTTGATTTGATTGCCTTCTCCTTCAATTGGTCTACCGAACCATGGAGCATCATCCAGTGAGAAATTTCCATCACAAAATTTTGCAAACCACTTTTGACATGTTTGATCAGTCACAGCACCTTCTCCATACACAGTACAAATCTTTTTTTGGTTCCAATTGTGTTTTTATTTTTCTTGAAATAATAAAGCATAATGTGTTGAAAAGGTTGCATATTTTCTTCTATCTTCAATATTAATATGGCTACACAAAAATTAACCAATTTTGATATGTTTTTTTAAGTACACATTGATATGACAGTTGTCACAATACACTATAATAAGATTATTTCAAGTGAGGCTAAAGACAACTAAATGGTATTAGAGCCATCTTGCACAACAAAAAACAAATGAACTATTTGTCCAAACCCAATATCTGTTGGCCATTTATATATCTTCTTGGGAGAGGTGTCTGTTCAGATCCTCTGCCATTTTTAAATTGGATCATTAGTTTGTTTGGTGTTGAGTTGTATGAGTTCTTTATATATTTTGGATATTAACCCCTTGTTGGAGCTGTTGTTTGCAAATACCTTCTCCCATTTGGTTAGTTGCTTTTTTGTTTTCTTCATGGTTTCTATTACCATGCAGGAGCTTTTTAATTTAATATCATTCTAATAATTTATTTTTGCATTTACTTCCCTTGCCCTTGGGGTCAAATTCATAAAATCTCTAAGACCCAGGTTCTTAAGTTTAGTATCTATGTTTTCTTCTATATAATTTGTTGTTTCAGATCTTAAATTTAGGTCTTTGATCCATGTTGAGTTAACTTGTGTATATGGGGAACAATAGTCAACTAGTTTGATTATTTTATTTTAAAAATGTTTTATTTTTTAAAAGTTCCATTCATTCATTTAAACATGCATAAACAAACAAACAAACAAACAAACAAACAAACAATAACAGTGCTGTTGTGCTGAGCTGCACTGTGTACTGTAGGACCCCAGGAAGCCAGACACAGACTACGGTATGAATTGTAGTGTGGAGTCCCTGAAGTTTTTCTTCTGCCTCAGATCCCTGCTCTAGGAATGTTCTTGACTCTCTGTGTCCCCCCTCAAAGAAAAACTCTTTAAAATATTTTTCAGCACTAGTTGTCTCTTCATTTTATTCTATTTATTTCGAAAGCCACTGCAATCTGGCTTCTACTCTACCTCCCCTGAAAGATCAGCAATGTCATCTTTTTAATAAACCAAAAGCCCCTTTTAGTTCTTAGCTTGTTTGCCATTTTGATAGTATTGAATTCTCTTTCTTGAAAGATACTTTTCCCCTTTCTCATTCTTCCCTGTACTTTCAATGTCCCTGACTCATCCTTCTCAGCCGGTATTGCTTTATGTCTATCCTGGGCTTCCTTTTCTTTCTGTGATGCAGATAGAGCAATTTATACTTGGATAATCAAAATCTTATTGACCATTATTTTCTTAGTACATAAAAAAGTTATTGACATACTTTGTTATTTTATTCCATCTAAACTACATTTGGATTAATCTATTATTATATTCCAAAGTTGATTTTTTTAAATGACTTGATGGATAGATCGATAGATAGATATTTATCTATCTTTATATACAAATTAAGGACTATCTTACCTGAGACGCTATGATCTGGTACCTACCTGACACATATTAAATGCTCAACAAATGACTGTTGAATAGATTAATGAATATAATTTTAGGGAAAGTTATAGAAGATATAAAATCATGATTATAAACTATAAAATATAGATGTGTTATAGTAAAATATCTATGAAATATGACTCAATGACTTGTTTACACTCAAAAATATTTACTTAACTGCCTATTCTGTACCAATAGTCTAGCACTTTGAAGACTAAAATTTTATATTCAATATGATATGGATTATATTTTCTGTTTAGATATGAGGTGAAAGGTCAAACACTTCTTGTATTTTGATGCATGTCCTTGGCCACAGCTATAAGACAAAATATGTAAAAATAAATAGAGCAGAGAAATGTTATTATCTGGGCATTTGATATAAGATGCTAAGTTAATATAAGGCAGCAAATTATTTTAGGGTTAACAGATTATTTAGTTTATGATTTATGAGCAACAAAGATAACTCAAATTTGCTGAAATATCAAAAGAAATATGAAGCTGAAGAAATTACATTCTTATATTTTTGAGCATAAAGAGGAAGAAAAATGATTCAGACTTCTTAACTTCCAGCCAAGCTTCCCAAGGGTCAGTTAGACATTTTTATTAAAAGGGAAAAAAACACAATATAATACATCCATTATTCTCTCATTGTGCAAAATGTCAAATGCCATGTGATCCTTTTAATTTCTATGGGTGTTCTAAACCCATTCTGTCTAGAGATGGAGCTAACACACAGCATGGCGAGTATGGATCAGAGCGCGCATGAAAGCCATCACGACCCCTCCCCGCACACGCATGCACACACGCCACAGTGTCAAAGCCCTTGAATCTGACAGATAGGATAGAGTGAAGGGTTTTTGCCTCTTGAATTTCCCTTACCTAATATCTATTTTTTTTTGCCCAAATGTTTCTCATAAAAATGATTTCTGTGTCTTAAAGATATGGAGTTCAAAATGTATCTGTGTTACTCTTTCACTTCCTGGAGTGGAGAAAAGGTCATGAACAGTTCGATACTCATTCTTGGAGTAGCCAAATTGGTATTATATTCCGAAGTTGTTCATGGGAGTCAGACAACACGCTGGCAAGATTGGATAATTTCATCCAAAGTGTGCAGCTTCCCTTCATCTCCTCTCTGCCTGCCCTGGGCTAGAAATCACTTATCATGCTCATCTTCATATCTGAGATTTTGAACAATTTGAAATGCAGTTAATAGACTGATCAAATGTGTTTAAAAGTGAATAAACTTTATTCCACCTTCACAGAAGAGAAAGCTAATGAGTTAAACGTAAAAAAACAAAACAAAACAAAACAGTTTTTTTCCTGCACTTATCCAAAACCACAAGAACTTCCTGTTTCATCATGCTTTAGGTCTACCTGTAGTTGTCGAAAGGTGAAATGCCTGCATATTAAGCCATAATCAATCATTGTACACACACTAATTACTTTCTGTCCTCCCCTTTCCTTGTCATCATGGTCCAAAGCAGGTTTTTGAGACTGAGTACATTCATCTGAGCTGTTAACTGCTATGCTCCACTGCATCCTCATATGATCTGCCTGGTCCAGACCCCTGGAGAAAATTTGTGCATGCATACTGTATGTGAACTTTAGATAAATAAATAAACACGTGAAACAGCTTCCAGATAATTGAAAGCGAATGAAGGAGGGAGGAAAAGGAAAACAATTTCTCTGGGGATAAGCAGCTAAGGTGGCAGGTATGATTAAAATCCATGTGATTTATGGGTAGGTGGGTTAGTAACATGACAGCCCTGTTAGTGTTTGTTTGTTTTGGTGCATTTGACAATAAAGTTTTGTTGTTGTCGTTGTTGTGCTTGCTGTGGATTTTGCTCAGGAGTTAGCCACTCAGGAATTCCTAGTGCCTGACTGAGCAGTAATTTAGCGAGCTCTCTTGTGCTCTTTTCCTGTCAGCATTAACATGTCAATTCATTTTAATAGTCTGGGCATGCTCAGTGGGCATGCATTTTCTCAGTAGGTATCCCAGGAGCCCACCCTGTGGTGCAGAAATGTGTTATAGCTTGTCTCAGACCTTGGAGACTTCAGTAGGTTTATTTTCATTATGACCAAGTATATTTGTTAAAACAAAGCCAAAATAATATATAAAATCAAGACCTTAACAAATGAAATAGGTTATGTATATTTGAATGGTAATTTAAGCTCTTTCAAATATTAGGTTTTATAATCTTTCTTTACACAAAATTATTACATAGTAAAGCTTTAAAAAATATGTGCTGTCACTGCCTCTAGTTTTTGGAAGTTAAATGATATTCTGTCACAATGGGAATTTTCTGTAATCATGATTAATAGTTGAAGTGGCTTTTATATTAAATGAGAATTTGCTTACCATCTTTTTCATTAAAGTGTTTTCAAATAATTTTTTATCTAATATTCTGTCCCTAAGTAAGGAGATGAATGAATGAAGAAATAAGTAAATAAGTACATAAATAAAATTTAAAAACACACACAAACACTCAAATTCCACTATCAATTAGGAGACGTGGTGCTTCATGAATCTGTCCCTCAATTGTCAAACTAGCTCTCAAGTTAAACCCAAATTTCGGATGTGTTAGAAATGCCTTGTCAAACAGAAAGGAAGTGAAAGAAGAAAAGAAAGAAGAGAAGAAAACTAATTTCACAGCCCAAAGAAAATTTGGGTCATGATTTCAGAAGGGTTGGCAATTTATGTAATTTATACAATTTTTTTTTAAATTGATCTTTGAGGGTACCCTTAAAAGCAGGAAATAAATTTGACATGTTGGACTGTTGACCCATTTTAAATGATAGAATTTCTAAAACTGCCAAACAATTATATAATGATAAGTTTAAAGGAAAGGCTTCTGGTTGAGAGAACAGCATAGGTAAATGTGGTACTCCCATCTTCCCACAAGTATGTCAAAATTACAAGTTAACTACAGAACAATAATCATTCAGAACTACCTGAAGTTTAGTTAAATGAAAGTCCTACAACCAAGGATACAAATAAGAAGCTAAATAAAAACTGTTAGGAGGAGTGGAGACAGAGTGGACTGATCCCACACCCACATGAAGCAGATAGAAATTGGGAGAGATATCTCTGCTGTGAAGCCACCCCCTGAAGAGCAAGGGGTCCCAGCCTTACACCAGGCCCCCGAGTCCAGGGTTCCAGTGAAAGAAGAGGAGTCCCCCTAACTTCTGGCTGTGAAAACCAGAGGGGATTGTGGCTGCATGAGACTGCAGGCTCATGAAGTCTCAGGTTGTTCATCTTAAAGGACCAAGGATTTACCTGGATTCACTCACTCTAAGCTCCAGTGCTGTGACAGTGGCTCCAAAGGCACCAGGGATATATGCTGAGGAACTGAATGTCAGGCATCAGGGCGAGAGCTGTAGAGACAGCTTTCTCCCAACAGAAGTGCTGGTTAAGGCCATCGTTCCTTTTCTGAGCCCTCCTACCTCAGAGCCAGCAGGCAGATGCTACAGCTGAGTCTCTATCAACCTAGTTAATGCTCATCCCATCCTGGTGATTCCCTGAGACCCAACCCAACACAACTTTCTGGACCACCCAAGCAGTTTTCAGTGATGCTACAATATGAATGGCTTATCTTGGCTCACACTTAGACTTTCCTAAAATCTCTCAAACCATCAGCATCTGGGCTCAGCATGACACTTCCTTCTTGTTAAGTGGGCCCAGGCATGGCACTAGCGGCAGTCAGACTTGGTTCATAGGTTGGCCGCCCTGGACATCACCAAGCCTAACTCAAGTAGCCAGCCATCTGCAGATTGCTTTGTAGCTCATGCCCAATGGCACTGGGCAGAACAAGGTAATGACTGACACTGGTCTGCATTTCCTGGGAGGCCCCAGAACTAGCACATATGCAGGACAGCTTCAGACCATATTGAAACCCCACCCAAACACCTCCATAAATGACAAACTTAAGGGGAAGACTCAGTGGATACCAGAGCCCTGCTGAAGTACGTCCTGCCTGTGTGGTAGGCACATGTAGAGCTGACCCTCCATGGCTGTCAAAGCCAGTCATTGCAGCCAATCAGCCTGGAGATAAATCTCTCTCATTGGCATGCAAACAGCAATCAAGGCTCCACTATAATAGGAGGGTATATATAGCCCACATGGGGGGTGCATCTAGAGTGTTCAGCTCAGGTGAGTGAGGAGGCTTTGCCACTGTACCCTATGGGACACTTACTACATTAGGTCATGCTACCAAGCCCAGGATTGTAGCAGCTCTAGCTAATACACAGAACAAAAAACAGATACTGTTAAAATAAGGACATAAAAAAACATGTCCCAAATAAAAGTGCAACACAAAACTCCAGGAAAAGAACTAAACAAAGTGGAGACAGAAATCTACTAGAAGCAGAGTTCTAAACACTGGTTACAAGGATGCTCAATGAACTTAAAGAACTTCATCGCATAAAAGAGGACATGGAAACCATAGAAAGAAGCAGTCAGAAATGGCTAAAATAAAGCTGAAATAAAGAATAATTTAGAGGGAATCAACAGTAGAGTAGGTGAATTCAAGTATCAAATCAGCAATTTGGAATATAAGGAAACGAAAAAACACCTAATCAGAACAGCAAAAAAAAGAAAAGAATTTAAAAAATTAAGATAATGTAAAAAGCTTCTGGGACAGCTTCAAGCATGCTAACATTTGCATCATTGGGTGCAAGAAAGAAAAGACAGAGAGCAAAAAATTGAATACCTATCTGGAAAAATAATGACAGAAAATTTTCCTAACCTGGTGAAGGAAATAGACATACAGGTACAGGAAGCACAGAGAGTCCCAAACAAGATGAACCCAAAGAGGCCCACACCAAGACACATCATAATTGAAATGCAAAAAGACAAAGAGAGAATTTTTTTCTCATGTATCAGTACTTTTATACTCTACACATACAATTATAGTAAAAAGATGACTATAAACAAGATGTAGCTCCTCCATTTCCATGATTAGCTCACTGCATTACAGTAAACCAAGTTTATATTCCACGTCAAGTGTGGTTCGCCCATCAGTTCACCTTGTGATGTGTCAATAAGAATATCTTCAAGTCTAATAGTCTTGTCATTACTCTCAAAATACCCAGTGAAAGGTTTGAGCTTGGAAGGAATGGAAGACGCTGAGCCTGTCGCACTGCCTTGAATTCCATTTGTAGTTTTAGTGGAGCACACAGACCCTGGATGTTTCTCAGTGTGGAAGAATTCATTTTATCTTGGTTGAGCTGGAAAATTTTTATCTGATAATTCAAGAGGGTGGCTGGGCAAAAGTTCATTTTCCACACAAGTAAAACCTTTTCAAAGAAGATCATGACTTTCAAAAAGTCCCCTTGCTGAAAGTTCAGTAACTGGAATACTGTCCATACGCTGGATCCAAGTCCTCTGGCATTCATTCTCAGCTCACTGTGTGAACAGCCTCACAGTGCCCCTACCGTCATCCAGCCCCACCACTCACTTCCACTTCTGGGGAAAGGAGAGAATCTCAAAATCAGTTACCTAGAAGGGATCTCCCATAAGACTGTCAGCTGATTTCTCAACAGAAACTTTGCAGGCCAGAAGAGATTGGCAAGAAATATTCAGTGGTGAAAAGCAAGGACATATGACCAAGATTACCAAGCAAAGCTACTGTTTAGAATGGAAGGACAGATAAAGAGCTTCCCAGACAAGAAAAAGTTAGAGGAGTTCATTACCTCCAAACCAATATTACATGAAATAATAAAGGGTGTTTTTTAATAAGGAGAAAAAAAGATAAAAATATGAACAATAAATGGCAATAAATACATATCTATTAACAACTGAATCTAAAAAACAAAATAAATACAGAACAGAAAAAGACTCATAGATACAGAGAACGTTTTGCTGGTTGCCAAATGGGAGGGTAGTTGGGGTGATGAGTGAAATATGTGAAGGGATTAAGAAGTACACATTGGTAGTTACAGAATGGCCATGGGGATGTAAAGTACAGTGTAGGTCATACAGTCGACAACATTCTAATGACTATGTATGGTGTCAGATGGGTACAAGATTTACTGAGATGATCACTTAGTAAGTTATATACTGTCTAATCACTGGGTGTCCACCTAAAACTAATATAATATTATATGTCAACTGTAATTGAATAATGAAAAGTAATTTAAAAAATAACAGCAAGTATTGCTAAAAAAAAGTAAAGGAAAAAGTTCAGAGAAAGGTAGAGAATTACACCAGCATTTTCTTTGAATGCTCTATCTCAATTTTTTAAAATTCTTTTTTATCCCTTTTTCTAACCTTGAGTGGCAAGCCTTGTCTATTCGATCATGTAAGGGCAGTGAGCTGACTGTTTATAGGCTCATAGGATTGTTTTGTAATAGTTAGTGGAAATGGTCAGGCAATTGTGCATTGTTACGTGATAGAACAGAATTCTGGTTAGAATTTTGAGTTCAACGGAAGAATGTCTATTACCCTTATATTATACCTCATGGATACTCTTGTCTCCTACTGAACATTCTTTAAAATAATCAACAATATTTTCTAAAAATAATTTTACAAATAGAACATTTTAAAAATTCTTTTAGGGTTTTCCACAGTGTCATAGTTTTTATTTTTACCTCCTTTTAGTTGAAACTACAAATTATTTATCTGTTACCCATTAGTAAATGTTGTCAGTGCTTCAGATTTTCAGTCATTGGAAATATAGACCTGGGATATTTAAGCAGTGATAACTTAATGCTAAATAACTGTGATAATATTTTTACTAATATCATCTTTCCTGTCAGAAAGTTACTACTGCAGTGCTTTTTAAGGTCTAAAAGTATTCACCGAACTCAGGAAATAGACACTCATAAATGCTTGTTCAGGCCAAGGGAAATGTTTTTCATAATCTGTGTCTAAAGGGCAAAGTGGAAAGATGGAGGATAATAGGAAGAGATACAGAGGACATTAGATGGGTATGAAAGCAGAGGTCAGAAAAGATGGAGCAGCTCTCCTTCCTGACATAATATCCTGCTGGTTTTCCACCACTCTGTCTAGTTCAGACTCCTCTGGAATTTTCCAGCTCCTCCTCCTCTCACTTTGTGTACACATGTGTCTCTGGGTGTAAATCTATCTGCATGCAAGCACATTCGCCTAACAGAGACTAGAGAAAAGAAAAGTGAAGGAGCAAATGATATTTTTTTTTGTCTTATGAGTCTTAAATTACACCCACCCTTTATGATTCCTCTGAAGTTTGCATACTAGGAAAACTAGAGTAGCATTTATTCTTTTTGCCAAGATGAAAAATGATACTTTTGTCCTAAAATAGTAGATATATATTAACTCACAAAAACTCTGTTGTTATAAAGTACAGTAGAAAAGCCCTTCATATGTAAAGTGCTTTCAGATTCTCAATGAGAGTTACTCGATTTTCATAATTCAGTCTCCTTACAAATACATTAGTAGTATTATGAAAAATATTTATAATTTCAGTGCAGCAAACTAGGGAATATATGCTGTCTGTCACCTTCTCTGTGTTTAGTATACAAAGCATTACGACCTGGTAGCAATAAATTCCCTGGCTCACATTCAAATATGGCACTTCCAAGTTTTTAAATAAAATTTTTAGAGACAGTTTGTCATTTACATAATCTATTATTGATAATACTTATTAATAATGCCCCTCTAACTCTTTCTCTTACATATACATACCTCCCCCCTCCCAGGCATACACTCCTTAGGACTTATTCAATCTAGTAAAGATTATTTTCAGGGCATTCCAGACATAATGTTCCAAATTATTATCCTATAATCCTTGTTCTGTTGCTGCAGATAAAAAGAGTTACATTTAAAATACCATTTCTTGGAAGTTTCTTTGATTTAAATGGTCAGAACAGTCCAAAAAGATTTATCTGTGAAGTACACAAGAAGATTCCATGGGGTTCTGAATGATCTTGCTAACATTCTGAGTGTTCACATATGTCATGTGTGACCACATTCAATGGTAGCAGTAGACAATATCGTATTTTAACCAATTTTCAGAATTATTTCAAATGAGACTTTAACTTTAGAACTAATAAAAATGTGGCACATAAATGTCCAATAGTCAAAATATACTACCTAATCATTTACTTTTTATGGAAGTAGAAGTGGGAATAGTAAAATTATTATTTCCCTTAAGTATCTTTGTCAATTTCTTTTAATCTTAGGATTTATGGCTTTCTTTTATAGTGAATCTACTTTTCAAAGAATATTTTTGAAAACTTTACACCCTACATGATTCATTTTCATATTATTTATACCAAATGCATAAATCATATACTAATGACAGTAGCATCTTTGTAGTTCTTTTTAAATATAGATGAAATATGAGTTTCCTTCCAAGGTACAAAAAAGTCATTAAGGGCTCAGGTGGTTAAAATCAACATGAAAAATACATGCTGCTTTTTCTTCCCTTAAATGCAGTAATGTAATCAGATTTCAAGTCATCTTACCTACCTCACTTACAGCTTTATGGAGATTAATTAGTTTTAGACGCCAGTCACATGATCTTTTCTGACTGTCATTTAGCTGGCTGACTAGAACCTGTAAGCTGTCTCCTGCCCCAAAGGACAGATTAAATTTTAGTATTGTTTGTCTTCTCTTTTTTGATTTAAAAGTGGATTTTTAAAGTTATGCTTTAATTGTATTTTGTTTTTAATTGGAAATATATTATAACCTTGTTTTAAGGGGAGGTCAATATTTAAATAATTATAAACAGGTAAAATGAGACATTCTCCCAGTTTTGCTAGAAAGACTGTTATTATACTGACACCTAAAAATTGGCTTTATTTATTATTTATGATAGAGATGTTATAAAGATTCAGATGAGTTTTCAACAATAAACCCCCACCTCCCAGAGAAGTTTACTCAGGAACCCCAAGTTAAGGACACTGATAATTGGTGATCTCAAGACAGGTTTCTAGGGTCCAAATAAATGTGGAATTAAAAAAAATTACTTGTAAATTAAAAAACTAACAAAAAAACCCACTGATTTGCCTCAGTAGTAACATTTCTATTAAACAACATAACACAAACACAGAAACAAATATTCAACAACAAAAACTTAATAATTATGAACTTGTTACTCCTTAATAATATATATCTTATGCCTACTATTATCATTTATTACTCTGCTAGTAACTGAGTTGAGGATTAAAATTGAAAGACCTCAGTCTTATTTTTTATGTTAGTCTACTTAGCCATGGATTCTCAACTGGGAGAAAAACAAAAGAAGAAAACATTGATAAACTACTTCAATCTGCTTTACAATATGTGATTAAAGAAAGCAAAGAAAACTTGTCGGCTACAGTTGTTAAAACATTGATATTTCTAGCTGAGGTCCTAATTAAGGTGTAATGAGGGATTCGAAGTGCAGTGAATTCCCTTCATTCATGTCACTAGCCCAGTGAACCACGACTAGATGTAGAGTTGCAGGGAGATGGAGCACCCAGTGAATCAGCTATCTTCTGACTCCTGAGCAGTCGCTTCAGAACCAGAGCCACTGAGGTATGCACAGTGAATGTTTGACTGTCTGGCTGCTATTCCACTGCAGATTTCCTTTCATGGATACTTAACAACAAACAGTCACTCTGCTTAGGAGAAAACTTGATTTCATAAACACATGGAATTTCCTGGCTCTTGAAGGAAAACGCCACAGGATTTTCACTGCTCAGGTGTTACTGGCCGCAATGCTGATTCAGGAACTGAAATTATCTATTTCCCTTGCCTGTGGAGTTGGATCATTGCCTTTGGCAGTAACCCCAGACTCCTGTAAATGATGAAGACATCCCTCCATGCCCACATAGAAAATAGCGCCAACATGGATGCCATTAGGAAGATTCAACTGGGTGTATGCTGAGAAAATTGTGTCTTCCATGCCTCTCGTGAAGAGGGAGGATTGAGAACAGCAGTACAGGTTAAATGAAACCCATTTCATTGAATGAGAATCATTGGGTTGTTCAAAATGTCTTCTAGGACACTGATATCTTATTTTCTGCCTCTTTTTTCTTCCAATACATTGTTCATCCACTCTGCTTCCTGCCTGACTTTGGCCATGAGAAAGTAATCACCCCATTTTATGCATATCTTCAAAGATTCTTCAAATAATTAGAAAAGAAATAAATTATGTGAGAGAATCTCATTATTCATCCTGGACCATTTGTATAAATAATACATTTAATAAGCATTATATTCATATCCTTCACAATGACCTTTGGAGAGCAAATTCCATTTGAAACTCCCAATTTGTAAATAACAAAAATCCAAAGGCAAGAGATAGGTAATGGGATAATCAAAACCTATAGATTCATCGGTCGCATCAGCTTCTCTGTTATTCTTAGGAAATGCATCTTTGTGTCTGGGTCCTTACCAGGAAGCATTCGTCTCATAATTTATGGGATTTTCTGGGCCTGTACATAGATTTTGTGCATGCCATCATCCTATGTTTAGTGAAAATACATTTTAAAAATCCTCCCATTGCCAGGTAAACATTACATATGTAATCAGTTGTCTCCACCACTTTTATAACTTTAGAGTTAAACTGCATTGTTATTGCCACCTGTCAGCTGCCCCTCTTTATTTCTCCCATAAAACAGACTTATTCCTGCAAGGATAGACAGTAAGCACCCACCCCTCTACAGGCATTATCATAAGTACACAAATGCCTGAATATATCCATTTCTGTCACCAGCAGGCAGCATTCCAAGCCAGGCATGTTGATCCTGGGTTTCTGTTCCATTGATAAAGGGGGACATGCCAGTTTTGTTCCAGCGCAGAGCTGTCCAATGTGCTCTTAGAAGGCAAGTTTCCATGTTGAGTGAATAAGGATCATTGTTTCCTACATAATGAACCTCCCCCTCCTCTGGCTCTCAGTGAAAGGCTGCCACTACACTGGCTAAGAAATAGTCCTGTTTAAGCGCCAAGTGTCTGCTGAACACAGTGTGGTAATGGGAATGATTTTCTTATCCATCATTACATGACTGGCACATGAATAATTTTGCCCACCAGGTCATCATGTCACATCATCCATGGTAACTAGGTTTAATCAAATGTAAGAACTATATTACTCCCTCAAAATGGTTATTTTTTACAAGAAAAAAAAGAAATATCTTTATTTCCACTCCCCTTCACTTTCATGTGTATTGAAGATGTTGATTTCAGAGATGAATGGTTAGAAAAGCTAATAAAGTATGATGACTAAATTCATACTATAATTTAAAATGTATATGTTTTCAAGTGGTTCACCTGTTTTGTACCTGTTTCTGGCTGTCATAGCCAAACTAAGGATCTAGACATTAATACTAGATCCAGTTCACTAATATTTATTGCTCTAAATCCAATCTATACTAGCATGTCAGCCCTGTATCAAAGCAGAAGACAGCAGTATTTATGATTATTAGTACAATATTGAATCATCCTGAACCAATTACTGATCCAATTACTGTGTCATTATTATCTTCTGAATAGGGCTTGATTTGCCTGTGATAAATATGATGCAATTAAACCACCTTTTTACATAATAAAACACTGCAGGTGTTTATTCTTAAGAGTTCACAGATACCAACAACCAGTAGATTTAATTAAAAAATCCTTGATATAAGTGTGAATTTCATTAAATTTTTCTAGCTTTAATGTACATTTAAAGAATATCTTCCTGAAAGAAACAATTGTGTAATCTTTTGTCCAGCTATTAGAAACGAAGCTAACTGTTCAACCAAACCAAAATTAACATGGTCACTTAATATTCTGGTTTAAAATGTCACTTATTCAAGGCATATACATACTACTTGAATTACTAAAGTTTTTAGAAATAGCTATATTACAAAAATATTTATAACAATAATTGTATATGTGCAATTTTAAAACAAGTTTTTTACTACATATTTAAATATAGTATTATCTGAGTGACCTATAAGTCCAATGTGAACATAAATAGATATAAACATATTTATATGAAAGACAAAAATCATTCAGTAAAAAATAATATTTAAAGTTAGTATTATATTTAACATTGAGGATAATCCAAGAATTTACCTTAGTTCCTGATGTATTTCTTCTCTTCACTCTCTCTAGCCCAAATTTAATATCAACATTTATAATTAAAGAAGTGAAGAAATGACCAATATCAGAGTAGCAATTTTTTTGGATTGTAAAAAGATATCTTGAAGATTCTAATAATCAATGTTTGATCACTATATTTTAAAGTACTAAAATTCAAGGTACATTGAATTTTGTTGTTTTGTTTTGTTTTGTTTCGTTTTGTTTTTTTACAGAGATGAACAACATTGCCTAGTCAGTTTTCCAAGACTTTAACATAAATCAAACAAGAAGTTTCATGACCTTATAAAAAAGTTGTATTAAAATTAATGGATTAAGAAATAAAACTATCTTGACAGTTTCAGTTTTTTGCCAAATGGGCCTATTATATGATTTCTAGCTTCTATTTTTATTGATACTGTTTGGGGAAAAAATAATTGGTATAACTTTCATTTTAATTTATTTTATTTTATTATTCACTTAATCTACCTAACAGACTAGTAGCTGTTTAACTATTTTTCCTCAGTAATGAAACAGTGGTTGGCCACCAATACTTTTCACAATGTTGCTATAGATGTGATTATGTAACATGTGTCAGCATTTACTGGCTGCATTATTTCAATTAGCCAAGGAGTTCAAAGTGGTTGATAACATTTAGCTTTTATCACACACCTTGCTGTTGGCCTGTGGAGGTAATTATAGAAAGTTTGTTTTTGCTTCAGGGCTGTAATTGTACAAATTACAGTTTTCATCCTCTTTGTCTCTGTCTCCGTCTTTGTCTCCGTCTATCCCTCTCCCTTTCTCCCTCTCTCTTTTCATGAATACTTCTAAATAGGAGGGAGTTCCCACTGTTATTGCCAATGTCTCAATAATTGTAGATGTGCTCTTGTAGAAATCAATTGATAATTCTGTACACCTACCATCAATATCTAATTTTCTCCATATTTTTAAAAGGTAAGAATAAGCTCAAATCCATCCCAAGTAGATTCACAAAAATGCACTTTTTTTTTCCATCTACATTGTACATAGGGGAGGAGGGAGAGTCTGTTGTGACTCACATAAAGGAACATTAAAGATTAAAATGAACATTTTCACTGGCACAGACTAAAATTTACTCCTGTAACCACAGAAATTCAATGTAAATTAAGAGTTTTAAAAAATTGAAAATGGGTGCTAGATTCCAGACAATATTTAATTTAACCTAAGTGTTAAAATTAAAGCAATAACACTGAGAATAAATTAATGAACTACAATTAATTATATTTACAATAAGTGGTTGGGTTTGAAACACCTTCCCTCTGCACAGATAAAATAAAACCTACATCCTGTAGAAGCAAAACTAAGTTAAATGAAGATGCTTTTAACAAGGTTATTACTTAAGCAATGACAGGTTTACAGATTTTAGCACCACTGGGTTTTCACAGGAGCTACAGCAAGTGCTAAAATAACACACACCTTCAGGTTCATTAAATTCACCAGTGTGATGAAATAACTGATATTTTGCTATATTACTATAATCCCTCAAAGAACCATCTATAAATAAGACACACTAATAACAACTGTTTGTGCTAGTAAAACAATGAAATAATTCTTTTGAGGTTTATCTGCAAGGGAGAATAGTGTTTAAGCAGTAATGGTAGCATAGTTATATCTAATCATTGTGATTTCTGTGGAGTCACATATTTATTTATTTACCTAAAATAGGTATGTTCTGTTAAAAGGTTTTGCCATGGGGCTGCACTCAGAAGGAAACTTGTAAAAAGGTGGTATATATTTAGAGGAAATAAACTGAATCTCACCCCCAAATATTTACTTTATTGTCTGATGTTTAATAGGATATTTACAGAGGCTGTCTTATTTAAAGAATGTATAAAGTTGCAATAAATGCCAGAAACAGCAGCATCTCTGATAAATCCTTTAGTATAGTCTGTTGTGAGATGAGCCAAAAAGCATAAATAGTGGGTTTCTAATAAATCAATGGAGCCTGGCCTTTGGAGACCTGGAAGACATATGGACAGCCATAGAGTATCTCAGGTTGTCTCGTGAGTGATTCCATCTGGATGAAGTCTTGGTGTTATTCACAGCCTACTTCTCCCCTAAAACACCTTCAATCTTATCCACAGCCTCATCTCAAATGTCAGACCACCTGGGATATGCAGCTGTCAGGCTGAAAGAGGAGCTGCCTGGGACTGGCCCTGGCCTGCTCATCTAGGAGATACTGTCACTTGCCAGCAGGCAATGCTAGGTGCACGAGGGTAGGGGGGTGGGGGCAGTGACAACACTACTGAAAGCAGAGAGATGTGTCTGGCTCCGGATTTGAGATTTCAAGGGGAAAAAATAAAGAATTTAGCTGAAATTACAAATATCTCTACAATGGAGCTGCTCTGACATGACATGCTCTCCTCAAGATATTTTCTTCTTTCTTGTCAGTATTCATGTAGACATCAACATGTTTTGATTATAAAACAGAATGTATAATATTCACAAGTATATTTCTTCATACTTCAGATCATTCTCAAGTTCTCTGCCATATGTTCTCTTACACTGGTATTTAAAGTTTCTATCACTAAACATTTAGCTGGGTCAGTACCTGCCCTCTGAGAGAAATCTTTATCATCACTGCATGTTAGTTCTTTTCTCTTCTCTCCTGCCTCCCTGCGCTCTCAGTGTCTGCTGGTGTTTGTGGCTCTAACAGTTTGGGAGACAGCATCACCCTATTACAGGCGGTCATTTTCATTTGAAAAGTGACTAATAAGAATCCAATCATCTCAATGTTTAGTGTTCCTTTCTTCCCTTTTGTGTACCCTCCCTTTAAGAAATTAGAAACACAAAATTCCTATTGCGATGAGTAAATGCACACATTCTTCTTACGGATTGAATACTGTTCTTGTAATCCTGATTTTCCCCCCCAAGAGTATAGAAGGTCTCTTAACCCCACAAAAAATAGTCCCCGTTAATCAGAAAAGGTGGTTTCTAAAAGAGGGCAGATGTGATATCTAATTTATTTGCTTGCATTTCTAAATTTTAGTAATGGTTTTTGGTACTCCAAACTATTTATCCAATGGATAAATGAATTTCTATTCTTCTATTTTCTTATGAAAGAGAAATTGTTTTCATGAATAGACAAAGTCCAATGCGAAGTTTTATTTACCTTAAAATTGTTCTTTCCTAAATTTCTTTCCCAGGCACAGTTGTTACAATTCTTTTACTCCTCGTTTAGTTTCTTTCTCAATATTATGCTGAGCTTAGTGGTTTTTGCTTCCTTTTTCTACTATATCTAGCATTAGAATAGGTTCTGATAGTTAATAAAGTACTACATATTCAAATTAAATTTTATAAAACAATTTGGGAGAAATGTTTTCCAAAATAACACTTACTTTATTGCCTACCTAAACTTTTGAAATTTAATTTTGGTCTGATTGGGTTTAAAAATTAACTCAATGTAAAAATAAGTAAGATTTTAAGTGCAATTTTTTAGCTTTTTTTCTATAAATTTAACTATTTTCATGAAATGCTGCCATAAAGTCCAAAATGACAGAAAATTCACACGCACCTATAGTAAAAATAACTGGTAACTGCGTGCAGAAACATATTTTATGTCAGAAGTTACTTGTTGTCTGGTTTTTATGAAAAATGAATCACACTTTTCATGGGGGCAGCATAACAATGGTTAAAAACAGATCCTGGATCTAGGTGGAAGGACTTGCGTACAAACGCAACCCTGCACCGCACGGCTGCACGGTCCTGGGCCACACTGTAGTGTGTGCGTAGGTTCTCCACCATGCGGACAGGATGCAACCCGCCTGGCTAGGCTGTAGAAGACTCCGTCACGTTGAGTGTACGAGCACATGTCACATAGTTTGGTGTTACCACTGAATGTCTGATATTTGCTGTCCAACTTTGAACTGCTTTGTAAATTGAATATTATCATGCCCACTTCATTCTTAGGAAAGTAAACCATCAAAGAGGTAAGTAATTTTTCTGGTGTTACATTAATGATGAGCTGGGGTCTGAATCAAGATTAATCTGATTCTAATGCCTTTAATTTTTTTGCCCGTTGCTCAAGAGGCAACCTTCACACCTCTTTTTTATTTCACACACCTTTTACAGATAGGGTCAGTAAGGCCACTGTTTCCCCTTCAAAACAGGATGAAAATCTAACCACTTCTTTCCCCCTCCACTGCTGCTACCTTGGTCTCAGCCTACCTCATCTCCTGCCTGGAATTCTTTATTCTCCTCTTAACAAGTCTTTCTGCTTCTATCCTTGCCCCTAGCTGCCATTCTCAACACAACCACCCAAGTTATCTTTGAACAGTGTAAGGTCTGTCACTCTGTTGTTCTGCTGAGAACCCCTCACCAAAAACCCACTTCACTGAGACTGAGTACCGCTGTCCATGCAGCGGGCAACTGTGTCACATAAAGAGTTGGTACCCGATGGCCTGCATCACAAATCTTCCTGTGGCCGTGTTTTGTTTTTGTTTTTTTTTTTTTTAGCTAAGTCTGTTTTTATTTTTTCTTTATTGTTATTCAATTACAGTTGTATGCCTTTTCTCCCCATCCCTCCACCCCACCCCATGTGAACCCACCTCCCTCCCCCCTCTCCACCCTCCCCCTTGGTTTTGTCCATGTGTCCTTTATAGTAGTTCCTGTAATCCCCTCTACCCACTGTCCCCGAGGCCACTGTGGAAAACAATATGGAATTTCCTCAGAAAACTAAAAATGGAACTGCCCTTTGACCCAGTAATTCCACTGCTGGGATTATACCCTAAGAACACTGAAACACCAATCCAAAAGAATCTGTGCACCCCAATGTTCATAGCAGCACAATTTACAATAGCCAAGTACTGGAAGCAACCGAAGTGCCCATCAGCAAACGAGTGGATCCAAAAACTATGGTATATTTACACAATGGAATTCTACGCAGCAGAGAGAAAGAAGGAGCTTATACCCTTTGCAACAGCATGGATGAAACTGGAGAGCATTATGCTAAGTGAAATAAGCCAGGAAGTGAGGGACAAATACCATATGATCTCACCTTTAACTGGAACATAAGCAATAGAAGGGAAAAGCAAACAAAATATAACCAGAGACATTGAAGTTAAGAACAATCTAACAATAGCCAGGGCGGGGCCGTGTTTTAATAGTTAACTTTCAACGTCAGTAAATAAAGTGAATTGGAACATCCCCACTCCCATTCCTGTGTTTTACTTATGGATGCTACGGCACTACACAGGCAGAATTAAGTAGATGCAACAAGGATTTTGCAAAGCCTAAAATGCCACTGGGCTCTCTACAGAACAGTTTTGCTAAATTTGACCTAAAAAATCTAGACCTTCTTACCTCAGTGACTTCATATCTGCCCCCTCCCCCCCACTACTCACTGCACTTGAGCAGCACTGAGATTTCTTCTCCTGCCTTGGGGCCTTGGCACTCACTGTTTCTTCTTCCTAGAATACTCTTCTCCTAGATCTCCACGTTGCTAATTCCCCATACCTCTTTTAGATGTCACCTGTCCGCTGGGAGAACCTACACTGAGCATCTTGTTCAATGCTGTAGTGTGCACCCTACACTTTGTAGTCTCATTCTCCCTTAACTCCCTCTACCTCTTCTTTCATAGCACTCACACCCTGCTAACGGCCATGTGACTTGCTTACTTACTACGTTTGGTTTTTATTTTCTGTCTCTCCTTGCTAGAATATAAGCCCCACAAGGGCTAAGATCTTTGTCTGTTTCCTTCAGTGAAATATTTTAAGTGCCTAGAAGATGGCTTTAAAAACAATAACATTTATTATTTGTTAACTGTTGAATGTAATATTATATTACCAATTACTAGGCAAAGTATTTTAATATTTGACCTCTGGTACCTCTCTAGAGCTGCTAGTTTTATTTAATATTTTCTCTCAGGTTCATTATACTCAAAGGAAAATGCACTTAATTATATAGTTAGCTGAGTAAATTGATTATAATAGTATTAAACACCATTCTCACTTTGCCAAGAAGAAACCCATCTTTCTACTGCTTCACTGGAAAAAAAAATTGAAACAACTTTGAAATCTTGTATATGTGAATATGCCTGGTAATTAATGCTACTACAGTTTTGAGTTGTGTACATAATTACTTTAATGTCATTTGTGTGATAAATAATGTTATCTGAAATAGTTAAACAATGTAAATATTTCTTTATAAGGAATAATATTCACAACAAATTATTCACAGATATTTTTGCATGGCATTGTAGATACTCATTAACAAAAACTTAAAAATATAAGTAGTGGCTAAGCAATGTATAATTTATTTTAAATTTTATAAAATACTTTGGAAAAACTAAAGGTTTTCTAAAATAACATTCACTTCATTGTCTATATAAAGTTTTAAAATTTAATTTTGTTCTGATTAGGTTTAAATAATTAACTCAGTGTAATACAAAATAATATTTTAAGTGAAAATCTTAGCTTTTTAAAATAAAGTTAATTAATTTAACTATTTTTATTGAGCCCTTCCAAAAATAATTCAAAATGAGCAAAATCATTGTGCATAATAGTAAAAATGACAGATAACTGCATACAGAAACATGTTTTATGTCAGAACTTGAACAATAGCTTTGAACAAAGAGTCCTAGGACAGAAAACACAAATTATATTAATTTAATCATTTTCTAAAGTGTTAAAAGCAGAAAAATATAGCTATGGCATTCTACCAAGTTAAAAATCACTTTAAACTTATGTCTGCTCATATATAATAGAATTAAATTTGATACTCAAAATGATAATTCTGAAAAACTTGAAAATCCTAAAAGACCATTTGAATCATCTCACTGTACTTTATTTTTATTACCTTTGTAAATTTTATTTCATTCTCTTCATTTAAAACTTAGACGTCTACTTTGGAGTAAATAAAAATGTTTTAGATAGAATCCCTATAAAAGTGAATAAAATAGAGGATATGCTCATATTACGCTGATTCTCTCAATAACTTACAACTTGTTTTTCAGTTGATAATAATCTACGCTTGCTGCCATTTGAATGGTCCACTCCAAATGATAAAATCACCTGCAAATGGTTAACTGGCACCCTCCATCCAGGTGTGACAGAAATGTGGCATAAGGGAAGAGGATGGCTTGTTCAATGAACTGGACAGGGATTGAAATTTTAAAGAAATAGGTCCAGCTAGCTAAATATTATATTTAGTGTGTATTTAATTTACATGTTAATCATATCTAAATTATGATTAGATAATCAGATATTAGTCATAATTTAAGTTGACATGATATGTGGCCCTAAGACATTGGCTTTCTGATTGATGCTGAAAATCTGTGGCCTGGAGTATATTTGAGTTTATACACAGGTTTTATAGGCCCTCTAAGTCTGAAGAAAGTAAGTTCCCCAAGTTGGGAAATTGATTCAGCCAGCACTTACAGATTCTAAAAGAAGATATTTAGAAAAATGGGTGTTGAAAAATAGCTCTGATAATGATAAAAGACAATTGCAGAAAAATATTAGTATTTTTCAGTGGTTCAAGATATTTTAATATGAATAATCTGGAGAAGACCATGACCTTGTCTCTGTAGGAGAGTCAACAACTGCAGCACCGTATACGTATAAAAAATCACTCAGTTCCCACAGCACAAGTTCATGCATACCCATTATATGCCAAGGAAGATACAACATCCTAAATCGACCCTTGTTTGGGAAAACCTAGTCACTGGATACACAGTGATAAATGCAAAATTTGGAGGTGAAAGACTTAATGAAGTAGGAGATGCTGTGGAAGCTTAGATTCTTAAAACCATACACAGGGAGATGGATTTCAACTTTGGGAAGCTCAGGAAATCTATATGGAAGTACAAGGGAGAAAACTAGGAACCCAATTCAGTAATGCAGTTGTCACATTTAGAGATTCTCCATGGCAATAGAAGCCAATGATGCTAAAGAAAGTTAACCAATTTACTATACACACCTAATACAGTGGCTACCACTGACTACTCCTTCCCCCAAATGTATAAAATACTACTTTTAAATATCATTTTATATTTTATTATATTATTTATTTTTATATAGTTTTTATTTTTATTAACTTTTTTACTGTTGTTCAAGAACAGCTGTCTCCATTTCCCCCCCACCACTCTCCCAACCCCAGTCATCCCCACTTCCCACCCTTCATCCTACCCTCCCTTGGTTTTGTCCATGGTTCCTTTATACATGTTCCTGAAAACCCTTCCCCCTTTTCCCCCCATTATCACTTCCCACCTCCCTTTGGTTACTGTGAGTTTGTTCTTAATTTCAATGTTTCTGGTTATATTTTGCTTGCTTGTTTGCTTTATTGATTAGATTCCACTTATAGGTGATAAATATCATTTTAAATGACAGCCATACTTAATAATATTATTCTTTAAATGTTTCATACTTTTTATAGTAGATTTATGAGGAAATTATACTTGGGATCAGAGTTCTATTAAAGTTAACATTGTGCTGTCTTCTTTAGGAATGGACCTCTTGGTAGTTGTATCTCAGGAAATGCTGTTTTGTTTGTTTTTTTGTTTTTTGTTTTTTTAATGTAATATGCTGAGATGTTTTGTCTTTGGAGTGTGTGATTGAGTTGAAAAGATTGGAATTGATTTATTTGAATATTTCTGTATCTATTTTTTTATTCTCCTCAATGTGTTATCTGGTTTTCTAAGACTTGCTTTTAGAGATTAAGTTTTTTCTAAGTAAGTGATGTCAGTTTTCCACATTTCCTCTATATATACTTGCCTATTTATTTCTCCTGTCATTCTCCACCTCAGTGGAGAAAGGGTGTCCTTGAGACTCAAAGGGACTATAGCAACCAGGCAATTATTCTGCAGTTGTTGTGTTTTTGTTGTTTGAGTTCAGCTCTGGTAAAAAGAATGTTGAGTGGAGAATGGAAATTACCTTCTAATCCTCAGTATTTTGTGGAGGCTACTGACCACAACCATTATTGTCCCCTAATAGATGCTAGGGCACTATTTTCTTTGGGAATGAAACAAGTTATTAGTATTTCATTAAATGTTTCATTTGTTTCTTCGTTTATCTGTTTCCAGAAAACACAATGCAATATCCAATTTAAAATATTTCATCCCTGAATTCCTAATTTCTTTTTGCTTTTCTTTCAGTGTGGTTTCATTCCTTTTTCCTTTAATTTGGAAGAAACTGTAAAAATTCAGTCACCCCCTGCAGAGGGGTATTGGTCTTCACACACTTGCTCTGATTCATTCTGGTATAAGTTGGTCCTAACATATGTAGAAAAATGTAGATGACAGAATTATAAAATTGTTGTATAGTGAAAAAAATCAAGACAAATTCAGGAAACACAAATTGACACTCTACAGAATATCAGAAATGAGTTATAGTTAAAATCAGAGTGTAGATGTCCATTTAGCCTTCTGTTGTCCTAAATTTCAGTTTTACTGAACTACATATCCATCCCCATGAGCTTTCTTGGTATGTTTTATCTGTTCTACTTTTACCTATTCAAATTGGCTTCTAAGTAAATTCTGGTGTTTTTCAAGTTAAAAATATCCTTGTCTCCTACTTTAGTATTGTAAATATTTTGTTCAATGATATTATAATCATTGCCTTCATTTAGTGTTTTTTGGGTTGCTGTTGCTACCTTATTATAAATGATATAGAATGTTATTTGTATTTGTATAAAATGTACAGTTAGTCAATGTAAAACATGTTTGTATTTTTTCATTGAGTTAATCAAACATTAATGTATTATGCATTTGCATTTTAAATAACAAAAATGGATTATTAATGGTAAGGATGTGAGATACATATTCACACACTTAAGAATAGAGTGGTCCCATATCCAAGGTAATATTTGCATTTGAAAAGTCTTTTACAAATGTTTTAAAAATATGTTCTTTAGAACTAATTTGCCTTCATTCTAGCCATGTGATGTACTGCATATGGTGGAGTGCCATATCATATTCATATCCAGCCCCTCAGGTCATGAATATTTGGAACTCTACCTTACAAGCCAGAATACCATGTACTGAGATAGAACTTGAAACTGAGATTGAATGATAAACTTAATATTCTCTGACTTTGGTAGGTCTGAACCTTTGATGTTTTAGATTATACTCAAATAATGAAAATGATAACTATAATACAATATGTATTATGTACAGTATAGTGTAGTATAATTGTAACAATGTTTTTTTAATACATGTAAAGTATTTAATATCATGTTTAGCCCATTAGCAGTGCTCAATAAATGGTGGTAATGGTGTGGTGGTAATAGTGATTGTGATTTATTATGATAATAATTATTATTGCATGGAGTCATATCTTTATTCAGGCGGAGCTAATACTTAAAATAATTTATAGCAATTTCATATAAAAACTAATGTATAAATAGAAAATAATATATATAAAAGGCTGGAAAGTATTTGCTTAATATATGGTGCAACAGAAATTTTATTCTCATTTTACTTATAGATAGAGATTAGACCAAGAGAAAATCATGACCACTAATGTGGAAAGTTATCAATAATACTTAGGTAAAAAGAGAATATCTGTGGGCTTTTTGATATGACTTTAAGAATCCATTGACTTGGTTTAAATAATTGTAATACTTTAGGTGGAAAAATGGCTATAATATGATTATTTCTGAATTTATTTTATAATATTTTCATTTCAGAGAGAATTGCATGGATAATCAATATAATGGCCATGTCCACCCAGAGCCAATCCATCTGCAGAAAAGGGGAAGGAGAGGTGGCCATCTCTGGCCAGGTTTTTGGCCTTCATGAACAATCCCTCATATTCAGATACATAGAAACATGTCCTCATAGGGATAGTTGAGTGGGATTAATGCAAGCTTTGGATGACTGAAAACATTCTTAGAAATAGTTGTGCATTTTGCATAAATTATACAAAATATCGATGAGATAATGTAACACGTCACAGGTATACTTTGTTACTGATACATTCCACGTGTTTACTTGCCTGGCATAACAAGGACTTCATTTTGTGGGAAATATGTGTTCCCAAGCCCCCAGATATGTCAACAGAATGGACTTGTATTCTTCTCTGGTGTCCGAACTCACTGTAAACCCATAGCTAAAGCAGGCACAAGGACTTACAGAGAATGACAGCTTTGATGGGACACCGTAGAATTTCATTCTGCACCTGATCTCAAAAATAAAGTTTACTGTCTTCACAGTTTTCAATATAGCACCTTCCCCTGGTACTAAATTTGTTGATTATTTTTACAAATGGAAGAACTATACAAACAGACAGGGAAATAAGGTGCCTGCAACCCCCCCTGTTGAAAGCTGCATTACTTACTCCGCTTGAATGAATTTACATTGGATAAATCTAGCAGGAAGTGAAAACCCTATTTCCAGCTGAGACTTAAAGATGTTTTACTAAAACATGCTTAAGCAAATGCATTTTGATGCCTCACAAGGAAGATGCACACAGAGTTATCTTTGTAGAAGTTCAATAAATTGTGTATCAGCAGCGAAAGAAAGATGTTTCTGATTTGCACTCACAGATTTGCATTGACTTCATTTAAAATTCAGAGTATACACAGCAGAAAATAGTTAAATATGACTTTTGGATGATACCTAACAATTGAAAGTAACATCTTTTTTTTCTATTCAGTAGTTAGCCATCCTGCTGAAACTCCGCATACTCCCCCGGAAACTGGACCTTTGACAGAGGGTTCCTTCACCCTGACAGTCTCAGACAGTGGGACCGCACTTCAACTGGCCTCGCTCCACCTCACGGGATCCCAAAGACTTTCAAGTCCACCTCAGGCCCAGGCAGTGGCAAAGTAAGAGAGGAACGGAAGAAGCAAAAATAAATATTAAACTGCATAAGAATTAAATATTACCTATTTAAATAGCAATTATGCCGTTGAAAACAAGATCATCACACCTGTACAAGAAAAGGCATGCAAGCCCAAAACATCTGCTTGCATCCACCTGCCAGACACCTGTTTTGCTGTTTCAATGCCATTTGATTGCTGGAGATGTAGAGGCTCTTGTGAGGTAATGAGTGATTTTACATTATGCATGATTGAAAACAGGTGTTCTAATGCTGTACAATTCCATGCATGAATAATTCAGTTTGTTTAGAGCAAGATCTTTAAAAGAAGTGCTGCATGGGTTTTATTATTTCTATAAACATGAAGGTTATTTTTTTTTTACGTACAACAATTGTTCCTTTTCAGTCAGCTTGTTTCTGGCAATTTTTGTGTAATTTTATGGATGAGGAGTAATATCTTGAAAGGTAAAATTGATCATACTTAAAACATGTAAGAAGTAAAATTGAAAGGTCTGTTAGCAAGAGGAAAAATGGTATTAAAATGCAGTGTTCTAAGTGAAAATGCCTGATTATTTCCTTCCTGCTTTGCCTGCTTTCTGATGGCAACAAAACATTCGTCTGAGAGCTATAATTAGGGAGTGGTGAACTATTTGGGAAAATAGGGAAATTGTTTTGTATCTCAGCCCAAACACCAAGCAGAGCCCAGACGTCCTTAAAGACAGAAGACGGGCTGGTGTTAGTCAGCAGCTCTGCTTTTCTACTTAGATATCAGGAGTTCACACCCTCTCGAATCATCCACATAGGACACCACTGAGAGAATCTCTTCTGCTCCAATTCCCATTTCAAGTTTTGCCCACCCTGGTGTTCTGGAGTCAAAAGTGTCATTATCGGAATGTTGTATTTCAAACAGCAAGAGAAATCCCTGAAATCCCAATATGAAGATTTATAACCTCACGAAGAAGGCATAAGACGTGTTCTCTTAGCGACTTGTTCTTTTGGAGACCAAACACACTGTGGTGTCTCAAATCATATATCATTAAATATTTAAAATTTCTGAGGTGTGAGAGAGAGAAAACATATTTGCTTCAATTAATACCATATAAATAATGGAAAGACAAAGGGGAAAGAATTATACTCACATTGCTGTTACTAATTTACATCTGTTGAGTGTTTCATACAATATAAACCAGAGTATAAGAGAGTTATTGACACATCACAATCCCGTCCTAAAAATGTGCCACCTCAGCAAGTCGTCGGCTTTGAGCTTTGAGGTCCGGCTCCCTTCCCTCATTTTAAGAGCTGTGGGGAGCTTCACAGGGGAATCTATTATTGAAAAGCTTTTCAGTTAGAAGGAAGTTGTAAGCTAGGTCCTTCATGTGGGGAGCAATACTGGGAAAGTCACAAGGAAAAATAGAAGATTCGGTATCAAGGAGAAGAACACATTCATTGCTATTGACACAGTGGATTGACCTTATTCCATCCCATGGGGATAAGGTTGGAGAGCAGGCCTTTACAAGTATTCACCAAATATAAGTGTTGGCCTTGCCTCGTAAATTTAGAGAATCAATGCCAGGAAGGACTTCAGAGATATGGATGGACTAAAGGATATAAGTAACCAGAAGATAGAAATGCTGGTTTGGCAATCCTGACCTAACATAAACTGACCTCTCCCTCTAAAAGTTAAGATAGCAAAACACTCTTTCTGAATCTGCTAAATATATATAAAATCTATTTTTACTACATACCTCAGTATCTTTGGACACATAATATATTGGTTAAAGCTAGTTGTATATTGTGCATTTCACATGTTTCACTTTATTTCTCTTAAGGGTCCTTCATTTAGAGGCATCACTTATTCCTGAATACAGTAAACCATAATGTATTAAAAAAAAAATTCTGCCCCGGTTGTTGTGGCTCAGTGATTGAGTGCCAGTCTGTGACCAAAAGGTCACCAGTTCTATTCCCAGTCAGGGCACATGCCTGGGTTGCAGGCCAGGTCCCCAGCTGAGGGTGTGTGAGAGGCAGCCCATCCATGTATCTCTGGCACATCAATGTTTCTCTCCCACTCTTTCTCCCTCACTTTCCCTCTCTCTAAAATTAAATGAATAAAATATTTTTTAAAAGCAATGCTTTCTGACAGAACTAAATGCAGAGACAAAAGTATCACATGTTCAGTAATCACCTTATGAAAAGGCCTTACAACCATGGTAGAAGTTTGGTAATGCTCCACATTCTACCAAGAAGTAAAAACTACTCTCACCATGACTCAGCTGTTTCAATAAATTGTTTGACTAATAGATTGAGACAGAATTTGCAGCTTCTGCCTGTGCCTTGTAATAGCTGTTAGGACTCATTCACAAAGAACTGAGGTACCATGCTTGAGGATCTATATAGTAAGACTGTATGTAGGGTAGGCATCCCGGTCAACAGTTTTGGCTAAGCTCTCAGCCAATGACCAGCATCGATTCACAATCACATGAGGGAGCTAACTTTGCTGCCCAGCCCAAAGAGCTTTCAAATTGTCTCCAGCCCCAGCCACCACCTGATTGCAAATCTTAATTGATTAAATATGGCTGCAAATTCTTTATTGATTTAACATGCACCCCTCTCATTGGGAGGAGGAGCCTATTTCCCCTTTTTGTGAATTTGGGCTGGCCTTGGATTATTAGGATATGAAAGAAGTGATATGCCAGTTCCAGGTCTACTGGTAAGAGGACTGCCAGTTTTGCCTTTTTTCTGGAAATACTCAATGTTAAAAGCCAGGCTCAAGTAAAAGGTAAGCCTCTTCAACTCACTGTGCCCTGAGAAGCCCAAGCCGCATTGGGAGGCTCTGGGTGATGAGACCCAGTAGGGCAGGGAGTGCACAGATGAGGTAGCATGTACCACACAGGTGAAGAAGCCATCTCGGAAGTGGATTCTGCCGCTTCTGCGTCATGTGGACCGGGGGTGCACCCAGCCGAGCCCTTTCCTTACTCCTCACCTGCCAGGTTGTGAGTAAAATAAAATGGTTATTTTAAGCCACTAAGTTTCATGGAATAGTGTTGTGAAGCAATAGATAAACAGGACTTGCTTCAACAAATAATGCAGATTCAGCTATAAAACAAGTGTGTGAATTTCAGAAAATTAGTTAACCTCTCAGCCTCACTTTTCACATCTCAAAAATGGAATATTGATATCATCTACCGTTAGGGATTGCTTTGAAAATGAAAATATGTGAAGTTTTCAGAAAAATACCTGACACATATAAGCCCTCAAAATTTGTAATCATTATAATTACTATTCAGGACTCTACAATGAAATAGAATACCTAGGAAAATTCTGAATCCAGAATGTCCAAGTCACTTTTCTAGAGAGATGCAAAGCTCCTCGAGATGGTCCTTGTTACCTTCTGCTTTTTAGTATGACAGCTGTAAGTTTAAGTTGACATACTCACCTTGGAAGTCAGAAAGCCTGGCCTGAACAGTAGTCAGGTGCTGTTTTGAATATAAAATATTACTTTACATGGCAAATGTCCCTCTCAGTGAGCTTAAGACAATTCTTTGTGCTTGTCTGAGTTGTCCAAAAGGGTAGATACTAGGGAGGGGAATTGAAAGATGGAGAAGTTGGCAAAAACAAACTCACATCTTTTACTTTTATCCAGGCTCAGGCTAATGTGAGACCCTGGTTTGTCCTTATGGACTGTAGTGACCAGTGATAGTTTTCCTATGAACTAGCAGCTGGTTAGCAAGCCTATTATAGTGTCTTCGCTGTGCAGCTATAATAATCCCATGTGTAGTAAGGCTCGACCTCTGCTAAATGTATTGTTGCTGTTTTGAAGGCACATTATCAGTGGTCAGTTGAAGCAGGTGGGTATTCTCGATCATTTGAGATTAAGCATTTGTACTAAATTGTCAGTAATTTAATTGTTGGTGCTTTAGGTATGGTTAGGTTGTCAGAGCCTGTAAGCGGAGAAACCATGTTCATTTAACTTGATGTACATACAGGTCGAGTCTAAGCATTTTTCACTGAAGAGGCAGCATTATGTAATTAGCTGTCTGTGCTTGGTCGAGATACTTAACCTCTGTTATTTATTTATTTCTTTTTTTATCATGTTGGAGCAGGAAGTACCTACACATGGAGTTCCTGTGAGGATGAATGTAATTAATATTTGCAAAGTACTTAGAACGGAACCTGGCATACTGCAAGTGCCATGTATTAGCTAAACAAATGTTTATTCGTAATATTTATACTTTGGAGATAAGGTGATTGAGTCTCAACAAGTTAAGTATCTTAGATAACCTTTGTAGCAAGGTCACAATGGGACAAAATTTAGAACACATACCACTTAAAAAGAAGATAAACAATTGCTCAAATACTGCTATAAGTATATGGATATAATAAAAGTGGGGTTTGAGATGTCTGAAGTGAGGAGTTAAGGATTATATAAACATATTTAAAATCATCGCAGAGTGCTATCATACTTTGGTATATATTAATATGAAAAGGCAATATAAAGAAAATTTAGAGTTTTGTGAAGTTATGGTTGCTTGAAATAATGATCCAAATTAAATGGAGTGCTTAATATTGACAAATATGGTAGTTTTTATAATTCAGAGCCAAGTCAAACTAACTGCTTAATATGCTTTTAAAATTTTTTCTTTATTTTTATTTTTTTTTATTTTTATTTATTATTTTTTTTTTATTGTTATGCAATTACAGTTGTATGCCTTTTCTCCCCATCCCTCTACCCCACCCCAGGTGAACCCACCTCCCTCCCCCCTCTCCACCCTCCCCCTTGGTTTTGTCCATGTGTCCTTTATAGTAGTTCCTGTAATACCCTCTTCCCACTATCCCCGCCCCCACCCCCGCCCTGGCTATTGTTAGATTGTTCTTAACTTCAATGTCTCTGGTTATATTTTGTTTGCTTTTTTCTTCTATTGCTTATGTTCCAGTTAAAGGTGAGATCATATGGTACTTGTCCCTCACTTCCTGGCTTATTTCACTTAGCATAATGCTCTCCAGTTTCATCCATGCTGTTGCAAAGGGTATAAGCTCCTTCTTTCTCTCTGCTGCGTAGAATTCCATTGTGTAAATATACCATAGTTTTTGGATCCACTCGTTTGCTGATGGGCACTTCGGTTGCTTCCAGTACTTGGCTATTGTAAATTGTGCTGCTATGAACATTGGGGTGCACAGATTCTTTTGGATTGGTGTTTCAGTGTTCTTAGGGTATAATCCCAGCAGTGGAATTACTGGGTCAAAGGGCAGTTCCATTTTTAGTTTTCTGAGGAAATTCCATATTGTTTTCCACAGTGGCCTCACCAGTCTGCATTCCCACCAACAGTGCACAAGGGTTCCCTTTTCTCCGCATCCTCTCCAACATTTGTTTGTGGATTTGTTTATGTTGGCCATTCTGACTGGTGTGAGATGATACCTCATTGTGGTTTTAATTTGCATCTCTCTGATGGCTAGTGATGCTGAGCATCTTTTCATATGTCTCTGGGCCCTCTGTATGTCTTCCTTGGAGAAGTGTCTGTTCAAGTCCTTTGCCCATTTTTTAATTGGGTTGTTTGTCTTCCTGGAGTGGAGTCGAGTGAGTTCTTTATATATTTTGGAGATCAGGCCCTTGTCTGAGGTATCGTTGGCAAATATGTTTTCCCATACTGTTGGTACTCTTTGTAATTTGGTGCTGTTTTCTTTAGCCATGCAGAAGCTTTTTATTTTGATGAGGTCCCATTTGTTTATTCTTTCCTTTATGTCCCTTGCTTTAGGGGATGTGTCTGTGAGGATGTTGCTGCGTGGAATGTCTGAGATTTTCCTGCCAATGTTTTCCTCAAGGACTTTTATGGTGTTACGGCTTATATTTAAGTCTTTTATCCATCTTGAGTTTATTTTCGTGTATGGCGTAAGTTGGTGATCGAGTTTCATTTTTTTGCACGTAGCTGTCCAGATCTCCCAACACCATCTGTTGAAGAGGCTGTTTTTGCTCCATTTTATGCTCCTGCCTCCTTTGTCAAATATTAATTGATCGTATAGACTTGAGTTTATTTCTGGGCTCTCTATTCTGTTCCATTGGTCTATGTGCCTGTTTTTATGCCAGTACCAGGCTGTTTTGATTACAGTGGCCTTGTAATACAGTTTGATATCAGGTATTGTGATCCCTCCTGCTTTGTTCTTCTTTCTCAAAATTGCTGCAGCTATTCAAGGTCGTTTATGGTTCCATATGAATTTCTGCAATGTTTGTTCTATATCTGTGAAATATGTCATGGGTACTCTAATAGGGATTGCATTGAATCTATAAATTGCTTTGGGTAGTATGGCCATTTTGATAATGTTGATTCTTCCAATCCATGAACATGGTACATGCTTCCATTTGTTTGTATCTTCCTTAATTTCTTTCTTCAGTGTTGTGTAGTTTTCTGAGTACAGGTCTTTTACCTCCTTGGTTAGGTTTATTCCTAGGTACTTGATTTTTCTTGTTGCTATATCGAATGGGATTTTTTTCCTGATTTCTGTTTCTGCAGTTTCGTTGCTGGTGTACAGGAATGCCTTTGATTTCTGGGTATTGACTCTGTATCCAGCTGTTTTGCCAAATTCATTTATTAGGTCGAGTAGTTTTTGAGTGGAGTCTATAGGGTTTTCCATGTACACTATCATGTCGTCTGCAAACAGTGACAGTTTCATTTCCTCCTTTCCAATTTGGATGCCTTTTATTGCTTTTTCTTGTCTGATTGCTGTGGCTAGGACTTCCAATACTATGTTGAATAGGAGTGGTGAGAGAGGGCATCCTTGTCTAGTTCCTGATCTTAGTGGGAAAGCTCTAAGTTTTTGTCCATTGAGTGTGATGTTGGCTGTAGGTCTCTCATATATGGCCTTAATTATGTTGAGGACTGCTCCCTTTATTCCCACTTTGCTGAGTGTTTTTATCAGAAATGGGTGCTGTATCTTATCAAATGCTTTTTCCGCATCTATTGATATGATCATGTGATTTTTGTCTTTGCTGTTGTTGATGTGATGTATTATGTTTATTGATTTGCGAATATTGTACCATCCTTGCATCCCTGGGATGAATCCCACTTGGTCATGGTGGATGATCTTTTTAATATATTGCTGGATGCGGTTTGCTAATATTTTGTTGAGAATTTTAGCGTCTATGTTCATCAGCGATATTGGCCTGAAGTTTTCTTTCTTCGTTGTGTCTTTATCTGGTTTTGGGATTAGGATGATGCTGGCTTCATAAAAAGAGTTTGGGAGTCTTCCATCAGTTTGGATTTTTTCGAATAGTCTGTGAAGGATAGGGGTTAGTTCTTCCTTAAATGCTTTGTAGAAATCTCCTGTGAAACCATCTGGTCCAGGGCTTTTGTGTGATGGGAGTTTCTTGATGACTGCTTCAATTTCCTTTGCTGATATTGGTCTGTTCAGGTTTTCTGCTTCTTCTTCATTCAGTTTTGGAAGATTATATTTTTCTAGAAATGTGTCCATTTCATCTAGGTTTTCAAATTTCTTAGCATACAGGTCTTCATAGTAATTTCTTACGATCCTTTGTATTTCTGTGGTATCAGTTGTAATCTCTCCTCTTTCATTTCTAATTCTGTTTATTTGGATCCTCTCTCTTTTTTTCTTGATGAGCCTACTTAAAGGCTTGTCGATTTTGTTTATCTTTTCAAAGAACCAGCTCCTGGATTCATTGATCCTTACAATTGTGCTTTTAGTCTCTATGTCATTTAGTTCTGCTCTGATCTTGGTTATTTCCTTCCTTCTGCTTGCTCTGGGCTGTCTTTGTTGTTGTTCCTCCAGTTCTTGTAGGCGTAGGGTTAGGTTGTTTGTTTGAACTGTTTCTAACTTCTTAAGGTAGGCCTGTATTGCTATGAACTTCCCTCTCAGGACTGCCTTTGCTGTGTCCCATAGGTTTTGGCTTGTTGTGAGTTCGTTTTCATTTGTTTCCAGGAAGTTTTTGATTTCTTCCCTAATCTCATTCTTGACCCATTCATTGTTTAATAGCATGCTATTCAGTCTCCATGCTTTTGAGTGTTTTGGGTTTTTACCCTTGGGGTTGGTTTCTAGTTTCAGACCCTTGTGGTCAGAGAAGATGCTTGATATGATTTCAATTTTCTTGAATTTGTTGAGGCTTGCTTTGTGTCCTATCATGTGGTCTATCTTTGAAAAAGTTCCATGGACACTTGAAAAGAACGTGTATTTTGCTTCTTTGGGATGAAAAGCTCTGTATATATCAGTTAAGTCCATTTCCTCTAAGGTATTGTTAAGTGACACAATATCTTTGTTGATCTTTTGTTTGGAAGACCTGTCCATTTTTGATAGTGGGGTGTTAAAATCCCCTACTATAATTGTGTTGCTGTCAATATCTTTCTTGAAATCCTCCAAGATTTTCTTTATGTATTTGGGTGCTCCTATGTTCGGTGCATATATATTTACAATGTTTATGTCTTCTTGGTGGATTCTTCCTTTGAGTATTATGAAGTGACCTTCTGGGTCTCTCTTTATGGCCCTTCTTTGGAAGTCTATTTTGTCAGATATGAGTATTGCTACCCCTGCTTTTTTTTCCTGTCCGTTTGCTTGGAAGATTTGTTTCCAGCCCTTCACTTTCAGTCTGTGTAAGTCTTTTGTCCTGAGATGGGTTTCTTGTAGGCAGCATATGTGTGGGTCATGTTTTCTTATCCATTCAGCTGTTCTATGTCTTTTGATTGGAGCATTTAATCCATTTACGTTTAAGGTTATTATCGATAGGTAGTTATTCATTGCCATTATTTCCTACCTGTGTTCCTCTGTCTTTCTCTTTTCCTTCCTTTCCTTAAAGCAGTCCCTTTAGCATCTCTTGCAGAGCTGGTTTGGTGGAGCTGTATTCTTTTAGACTTCTTTTGTCTGGGAAACTCTTTATTTGGTCTTCTATCTTGATTGAGAGCCTTGCTGGGTAAAGTAGTCTTGGTTGCAGGCCTCTGGTTCTCAGTACTTGGAATATTTTTTGCCATTCTCTTCTGGCTTGGAGCGTTTCCATTGAGAAGTCAGTTGCTAACCTTATTGGGGCTCCCTTGTATGTTACTTCCTTTTTCTCCCTTGCTGCCTTTAAGATCCTCTCTTTGTCTTGGAAATTTGCCATTTTAATTATGATGTGTCTTGCAGTGGGTCTCTTTGGGTTCCTCTTGTTTGGGACTCTCTGTGATTCCTGGATTTGGGTGACTTTTTCTCTTCTCAGATTAGGGAAATTTTCCATCATTACTTTTTCAAACAGGTTTTCTATCCCTTGCTCTTCTTCTTCTCCTTCTGGTATTCCTATTATACGGATATTGTTACGTTTCATGTTGTCCTGCATTTCCCTTATTGCCTCTTCATTCTTTCTGAGCCTCTTTTCCTTTTCTTGCTCCTTCTGGGTGTTTTTTTCTACTTTGTCCTCCAGCTCGCTGATCCGATCCTCTGCTTCGTCAAGTCTGCTTTTAATTCCTTCTACTGTGTTCTTCAATTCAGAAATTGTATTCTTCATTTCCTCTTGGCTCTTGTTGATATTTTCTATTTCCTTTTTCATGTTGATATAGTTTGCAGTGAGTTCATTGTAGTTTCCTTGTAGTTTCTGGTAGTTCTCTTTGAGCTCAGAGAGCTCAGTGAGCTTCCTGATGACCATTGCTTTGAACTCAGTATCTGATAGTTGACTTGCCTCTTTTTCGGTTAGTATTCTTTCTGAGACTTCCTCCTTTCCTTTCATTTGGGAATTGTTTCTTTGTCTTCCCATTGTTTGTGAGGCTCTTCTTGTTGGCCTCTGCGTCTTAAATTGCTTTGTTCTGACTCCCTGGATTTATGATATGAACTTCTATGGTAGAATGCCAATGGGATTCGGTGGTGCTGTCTCCTTACTCTCCTGTGCTCACTGGTCTTGAGCTGACGTTTATGTGTTTAACACGGTCTAACTCTAGTCTTTTCAGCACTCCAGGTTTTGTTGTCTCACCTGTGGGAAAAAGAGAAAGGGGGGGCAAAAGAAAAGAAAAAAAAAAAACACACACACACACACACACACAAAACAAACCAAAACAAAGATGGGAAGGAGGGAAAAAGGAAATAGGAAAGGAGGAAAGGAAGGAAGGAGGGAAGAAGGAATAAAGAAAGATCGGAGGCAAGATAAGAAGGAATTTTAGCAAAAATTAAAACATAGAAATAGATAAAAGAAGGCAGGAAGAAGACATAAAAATGGTAAAGGATGGGAGGAAGAAGGAATGAAAAAAAAAGAAAAAAAGAGAGAGGAAGAAGGAATTCAGGGGGAAAGGAAAAAAAAGAAAAAGGATAAAAAAAAAAAAAAAATCTTCTGTTGGCTTTAAACCGGTCAGGTTATTTCTGCTGGTGTCCTGTCTGTGAAACGGGAGGGGGTGGTTGGAAGGATTGGTTTCACTTTTCTCTCTTCCTGGGTCACACTCTTCGCTGTTTTGTAGGTGTGGTCCCTGGCAGTCAATCAGTCCGTTGATCCAGCCGCTTTGGCTTGTGACGCGTGCGCAGCCGGGGAATCCAGCCGCTTTGGGTCTGTGACGTTATTTTGTGCCCTGAGCGCGCAGCCGGCGGACCAATCGAGCCGCCAGGGCTTGGAACGCTGGCGCGCAGGTGGCGGATTCAGCCGCCTTGGGGTTAGGACACTAGCCAGCAGCTTTGTATTTGGAAAACAGGCACCCAGCCGGCCCTGAGCTTGGTGAGCGCGCGCAGCCCGCTGAGCCACAGGCTCTGTGCTTGGGGCCCGATCCAGCCGCCCTGGGCTTGAGTCTCTCGGGCGGGCGGGGCCGCCCTGGGACTGGATCACGCGGCACTCGGTTCCGAGGTTTTGGGCCTGTGGGTGGAGCAGCTAGTCTCTGCTCCAAATTATCTCGGAGGTTTCAGGTGTGGGCGCCCCTCCGGGGTTTCAAGTGTGGGTCCCGTTCGCTAATCTGCTCGCGCCCGCGACCGGACCTCAGGTGAGCGTAGCAGTCCAGGGGTGGAGGGGGAGGGGCGCCAGGGGCCTCGGCTACTACCGAGAGTTCTCTAATTAGCCCCTGAGTGTCTCTATTTTCTTTTTCTTTTTGAGAAATTCCTCCTTTTCAAGCCCCCCTGGTCTAATCAAGCACCTGGCTGCTCACAGCGCAGCCTGGCCCTCTCCCAAGACTCCTGCCGCAGCCCCTGCGCCAGGGCTGGCGCTTCTGCCGCCCTTGTACCGCGCGGTCCTGGGTCCCGTGGACCTTATTGTCCTTGAGCACTCTTCTTACCGTCAGATCTTTCAGTGTCCTCTATCTTTGGTCTCTGATCTTCGTATATGCTGGAATACTGTTGGCTGTTCGCTCTGCTCCTCAGATCAGCTAGGTATTTCCCTGGCGTTGAGGGGAAGTGGACTCCGCTCCCACCTATGTTGCCGCCATCTTCCCTCCTCCCCTTTATTTTTATTTTTGACAATATCACAGATGTCCCCATTTCCCCATCCCGCCTTGGCCTCTCTCCACGCAGCCCCCACCCATCATTCCCTCTGGCCATTACCACACTTCTGTGTCTATGGGTTATGCATATATGTTATTTGGCAAGTCCCTTCACCTTCTTGTATCCAGTTTAGCCCCACCCCTCTGACAGCTGTCATCTGTTCCATATATCCACACCCCTATTTCTCTTTTGTTCATTAGATTCCACATATAAGTGAAATCATATGGTACTAGTCTTTCTCTGGCTTATTTCACTTAGCATAATAACCTCCAGGTCCATCTATGCTGTCACAAAAGGCAAGATTTCATTCTTTTTGGGAGGCATATAGTATTCCATTGTGTAAATGTACCACAACTGTTTTAACCGATCATCTACTGATGGGCACTTGGGCTGTTTCCAGATTGTAGCTATTGTAAATAACACTGCTATGAACATAGGGGTGCATATGTTCTTTTGAATTGATATTTCAGGATTCTTAGGATATATTCTCAGAAGTGGGATTGCTGGGTCAAAAGGCAGTTCCATTTTTAATTTTTTGAGGAAACTCCATACTGTTTTCCATAGTGGCTACACCAGTCTGCATTCCCACCAACAGTGCACTAGGGTTCCTTTTTCTCTACATCCTCTCCTGCACTTGTTGTTTGTTGATTTATTGATAATAACCATTCTGGTAGGTGTGAGGTGATATCTCATTGTGATTTTGATTTGCATCTTTCTGATGAATAGTATGTTGAGCATTTTTTCATGTGTCTGTTGGCCATCTGTATGTCCTCTTTGGAAAGGTATATATTTAGATCCTTTGCCCATTTTTTAAATTGGATTTTTGTTTTCCTGGTATTAAGTTGTATAAGTTCTTTATATATGTTGGAAATTAACCCCTTGGCAAATATTTCCCTCATTGGCAAATATGTTCTCCCATACAGTGTGTTCCTTTTCATTTTGTTGATGTTTTCTTTTGCTGTGCAAAATTTTTAGTTTGATGTGTTAATATTTTCAAGTTTGAAAAATCTTAAATGAAGTAAACATAATTGAAAAATCTCAGATAAGTATGTTATATAATTGAATTATACCAACAGTGTTTTACATTAATGTTTGGGGCACTTTTACAAAGAGTTTGGAAGAAATTATGAAGTAAAACATCTCCTCCTGAAATGATAGGTGTCAGATGAGGAATGAAAATCTGAATATTTAAATCACAGAAGGATAGGATAGACAGGATTGGTCCAAGTACTGGTTGGAATAATTGTCTGTAGCAGATTCACACAACAAGCAAGCAAAATATAACCAGAGACACTGAAGTTAAGAAAAAACTGACAGTAACCAGAGGGGAGGTGGGAGGGGATGATGGGGGAAAAAGGGAGAAGGGTTATCAAGGAACATGTATAAAGGACACAAGGACAAAGCCAAAGGGGGGTAGGATCAAGGGTGGGAGGTGGGGATTGGAGGGGAGTGGGAGGAGTGTTGGGGGGTAAATGGAGACAACTGTACTTGAACAACAATAAAAAATATTTTAAAAATTCACACATGGGATATACAAGTGGAAAGAAGAGTATCCTTCAGCTGTCATACAAAGAAAGCATGACAAACAAATCATATTTGTTTGGAGGTTAATTGGTAAAATAAATGAATATATATTTTTAAAGTTGCTATATAGTCTATTCATGAGAAATACCTGCTTATTAGGTAGGAGCTGGTCCTACTCCTGATGCCAGTCTTACTGTTTCCTCACTAGACTAGCTTTACCTGTTGTCCCCTAGTTGATTGTTCTCTTTGAAATCTATCTCGAGTGCACATCTTTCTTTTGCTTATACATTGTATAAGTAAAATATATATACACATGTATCCATCCACACACACATGTATACACACAAAGGCATATATGTCTATATGCCCACAGACCTGCACACACACATGTATACACATGTATATGTGTACACATATGTGTATACATATATACACATATGAGGTCTGTCTGGAAAAAAATCCAGCCATTGTTAATATAATGAGAATAGTTTGGGCAACATCAATGTAACCTGGCAGCCAAGGACGGTGGACTGGAATGTGCATGTGTGAACAATGACGACTTCACTGTACTAGTCAGTGGGGGTGGTAGGTACCATTGAGTGAGCATGTGTACTATGTGGCCATCACATTCTTTTTTTTTTTTTCAGATTTTTAAAATTTATTTTTAGACAGGGGAAGTGGGAGGGGGGCTCCACCCACAGAGCTCCCATGGCCACCATGGATGAGGATAAGTCTACCAAGACATGATCTTCTTGGGGAGGAAAGGCTGACTAATCTCTCAGAGGAGAAAGGTGTCAAGCCTCTCTCTCAATGGGCTTTTATTGAGTTTAGCTTGCATAGGGATGCATATCAAAGAAAGGAGGTATGGCTTACAGATAACATTCCTTGGATGGGGGGGGGGTCCTTTTGAGTCAGTCTGGTAGATAGGGTGATGCGATCAGCTGTAAAACCTTGAGAAACAAATTATTTTGTGCTTGGACCCTTAACATTTAAATTGAGGACACTCATAGCAAAGCAGGTTTCACAGGACTTTATGCATTCTTTCTTATGGCTGATCGCCCCCAACCAGGAACCACCCATTCCAGCACAGGGTCACATCCCCCTTCGGCATTGTTTCAGGCCTGATTCAGGTGGGGGAAGCAAGACAGCCAAGTAGGAGACGTTTTGCAGATAGAACAGGACTCAGGCTATGATAAAGCTGAGGGGTGAGGGTCTTTTGTCCCTCCTCCACAATCCCCTAACCTGATGGCCCCTTTGCAACTGTGCCTATCTTAGGTTGTTCCTTCCTTGAGGAATCTTACTCATCATTGACTATCCAGCCATCCTCCAGGAACCAAGTAGGGTGAAGTAAAGGGGACAGAGGCTGCACCCCTGCCAGGAGGATAAGTTTTGTCTCCTTAGTGGCTTATGGTTCTAAGGTTCCCTAACCTTGGGGCCTTCTCACCTGTGGGCGGGGCTACAGCTTCTGAAACCAAGCAGGACAGTTCCCAACAGGAAAGGGAGGGGGAAAGAAAGGGAGAGAAACATCAGTGTGTGTTTTCATCTTGAGCACCCCCTACTGGGGACCTGGCCTGCAACCCAGGCATGTGCTCTGACTGGGAATTGAACCAGTGACACTTTGATTCACAGGCTGGCACTCAATCCACTGAGCCACACCAGCTAGGGCTGGCCATCATATTCAAAATGACTGAGCAAGTAGAGCAATGCATCTGCATCAAATTTTGTGTTAAACGTAAACACTCCTCTGCTAGAAACTATTGGGATGATTTAGAAGGCTGCAGCTATGGGCAACTGGTGATTGGCAGCACAACAATGTGTCATGTCTGTGGCAGAGTTTTTTGGCAAAACATCAATTCACCCAGGTGACTCAGTTTCCCTATAGCCAAGATTTGGCACCCTGTGACTTCTGGCTTCTTCCAAAACTAAAATCACCTTTGAAAGGAAAGAGCTTTCAGACCATCAATGAGATTGAGGAAAATATGATGGGGCAGCTGATGGTGATTGGGAGAACTGTGTGAGGTCCCAAGGTGTCTACTTTGAAGGGGCTTAAGGCATCATTGTCCTATGGACAATGTTTCTTGTACCTTGTGTCTTTTTCAATACATGTATTTATTTTTCATATTACATGGCTGTATGCCTTCTGGACAGACTATATATTCACACGATATATATATATATATATATATATATATATATATATATATATATATATACATATACTATATATAGTATATATACACATATATATGTACATATGAAAAGATGTGTGTGTATCCTATTTATATATGTATGAAGTAGAGAGAGAAAGAGAGGAAACTTTGATGTGTAGGAGGCATGGATGCCAAGTCAAAAATTTTGGTGTATAAAAAATTTAATTTTCTAGAACTGAACTTATTTTCTCCCTTGAGCTTCCTTTCCCTATGTATTGAAGATTACATCCTCATCAAATAGTCTTTCTTCCAGGCCTAAACTGAATCCTTGACAAAGGAGTATCAACTGTGAAGACCATACTGGTCAGAGAGAATGGGGCATGAAAAATCTGGTCCAGGTTGTCAGCCTCCATCCACACTGACACCTACTGAAACTCAGATTCCCCCATGTGACCTCTGCTCCTGAGCATAGGCACATTGCTCTTCTGTCCTCTATCACAAACTCAAGGCTTCTTCAGGTCGGCTGTGTTACAGAAGATACCATATCTTCTTTGGCTCACAGACCACATTTCCCTGCTATTAGTTCCCTGGAAACATGCTGCAGCCAAAGTCTTTCTATCTAGATGGTCCATGAAGCCGTTTGCAATACTGGGTAGGAGGGAACTCTGGATCTTGCTGGTTCCCTAAACTTCATCTAGATTTTGGGGCATATTTATCTTTTCTCTTAGACACCCCAACTCTACTTTCCCTTAACCTGTAGAAATTTTTGTATTATCTGAGAAGAGCTGCTTTTACTTCTTATGAACTCTTCAATTATTTTCTGGTCAAAATTTTATGCCAAAAGTACTTTAGTGTTTAGAAGCACAATAACCTGAGGTAGTCTGGCATTGTAAAGCTCTTTGCAGACTGAAGGTGTATTCTGCTTTTGATTTATCAGGCTTTCTCCGGACAACTGATACCTCAGGGCCCAGCAGATAAGGAAGACATCAGGATAACAGGAAATACCATTGAAAGCACATTAGTTAATATTAAACCTTTATCCATGAATTTGTAAATCAGCAAATCATTACATTTGTGGACCTGGCTATTGCTGACCCTTTAAATAATTTCTCCTATATACTTCCCCATGTTTTTAGATCTCTGAAACAAATTCTCTTTCATGCCATTGTACTTTTGTTTATGCGACTTCTTTCCCAAATTGCCTTCTTCCCCTTCTTTGTCAAGATAATTCCACACTGACACAGTAAATTATAATGGGAAAAAACTGTGGTCTCTGGGTTCGGGTCTTATGGGTTCTGCTTTACCGCCTAGTCCATGTGAGGTGATGGGCAAATCCCTTCACCTCTCTGTGCCCCAGCTTCTTCATCCACAAAACAGGAACAACTGCAGTGCTACTCCCAAAAGTTTGTCATGAGGATTAAACAATAATTTGATAGAGAACCTAAAATGGTATCTGGTGAATAGTAGGCAATCAAGAAGCATTTTCACTTGCCTTTCAAGACTCATTCAACATTGCTTTAGTGAATGGCTTTGGATTAGGTTCAGTACCTGACTTTTGAGGTCCCACATTCCATAGTACTCTCATTCTGCTGTCACTTGTTGTCTTTAGGGTCAGAGGCCAACTCCAGCCCCTGAGGGTGGAGAAACAAGGGGCCAGAGCACTGATTGCAAAGAGACTAATGGGCTTTTTCTGTGGGGGGGTGGGGTGTGGGAGAGATGGCTTTTATATTTTTTGTTGAGTGACCTCTTGCTAATCTATATGCTGCATATTTTTATGTTAAAAAAGTCTCTTTTCTTCTACAAACCTACTTCTGCTACATTAGCACACCAGGAATAGTGATAGGGGAGTGAATGTGGATGGAAAGAAGACAAAAGGGTTGTACCAAATTATTAGTAAAACTAGTATTACTCTCCCTACTTTTATCAAGTTAAAAAAAAAAGGTTAATGGAGACAATGATATATTCAAGTTCACAGGTCATATGATAAGTAGTTAAAACAACTCAGTTCAGCTCATAAGACTTCTATCATCTTGGTGTTTTACTAATATAATTCTACTTCTCATGGGAGTGTACTTTCTCTGAGGAATGTATTAAAAGTAATGTTTGAGCATTGAAGACAGAAAAGATTTTGGTTCTAGAAACTTGACCTGGCTTCTCCCACTACTTTACAGGACTTTGGGTTATAATCCCCAGTTTCTTAAAGTCTTACTATTAAATGTATTTACTTGAAACTTGTCCCAATGTCTCAAGTTTCTTGCCACAGATACAGTTCTTAATCTTAAATCAAATCCTTCATTTTCTTTGTCTACACAAAACTCCAGGGCCTGGATATCATCTAGTCTTTGGATAACATCTTCCAGATTTGTCTTAAGCTGATTACATGTTGCTGAACAATCAGATTTTCTGCCCTAAGCAGCACAAAACCAAGTGATGACAGCCCTGGCTCTTGGCCACCAGCATTGTGATGATGCAGCGTGGGTCCTTGATAGTCATGAACTGATGTTGCGTGTTCTCAAATGGCTACACACCCCTGATGAGTAGGAAAGGGAGTCTCCCTCACGTTGTGACACGTGATGTGAAAGCTCATCTGAGTCATGGTCCTTGATGCCATCTGTATTCCGCTCTTGTCTTCTACACTCAGTCTACCTTACCTTTTCATATTCTCTTTGCATGACCCCTTACATTGTCATACACACTTACATTTCCAAATGAGGCCTGATAAGTGTATTAAAGAAGCTACTTCAAAAACAGTGCCAGTGGAGGCTGTGTTCTGTTTGGAACTGTAGACAGAATGGGGCACATATATTTAGGAAATATCAAACCTAAAATGTGGGAAATTTTGAGCTGGAGTTTTATTTTCCTAGACACAATGTCCCATTTAGACTTTCCTCTCTCTTGGACTGGGGAGTCCGTTATCTCCTGAGATGAATCACTGATGTCCTGTGCCCCATATGCCAATGCACAATGGCAGTTTCTGCAATTTGATTTTATTTTTCAACCTAACACAGTGCGGGCTGTCTGTGCGATGGTAGAAATGTATACCCAGAATACAGAAAAGCTTTATCCGGCTTTTTGTGCCTGAATACAGACTGTTGAGAAGTCACCATGGCTTTCATCCTTACAGAATGGAACACCACTCACTTGAAGAGAACACAGAGAATGAGAAAATGACAGCTGAGGAAAGGTCCACAGAGTTTTATTTAACACTTACCAGGTGGAGAACTGTGGATTGGAAATACGAAGATACCAGATATAAGACAAAGCCGGCAACTTTCAGCATTTCAGTTTGGGGATCCAGGCATAACGAATGCTATCTGGAAATACTGAGCATGATATACAAAGTACCAACTTAGTTTTAGAGCAGTGATTTTCAACCCTTTCCATCTCATGGCACACATAGACTAATTACTAAAATTCTGTGGCACACCAAAAAATATATTACATATATTTTTGCCAATCTATCAAAAAATAGGTATAATTTAGACTCATTCACACGAGATGGCTAGTGTAGTATTGGCTACCACCATTTTTTTTATCTGACAATCTAAGGGAAAAGAAGTTAGTGCCCCTAAGAAGTCAGTGCCCCTCACTAAGTAGTTAGGTATTGCATATTTTAAACATTCTTGTGGCACACTGGTTGAAAACCGGTGTTCTAGAGGAAACTGGTTCTATAAGGATTAGAAAGTAAGGTGGGGCTTGGTGTGGCCTGAAGTGATCAGAGGATGCTTTACAAATATGGACTCTAAAGTAGGCTCTCAAGAGAGAGTAGGAATCGATATTTCAGAAGCAGAAAGAGGGACATTCCAGGTAAGAGGGAGATACGAACAACATTTAGACTTGGGGAGGAGACTGAAGGGCAAGTGTGGGAAAGTTTTAAGTTTGGCTAAAGGACTCACATAGGTGTAAAGCAGTTGACTGTGCCTGCCATCGAGTATTAGTCAATAAATATTTTTGAAATACATGGGAAAGGGTTACAAAGATGGGCTTGTGTCACATAATATGTTACTATGTCCTCTTTACTTTTTTTAGTTGGTTAAAGGCGACTGTTAGTGCAGTTAAATCTAAACCTGGAGTCATAATTTTTAGGCTTTCTAAATATGTGCTAAACCTTTTTCTTCATCAGTCATCTACAGAAAATGTTATAGTTGCAAAGTTCCCTGAGTGGGACCAGGTGAAGTGGTGAGATTAGAGGCATCTGTTCTGTTAGAAAATGACCTAAGGTGTGTGGGTAACACCTGCCTCTAAACAGTGTGCAAGCCAGCACACTGGAAGCAGTGTCCTTTTCTGATTTTGCTAATGCATGTGCCAAGGTTTTGACTGAGAGTCCGAGGAAGCACCCTGCATCACTTGGCCTATTTATTTGATTACCTTCTCTGCCAGGTTCTAAATTCCCCAAAGTAGGAACTGTCTCCTTCGATACTATAGCCCTAACACCCAACATGAGAATATCTGTTCCCTGAATTAACCTATTAAAACACCTGATGTTGTTCTTTAATTCAGAATTGCATTAAGTCAATACAAAGATGAATTGAGACAAACTAATGATGGTTATAGCTAGATTATGATTCATGTAAATTAAATGTAACTGTAAACTACAGTTGGATGACTCACCACTGTGTCACTAGTTCCTCCTCAGGTGTAAATAAGAAAATGGTATTTAGTTGGGACCCATCTGAATTCCTCTCCTTAGTGGGTTTTTGAGAAATTGCTGATTTTATTTCTGGTTTAGGAAGGGGTCATTTCCCAATATTTATAGATTTTCCAGGTTTTAGTAATTGCTCATAGTTTATTTTTAGAACCGTCCTGAAATTCCAAGGTATTTTGTTCTCTCCAGTGCTTTGAAACATTATTTTTATTAATCCCTTATTTTCCTGGAAATGAAACATTTGCTTCTCCAGAACTACAGCTTCCACCTGGAGTCTATGTGATTATCATATCATCCCTAGTACTCTGTTTTTGCTGCAGTACTGGGGAGGAATAGATACATCTTGATCCTTTTCATGCCAAAGCAATTTTCTGACTGGAGTTTAGCGACGAAATTTAATATACTTAAGTAATTATCTAAATGTTATGTAAAAATTGTAGAAAAATTAGTAAGAGGAAAAACAGACCCCAAAACCCTGCAAAATATTTTTATTTTAATAAATTTGGCTTTTTAAGTAAAGATGATATATTTTATAATAAATTCAAAAAGTAAAACAAATGTAAATAAAAATAAAAACACCCTAAAACCATCATCCAGAAATGGCCATTATTAAAGGTGAACACTATTCCGGAAAGATATAGTGGGTAGGTGGGTTTAGAAAAGGAAATAACATTACAAACATTAAATTATGTGTACAAGGGTGCACAAACATAGATGTACAGGTGTTTGTATGAAAAAATACGAGAATAAATAATAATACAAGAATAAAGTCTGTGCTTCACATATTCACAGCTGTAAGCCTGCTTTTGCCCATCCTGGTATGTGTGTTATGGGTAGAGAAAAGTTTCAAATATAACTTCATTTAAATTTAAACTAAGAATAGAGAAAACCTGAAATAATGTTGAAAAAATTTCTTTAGTACAAATACATTTTAAATAACACCTAGAAAATACTGATTATTAAATTATCTTTTCAAGAAAAAATATTATTACACAAATTAAGAGGTTAAAGTCACTAGTTTTTTAGTCACACTATGGAAGACAGAAAAATAAATGCACATTTCCCTTTTATCTCTTTGGCTTTTAATTTTTTACAATTATAAATAATTATACAATGTTGAGACTTATAACAAATTCATATGATTTCATAATAAAATTATCATAGTTATTTAGAATTAGGTTTCCATTTAAATTTATTAAATGCTTACGTCTGGTTCTTTTACCATGGTCTCCCTATTTCTGAGTTATGGTCTGCCTTTAATATTTTCAGAACATTTTTCATTTTTCCACTGCCGTCTGGTATTAAATTAGTGAGAAGGTAAACTCCATGAGGGACGACATGTTTTTGTGTTGTGGCCTGAAATGGAGTTTTGCATGTAGGGAGTGCTCACAGAACATTTGTGAATGAGCAAATGAATATTGTGGGAACAATCCTGATAGCAGCCAGGCATTTTCTCTTGTTCAAGTGTCTAAAAAATGTCCTTCATAATTCTTAAAAGTTCAATAGCTTAACCAGGATATATTCTGGTATTAACTTTCCTTATGTACTTATTATGGCAAAAAAAAAATTGGGCCTTTCTGTATTTCAGTAAAAATGTTCCTTATGTTTTGATATTTAAAATATCAAAGTTAGACAAGTTCCCTCCTAAAAAAATGGAGATAATTATGGTATTTATGGAGGGTAATTACATGAGATAATACAAGTAAAATATTACATGGGCATAGGTATTATTTGATTTGACTCATCCTCCCAAATAATTCTATCTCCTATTTCTTATTAGTTTTTCTATGTAAATGCTATTCACAAAAGATCCACATAGGAGATTATAATTACATTTCAGTTCTTGAACAATTTATGGTGTTCCACAGAGTTAATAATTATTTTTTTGTTTGCTTAATTTCCCTTTTATTTATTACTAATTTCTCTCCTAAACTTTACCTAGTGAAAGCGTCATTCTAATACATCCAAACACATCAGTGGTGTATGTGATTTGGGGCATCACTCTCTGAACCTGCTCACTGGGTCTAACCTGGACTGGCTGCTTGCTCTTCCTGTCTGCTGCACAAACACACGCCCAGTGTCACCCTCACCATCTGCCTGAGGATTCAATTTGCTCATCTTTTCTTAAATTTTGTAGTGATGTTTTCCTTTGATTACTTTCCTGTTTGCCCATCTTCTAGCAACTTCCTGAGAAGGGTATACTATAATTCAATAATTTGAGTTAAATTACTGCATGTCTAGGAGATATATCAAATTTGTTTTTCTATTCTACTGAAATGTTTCTGCTATAATATACTTAATCTCTAAAAGCTTTGGATTTTTCTTTTAATATTTGTTATGAAGCCTCCCTTATGGTTATTGATATGGTTCTTGTGCACACTTTTATTTATTTTTTATTTATTCATAGTGATGCTCTCTGAGCAAGGACAATACCATTTTCAGTTAAATCTTTCTTTCTTCCTTTCTTCCTTTCTTCTTTTCTTCCTTCCTTCCTTCTTTCTTTCCTTCCTTCCTTCCTTCCTTCCTTCCTTCCTTCCTTCCTTCCTTCCTTCCTTCCTTCCTTCCTTCCTTCCTTTCTCTCTCTCTCTCTCTCTTTCTCTCTCTCTCTTTCTTTCTCTCTTTCTCTCTCTCTTTCTTTCTTCCTTCCTTCCTTCCTTCCTTCCTTCCTTCCTTCCTTCCTTCCTTCTTTCTTTCTTTCTTTCTTTCTTTCTTTCTTTCTTTCTTTCTTCCTTTCTTCCTTTCTTCCTTTCTTCCTTTCTTCCTTTCTTCCTTTCTTCCTTTCTTCCTTTCTTTCTTTCTTTCTTTCTTTTTCTTTCTTTCTTTCTTCTTTCTTTCTTTCTTTCAATTCCTCATCCTCTAGCCATAATGTTGCTCCAATTTAAACTTCTCCATAGTGGAAGCACTCATGGAACTATTATTTAATCCTTGTGTTGTATTTTCTTTTAAGCTGTGGTCTTCATCTACTTTTTATGTGTTATATTCCTTTTTTTTCCTCCAAAGTATGTTTGTGTATTTGTCTTTGATTTTTAATTTTTATTGTTTTAACTCCACAGAGTCTTTATCCAAGCTTTTATTTTGTTGTTATATAATATTGGTGAGTTCTCCTATTTTTACTTAAGGATAGATTGTCTTCACCTTAGAACTACAATGTCCTTTCTCCATAGTCTGAGTGTTGAGAGAATCTGTGTGTATGTATAGCAGGGTGGGTACAGGAGTAAAGGGGTGCAGGCAGAGTGCAGTTGAACTATGTCTGTGCTGTCTTGGAGGTTGTAGATTCTCCTCTCTTTACTGAGATTTTGACCTTTCAATAGTTGAGAACATGAGAGAAATGATCAAGAATTTTGACTCAATCTATTCCCTCCCCCTTCTCTTCATCTCTCCTTACAAGTGTTTTTCTTAAGATTGGAGACAAAATAGGGATGTCCACTTTCAACACTCTTGTTCATCATAGTACTGAAAGTTATAGACAGATCAATCATACAAGAAGAAGAAATAAAAGACATGCAAATGGGAAAGAGAGAAGTAAAACTGTCATTGTCTACAGATGACATGGTATTGCCTATAGAGAAACCTAAAGATTCCACCCAAACAATGCTAGAGCTTATATGTGAATTCAGTAAAGTGTCAGGACACAAAATAAATATCCAGAAACCAGTTGCATTTCATACATCAATAAAAACTAACAAAGGGGAAATTAAGAAAACAATCCCATTTGCAATTGCATTAAAAAAAAAATCCCTAGGAATAAATTTAACAAAGAATGTAAAAGACCTGTACTCAGAAAATTGTTAGATACTGAAGAAAGAAATTGAAGAATATAAAAATAATTGGATGTATTTACCACGTTCATGAATAAGAATATTAACATCATTAAAATGATCATATTACCCAAAACAATCTATAGATTCAATGAAATTCCTATCAAGGTACCAATGGCATATTTCACAGAACCAGAACAAATATTCAAAAGTTTTTATGGAACCACAAAGACCATGAATAACCACAGCAATCTTGAGAAAGAAGATCAAAGTTGGAAGAATCACACTCCTTGCTATCAAACTATACTACAAGGCTATAGTCATCAAAACAGCATGGTACTGGCATAAAAACTGACTTGCATATTAATGGAACAGAATAGAGAGCCCAGAAATAAATGCACACCTTTATGATCAATTAGTATTTGACAGAGAAGGCAGGAACATACAATGGGATAAAGATAGTTTATTCACTATATGGTGTTGTGAAAATTGGACGGATGCATGCAAAAAATGAAAATAGACCACCTTCTTATGCAATACACAAGAATAAACTCAAAATAGATTAAACACTTAATTGTAAGACTTGAAACCATAAAAATCCTAGAAGAAAACATAGTATAATCTCAAATATTTATCATAGCAATATGTTTTCTGATATATCTCCTTGGGAAAGGAAAACAAAAGAAAAATAAGTACATGGGACTACTTGAAACTAAAAAGTTTTTGCAATACAGCCTACAGATGATGTGTTTTGGAACTGCACATGTGAAACCTATATAGTTTTATTAGCCAATAAAAAAGTCAGGAACATATCCGGGTGCCTGTGGTCCCAGTGTTGATAGCTGTGGGAAGGTAGGTCACATATCCTCTGGGATTTTTACGTCTTTCCATTGTTTCCACTTCCAAAGATGGTGTCCTATTTATTTTCTCTTTATATTGTATTTAATTCAATAATTTCCATTTTATTACCTGAGATACTTCTCTTCATTTGATTTTGGTTATTGGCCTCTACCTCTCTGCCTTCACTCCTCCCTAAACTAAGTCTCTCTCATGTGGGAAGCCCAGATGGTTCTTTCTAACTTTTCCACTGAGATTCTGCCATTGTGAGTAGAAACTTATCCCAGTAGCTTTTCTGTGATTCCCCTCCCCACCTACACCCCTCCATCCCATCAACTACCACACACACAGGTAGCTAATCTGCTTCTCCCTAAATTGGGTAGTTTTTTTTTTCCTGTTTATTCACATATTCTCTCTATCACTATATTTAGGTAATGAAAAGGAAGGCCTAGCAGCACAGCAAAAATACAAAGCACCAGAATCTTCTGTTTTCTATTCTTGGCTACCATGTTGCACTTACCTTTTTTATACTACTGTTGAGGCCATCATAACAGCAGGGTTTTTTGTTTGTTTTTATGTTATTTCTTGGAGCAGAGAGAAGATATTGTGGGAAAGAGATACAATGTTTTAGTTTTACTCTGCTATCTTTACCCTTAGATCCCATCTAAACTTATTTTGGAATTAATGAGATTTTTATGGCAGTACAATCTTATTAAGACAAATGAATGTAAGTTTTGTGTTTGTCTCAAGGAACACTGAGATAAAAACAACAAAAAGGCACATTCTGACTTTTAAATCTTAAGTGTTTTATCGTACAATGCTTTGGTAATTGAATAATGCTGTATTTTCTTTTTTTTTAGTGCTGTATTTTAAGGCTCATGTGTTGATGGCACCCCATCACTGTGGTTTTTTCTGGCAGGTACCTTCTACTTGTATTTTCTTCCTACACTCCTCGCAGCCTCCTCAAATATGCCCACCGGGCAGCCTTACTACAGTTGTGTTGTACTCACAGCCTGGTAAGCTGTGAGCAGTATTATTGTGAGCTTCCATGCATTTCTTTCAACCTTTACCAAGAAGGGCAAACCTCCCAGGGTGAGAGATAATTCTGTTTTTATGATCACTCCTGCTGAATTGTGCTGTATTATGTGTGATCTGACTGGAATGGTGTAAGTCAGTAATGTGCCACTATACTTCGAATGCAGAGTAAAAGAACACGAAAGGACAAATAAGAAATTACTGTTTATATATATCCCACAGGCTGTAAACTGTAGACCTAGCGTATACATAGCATTGTAGCAATTCCAGATAACATCAAGTAGCTAGTAGATTTATGTTCTTAGTCAACTGGTTAGGAAGACAATGCTTTTTAAGATATAAAAGAAGTGATAGCACAATAAGGGGACAAGAGTGAAAGAGAAAGGAGGAAAGAGGAGCTGAGAGGAAGATATAATGAAGATAGGCATCCTTAAAGCTTATTTGATTGATGATCACATTCTATTTGAATACAAATAATTTTATGCAAAATTCACATTTTGGAATCATGAATTTTCTTACACTGTTACTTCTCTGAATTAAGCTCAATTTATCAAACATTGGGATTTTTAATTTTAGAATTAGAGGGATATTTTGGTAACATTGTTCCTTTTCAAGAATATTAAAAATTAAAGGTATTTCTTCTTTTTGTCAGAATGAATTTTTACACATTAAAATGTTTGGATCTCTATTCATGTGGTATACTTGCTAATAAAATTTTATGTTTAAAGTAGAAGAATCATAAATCGCCCTATGTTTCTAATAAAACAGACAGAGGGTGGGAGTAAATAGGAGATTTTTAACAGATTTTATGTAAAGTCAGAAAGTATGTTTAGAATTAACCTTGATTGTTCCTCTGGGCTCATCTTCCAAATTCATTTCTTCTCTAAATGGAAGAATCGCTATCTTACAGACCATCTACTCAGTGTAGCCAAGCTACTGTGGTCAAGTAGCAAGGTTGTTCTAGAAATTATTGCATGAGATTAGCCACTGACTTCCCTAACTAAGCTGCCACAATTACTAATATTTCAGAGCTGAGTTTGCATGCAAACAATTCTACCTGCTTAAGAATACATCCACAGTGAAGGGAAGAAACTTACCCCTTCCGCCAGTAAAAATGTACTTGTATTGTCTAGAAATAATCACAGAAGGCAATTCTCCAAAAACGATCTGAAATATTTTTTCTTTTATCTTACAAACTAAACACTTTTTAGTCTTTAGGTACAATAGCAGGCTCCTGGAAGGGACCCCAATGATCACTGATGAAGTGTGTTTATTTTACAGTTTGGTTAGGAGATGACAGTAACTGGAGACAGCAGTAGGAAAAGTTGCATTGAACCCTGAAGTACTCCAAGAATAGATCAGGGGAGAAAGTGACAGATGATGATACTGACAAAAGGTAACTAGTGACAATGTGCTATGATAATTTATAGACTGTCCAGATTTCATTTGTCAGACCTGCAAGCTACGCATAATGTTTTTTACCAGCCTCGCTGGCTAACTTACAATACTTATCTAATAAGCAGGCGCTCCTCAATCATGAGACTATTGACATTTTGCACTGTATAATTCTTATTGCGGGGATATCCTGTGCATTGTAGGATGTTTGATAGAACCCTTGATGTCTGCCCACTCAAGGCCAGCAGCAACCCTCAAATGTGATAACCAAAACCGACTCCAGACATTGCTAACCCCTCCCTGAGGACAAAATCACCCCGATTGAGAGTCACTGCTCTAACCAACTTTAAATCTGTGAATGTATGTCAACTATACTTTTTTAATTTGAGTTTAAATATGTTTTTATTTTTCAGTTATAGTTGACATAAAATATTATATTAGTGTCAGGTGATTAGACATTCTATAACTTAGTGTTGTGAGTGATCATCTGAATAACTTGGGTCCCCATCTGACACCATACATAGTTAGAATATTATTGACTATATTTCCTACGCTGTACTTTACATCCCTGTTACTATTCTGTAACTACCAATTTGTACTTCTTCATCTCTTTCCCTTTTTTGCCCATTCCCCCGATCCTGCTTCCACCTGGCAACCATCAAAATGTGGTCTGTATCTATGAGTCTGTTTCTGTTAGGCTCGTGTGTTTTATTTTTTAGATGCAATTGTTGATAGATATGTATTTATTGTCCTTTTATTATTCATATTTTGATCATTTTTTGTCTTAAATAAGACCCTTTAAATTTTCATGTAATATGGATTTGATGGTAATAAAACTTTTTAGCTTTTTCTTCCCTGGGAAACTCTTTTCTTTATCTGTGCTTTGACTTGAAATAATAGCATTGCTCGGTAGAGTAATCTTGGTTGTAGGTCCTTGTTTGTCATCACTTGGGACATTTTTTTGCAAATGTCTGCTGGCCTGCAATGTTGTGTTGACAAATTAGCTGACAGTCTGATGGGAACTCCCTTTCAGGTAACTAATTTGTTTTTTGTTTTGTTGCTGCTTTTAAGATTCTCTCTTTGTCTTTAAAATTTTGCATATTAATTCTGATGTATCTTGGTGTAGGCCTCTATGGTTTCATCTTGCTTGGGACTCTTTGTGCTTCCTGGATTTGTATATCTATTTCCTTCACCAGGTTAGGGAATATTTTCATTATTATTTATTCATATAGATTTACAATTTCTTGCTCTCTCTTCTTCTGGCGCCCCCATGGTACAAATGTTGGTAAGTTTGAAGTTTTCCCAGAAGCTCCTTATACCATCCTCATTTATTCACTCACTTACTTAGTGGTGATCCTATTTACTTTTTGTGGAATTTGCTAGTATTACACTGTTTTACAAAATGATACAGGCTCGCATGCCCAGGTCCACCACACATCATCTGTGCACTGTGTGGTATGTTCACTGCCACAGGTCAAGTCTTAGTTGGCAGGCCAGAGTCAATCCACTGAGCCACACCAGTCAGGGCCTCTTTTTCTTGTCTGCAAAGCTTCTAATTTCTCCTTTAATTTAATGTTTAAATGTCTTTATTGTATTTTTTCCCATTACCATTTGTCCCTCTTATATCCCACCTCCCCACCCCCACAATCACCACACTGTTGTCTGTCCATGAGTCCTTTTCCTTTTTGCTTGATGCCACCACCCCCTTTAATTTTAAATGATAGCCCTGCTGGGTAAAGTAGTCTTGGTTGTAGTTCCTTGCTTTTTTTCACTTTGAATATTTCATGCCAATCCATTCTGGCCTGAAATGTTTCTGTTGAGAAATCATCTGACGGACTTATGGGAGCTCCATTGTAAGTAACTGTTTTTGTCTTGTGGCTTTTAAGATTTTCTCTTTGTCTTTTATCTTTGCCATTTTAATTATGATTTGTTTTGATGTTGGCCACTCTGGGTCCTTTTTGTTTGGGACTCTCTGCACTTACTAGACTTGTGCGTCTTTTTTCTTCACCAGATAGGGGAATTTTTTTTTATCATTATTTTTTTCAAATAGTTTCTCCATCCGTTGTACTCTCTTCTCCTCCTGGTAACCCTATGATGTGGATATTGTTACACTTTATGTTTTCTGAAATGTTTCATAAACTAACCTAATTTTTTCAGTTGTTTTTATTTTTTGCTCTTCTAATTGAATGTTATTTTTTTCTAACTTGCCTTCCAAATCTCTGATTCAGTCTTCTGGTTCACCTAACTACTGTTTATTTCAAATATCGTATTTTTCATTTCTGATTCATCCTTTTTTTGTGGTTTCTATGTCTTTTTTATGCTGTTGAACATCCTTATAACCACTACTTTGAACTCTATATCTTAATAAATTGCTTCCCTCCATTTCAGTTAGCTCTTTTTTTCTGGAGGTTTCTTTCATTTGGGGCCTGTGTATTTTCTTTCCATTTTGGCTGTCTTTTTGTGTTTGTTTCTATGTAAGAGATAGACCTGCTATGACTCCCAGGCTTCATGAGGTGTCCGGTGGATTCCAGTGGTGCAGTCTCCTTGATCACCTGAGCTGGGTGCTCCAGGAATGTCTCTTGTCTGGATTATATGGGCCCTCCGCTTGTAATGAGCCTTGACTGATAATGGCCCATTAGTGTATGAGATCAACCCTCTGCCTGGCTGACTGTGAGGATCAACCCCAACCACTGCATGTGAACTGCTGTGCAGGTGCTAACTATGGGAAGCAGAATTTGCCTCAGGAGGGTTTGGTACCAACTAAGATCTCCCTTTGATAAGCTGCTTGTGAAGCTTATTGCATCTTATTCTGATGTTGTCTGAAGCTGGCCACTAGGTGTGTTGGTTCTGAGCCTCTTAGGAGAGACTCTGTTGCCAGCCATTGTAAGACACTGCCTGTGACTGGCCCTCAGCAGACTATTTGACTCAGTCTCGATGTGGCTTCTTCTGTCTGTCCTTGGTTATAGGAACTTCTCTTCAGCTAGTCTTCGTTTGGCTATTCAGGATTATTGTTCTATAATTGAGTTGTAATTCCAGTTTGGTCCTAAGAGGAGGTGAGTGTAGCTTCCACCTACTTCCTTACCATCCGTCATTGTATGCTACCCACGGGAAGAAATCATAGACTGGCAAGGTGGCTTTCTTCAGTTGAGAACAGCCGATAGCTGAATCAGTTCTTCAGTCCTAAAGGAGTCCTAGACACACATAACAGCACCTAGTTCAGAGTTGCATAGACTGGTAGTCCAAAATTATTGTTTCAGCACAGCCTGGTCCTAGTGAGTGTCACCCTCTAGGTTGCAGACAGCTGACTTATTGTATTCTGGTGGAAATATTGCACCAATCTGCTTTTTCTGGTTGATATTCATGCTTTTCTGTTTTTGTTGCCTTCTTTAGTTCATGGTCCACAAAATTTCTTTCATGATACAGGGTCTGGCAGAAGTAAAACCTGCTTGAGTATGGTTGGTAGGGTAATAATATGGGTGTAATAATTTATAGTTTTAATTTGAACATTTCACTTAAAATGTCATATGGTGTGCTTAAATGTGATATTGTTGTTACACAATTACATGCTTATGATTTTGTAATAAAATATTTTGTAATAAAAATGGGCATTCTTTGTGCTAGACCTTATATTTTTAAGACTTTGTAAAAGATGTAAATTAGTCTATTGAAGGTCCTTGGTTGATGAAGTGAGTATTATTCTCACTTTTTTTGGATTTTTTTTTCTGTTCTTATTGGGTGTTTTCTATTTCCTTCTCTTCCAAATCTCTGATTCTACCTTCTGCTTCATCTACTCCACTGTTTATTCCTTGTAATATATTCTTCATTTCAGTTAATGTGTTCTTCCTTTCTGACTGGTTCTTTTTAATGTTTTCTAGTTCTGTCTTTATGTTTCCTGTCTTTGTTGAAGTTTGCACTAAGTTCATCAATAACCCCCTGAAGTTCACTGAGCATCCTTAATAACAGTGTTTTGAACACTGCATCTAATAGGTTATCTTCATTTTGTTTTGTTATTTTTCTGGAGTTTTATTTTGTTTTTTCATTTAGGAAATGTTTCTTTGTCTCCTCATTTTGGCAGCATCACTATGTTTATTTCTATATATTAGGTAGAGCTACTGCTGTGTCCCTGGTTTTGGCAGAGTGGTCTTATTTAGCAGGTGTTCTGTAAGGTCCAGTGGAACAGCCTCCTCCATCAGCCAACCTGGGCACTCTGGGTATGCCCCCAATGTGGGCTGTGTATGTCCTCCTGTTGAGCCTTGATTGCTGTTGCCACTTCAATAGGAGGGATTTACCTCTAAGATGACTGCTGGGTGAAGTGGCTACAACCATAGAGGATCAGCTGTGCAGGGGACCATTCCATGGAGCAGGACTTACTTCAGCAGGCTTCTGGTGCTCACTGAGTCTTTTCCTTGAGTGTGTCAATTTTGGAGGTGGTTGGGGGTGCTTCAATGTGGTGTAAAGCTGTCCACCTGGTGTGCTGTGCTAGAGACTCCTAGGAGGTGCAAACCAACGTCAGCCATCTTGTGTTTTGCCCAGGGCTGCTGGGCATGTACTACAGAGCAATCTTCAGATGTCTGCTACTTGTGCTGGGCCTGGAGATGCCCAGGAGAGACCAAGCTTCAAATCAACACCAACTGCTGGTAGTGCTGAGCCTGGGACCACTTAGTGAGAGGTACCAGTCATGCTGAGGCCAGATACTGCTTGTTTGAGAGATTTTAGAAACGTCTGAAGCATGAGCCAAAATAGGCCATTTGTATGGAAAAAGCCTCTAGAAACAGCTTGGATGGCCTGAAAGCTGGGTGCAGTGTGGTGTCAGGGAATTATCAGGGTGGGGCAAACAGCATTTGGCAGGTTGATGGAGACTCAGATATGGTACCCTCCTGCCAGCTCTGTGACAGGAGGGCTCAGAAAAGAAACGGCAGCCTCTGCCAGCATTTTTGTCTTGAAGAAAGCTGCCTCTTCAGCTCTTGCCCTGATACCAGATAATTTAGCTCCTCCTCATAAGTCCCTGGTGTCTTTTGAGCTGCTGCCCCAGCACTGGAGCTCAGAAGGAGTCAGAGTCAATCTGTGCATGGGTACTTTAAGGGCAACTGCCTGGGAGTCCAGAAGTCACAATCCCTAGTAGTTTGTACCGCCAGAAGTTATGGGGACTTCTCTCCTGGCACCAAAACCCTGGGTTGGGGGGCCTTGTATGGGGCTGAGACCCCTGAACTACAGGGAAAGCTCCATAGCTGAGATGTTCCTCCTGATTTTTATCTGCCATATGTGGGTGTGGGTTCAGCCCATTTCTCATCTCTGTCCCTCTTAACAATCTGGATGTGTTACATCCTTGGTTGTAGGAAATCCATACAGCTAGATTTCAGGCGGTTCTGGATGATGTTATTCTGTAGTTTAGTTGTAATTTTCATGTGATTGTGAGGGATTGCAAGTACTGCATGTACCTACACTGCCATTTTGACCCCTCCTGTGACCTAAAGTTTAATTAAAAAGAGCTTTACAGTTCAATATAAAAATTAAAATAAATTTGTTTATGTACCAATTTCTACAGGCTGTAGAGATAGAAGAACCAAAATAAAATAAAAGTGTCTCATAGCAAAACTTAATTATTTTGGAAATATTTTGCGGCTTGTTAATACTATAATTCCAATAAGTGTGATATGCATTTTTCTATACACATAGTATCTGCGTTAGTGAATAGTTCTATGCGCTCATGCAGGATTTTTGAAACATAAGCAAAATACAACTTTATTTTTAGCTGCCACTCTTCCCAGTCACTACATGAAGCCTAAGCAGGTCCATTTCCCCTGTGGGCATTCATTGGTAATAAAAGCCCTCTGGTTGATTTAAGTCAAAAACTAACTCAATTCAAAAAATAGAACATTCATTCTTTGTAGTAATCCTAATTCCTAAGTGATCTGGTAGTAAATCTTCTCTCCTCCCCCCCACCCCCCCAGCTTGGGGCCTACTTGGTGCAATAGAAGGTAGGGCAGTGCGGCCTTCTCTGGTTTTCCCTGCAGTCCATTTATTTTTCTCCTCCATCATTCAGTTGCTTCTCACCACTTACAGGCCAGGCCCAAGGGTCCAAGAGATTGTGGGGAAAGAGTATGGCCCCACATGGCCGGTGACATTCTCATAGGCATTGACACCCTCTGGTGGGCAGAGATTTAAAACTGACTTTCATATCTTGAGCACAAGAGTTCTTTCTGCCTGCAAGGTCCTTCTGCACAAATTATGTGGCATGGATGTTGCCTCTTTATTTCTCTTACTAATGCTACTCCCTATTTCCTGGTCATCAGATGCTTGTTTCTCCTGAACTCTCCGTGTTGGCGTCCACTGCCCTGGAAACTTTGTCATGTCTAAAATTTTAATTTTAACATACTGATTGCATAAACTGTTCATATCATGTATCTGTCTACACATTCCATAAATAATAAAAACTGTAATGATAGCTAATATGTATTGAGTGCTTAATATTTTTGTTTAATTCTCATAACATTTCATCTCATAGCATTTTAAGGTAGATATTATTATGCTGATTTTTTTAATTCCATGTTGTCTTTAATCTTTAACTCATTCACTTTTTTTTCCAGTTTGATACTACATTTATACAACTTAACCTGTATGTATGGCAAAGCAATCAGCACAGATTTAGGCTATGAGATTGGCATTAGGTTCTGAGACTGTAACCGTCTTATTTTCATTGAGGAATTGCATCTATGGATTGAGTGGGTCCTCTGTTTTGAAGAGAGTTGTGGCAGTCAGGAGTTATTGACCAGTAACTATACAGAAAGACTTGCAATGCAGCAGGGATAGAACTCCTGAAGCTCTGGTTGGCCCTACGGGATACCACACACAGAAGAAACCTGAAATATACGCATAAAGAAAGGAACAATTCACATTTGCTAGAGTTGCCTTCTGTTTACATATTTTTTTTTATTTTGAACCCTGAGCAAATTATAGTTTTGAAGGATAAGGTGACCTAAATAACAAAAGTAACAAGAAATGTGTTAACTTTGTTGATTTATTTTTTAAAGATTTTATTTATTTTTAGGGAGGGGAAGGCAGGGAGAAAAAGAGGGAGAGAAATATCAATGTGTGGTTGAACATCCCCCACCAGGAGGGACTCGGCTACAACCCAGGCATCTGCCCTGACTGGGAATTGAACTGGCGACCCTTTGGTTGGCAGGCCGGCACTCAATCCATTGAGTCACACCAGCCAGGGCTGTTGATCATTTAGATGTTCACTAATTTCCCAGGGATCACCTTCATACCTCTAAAGTAGTCTGCTTATAAAGTTTACTGTCATTTTTTTCATTGTCCCTTGTCTGTTGGACAATGGCACTGAACTAAGGACCATGCTGTCATGCGGGCTGGGAGAGTAAATGAGAAAGCTGTTAAGGATGGAGTGTCCATAGTTTAATCCATTTATCTTCATGAGAAGGTGGACAAAGGTGGAAGGATATTGATTGGGGAAAAACGGGGGGAAAACTCTGCATTCACAATTTAGTTTTGGCATATGAATAATCAGTTCTCCCTTATCATCACACAAACTGTTTTCCCCCTTTCCCTTTTCAGTTTTTAAATTAATCCTTTTTTTTTGTTTGTTTTCTTGTCTTCTTGATTTTTCTTATCTTTTTCCTCCTCTTTTCCCCTGTATCCTCTTTTCCTTCTTTTCTCATTTTCTTTCCTTCATTCTGCTCTGCACACTTCTTTCTCCCCATCCCCTTCTTTCTTCCTCCTCCTCCCCATCTTTCTTCGTTTCCTTTTTATTCTTCTCTGTTAAGCTCCTCCCCCTCCCCTGCTTCCAATTATCTAATATAGATACCATAATTTGTACTTTGAACACTTTATCTCCCTAATCCACTAATATATTTTTAAGCTTTGCCTCTGCAATAGATGGAATTCCTTCTTTTTAAGAACAGGTCAGCCTTAAGCAGAGCATGGAGAATAGCATCTCTTCTCTGGACAAGAACTAGACCAGAATTCCTTCCAAGGCAGGTAGGCAGAATAATTTGATTCCTGAATAATTAGCAGCTCAGGCCTTCTTTTCTCTGAACAGAGACTTGGCTTCCCTCCAGGAATTTGGGGTAATTACTCTTCCCCACAGACTTATGAAAACAATTTGTTCAAATAAGTGAATGATAAATAAATATATTTAATGTATTGGTTGTAAATAAGTAAACAGAGGACCTCTCCAATGGAGACTTTAATTCCTCTTCTGTATGGATTTTAGTGGTTGTGGCAGAGGCTTCATTCTCTATCCTGGGCACAGTGGTGATGGAGATCAGTACCTCTCCCCATTGTTGGAGATGGACCATGCATGAGAAACAGGTTACACGCAGTTTGCAAAGCAACAATTTGGCACAGCGAAGATCAGTATGAATACAGAAATGTCCCCCCATACCTATAGGATTTACCACTAAATGGCTATTTTGAATCAGAAGTATAGTAAGGGTTGACATTTATTAAAGAACAACAACTGAATTTGGCATTAGAAACAACATGTTCAAATCCCATTTAGCTATGAAAACTTTAGGAAATTTCTTAAATTCCAATTTCATAATCTGCAAAATAAAATAAATTGCAGACTAGTACTAATAAGTAATGTAAATTTTGTAATATTTACTAATATATCATGTGGAATATAGTAAACACTTTGAAAATATTGATGAGGAATAAAAAGTAAATACAAAACAACTAAAGGTAATATCAAGCCTATACTCTTTTTCACATAATTGATATATATTAGAATTATATTTTAAATTTGCTGACCTTTTAAACATGGCATAACATTGTGAAATTTGATTTATTCTACATATACCCAAGTTTATGTTATATTGGAAAATTTACCTAATAATGTGGGTAAATGTTGCTTCACTCCGTAAAGCACATATGTTACAGCCACCAAGAATTTACCTGTAATAATACAGAATAATGTGGTGATGTTTTTTATAAAATAAAGAAGCCTACTATTCATTTCTTTTATATATATATATATATATATTTTACTTTTGTGGATCAACTTTTCTCCAAGTGACTGCAGAGCTAGCACTGCAATACATATAAACAGCTTCACTACAATTAAAAAAAATAACTACCAATTTGCCATAGTATAGGTTCTTGTTTTAAATGGGTTAAGTAATTTTAAATAGCATTAAAAAAATACCATGTATAATCTTTCCAAACTTTTGAATTAATTGGTTCAAATCTTTCTATAGAATCTTCAGACCAAAATAATGACTAAAACTGGCATCATACAAGAAGGAAAAGCATCTAGTTGAAATTGTTGAACACTGAGGTAGGGGATTGACTGCTGATCTTCAGATAATCACCATTAAATTTAGCTTAAAAGGTCATTGAACATTTAGTGTGAATGTGGGCCCATTAGTTCTGTAACAGGGACAATATTATGCTGTAGTGGCAAATAACTTGATTTAGTTTCTTTTAGTTTCTCAAGTATCTCAATTTAAAATAGTGTATGTTGCACGTGTGATTTAAATATCCAGTGTCCTTCTAGATGACACAGTGCTTGGGGAAACGAGTGTATTTTTTCTTTTTTTTAGGAAGACAGAGCACATAAAGTTGTGGTTAAAAGGAATGGAGGTATAATAAGGCATTTGTAATCCTAGATACTAAGTTTGTATCCTATACTGTGTAGAAAGTATTTTGCAGCATTTCTTCTCAATAGTATAATTTCCTTAGAGATCTATGCAGTTTGAAAAGCATAAAAGGGGCTAATAATGGAGGAACTATAGGGCTCTCATTTGTAACTAAGGCATTAATGTTTAAAATAATGTATACTTTTAAATGCTGCCAGGTGTTGAAGCTATTATGCAATGTAGACTGCAATTTTTAGTAAGTTTTAGGAAAAAATGGTGATATAAATCTCTTCATAAAAGTTTAATAAAATGATTAGTAATGGCCACAGAAAAGCCAACCTATGTAAAGCCTTCTTAGTGCTAATTCTTAAAGGGCAGTTATGTTTTCCATGAGATTAGTATTATCACATGGAAATGATGGGCTGGCCAAGACTATATGAGTGTCAGTTCTTTGATGTCACAAGGTGGTTTGCATATGAAGGATAAGATCCTTGGTGAAGTACAATATTCTGGAAAACACTAACACACGATAAACAGGGAACATTATAACCTAGAATGTCTCTCCTCCATTTATATTGTAACCTGCTGAGTGCTCCATACGAACAATATTCGGGCTTTAAAGTTAGTTGCTAGGAAATTACAGGACCAAAATAAACTTTAAACTGTGTGTTGTATCTGCTTTATTGTAACAACCGAACAGGGTCATTACTGCCTGCCTTGGAGGACCTCTGTCCAGATGGGTCCTTTGCACAGTCACTGAAATGCATTCCAAAGGGTCAGATGCTGAGCACTCAGACCGATGGCATGAACCAGGTGTTAAAAACAGAGGCTGCATGTGTAGCTGAGCTCTTGAATGTGATGGCTATTTCTGTCAGCTGCCGTGATTGACTCTGCTACTAGTTTAAGTTGTTCTTTCCCAGAAGGCTCCTTGAGGATTACTTTGTGGTTCTTACCGACACCTTTAAACTTTCAATAGCCATTATACTTACACTTTTTTTTATCCTGTCATAACATTTCCATCAGAATTATATTGATTTTGTGAAAAATATAATCATCCTCATAGAGACTGCATTTTTCTATTTCTGACAGAAAAAAGAAGTTATTAAAATACTTCCCATCTCCCTCAAACTGATACCATGCATTTAAAATACTTTTGTAATAATAAATACCATCAGGACATATGTACCCAGTAAACAGTTTCCGTTTGTATGACACTTGCTTCTCAAGAGCAGACATATTCTTTAAAGGAAAAAAAAAGTTGCCAGCTCTAAATTGATTGACATTTGTTTACTTAACTCTCTCCTTTTGAAAGCCTGCACACCTATTTCAACCTTGAACAGTTTCCAACTGTGGTATACTGGAACATTTTTTCATTTATTAAGTTCAGTGTTGCCAACCCAAACAAAGTATAATCAGCGATGATCCGAGCAGACCAAGCTGTCTAGCACCATACAATGTATCTGCATACTAATTTCCAAATTCCCTCACATTTCCAGAGAACTAATGGGATCATTTTCATTCTGTTACAGCAACTCAACAGTTACTGAATCACCATCTGTGTTTTTGTTAACCTGAATCAGATATGAATTCTGTTATTGCAAGGTAGAGCAGCTTGTTTAATGATTCTTAATCTTTTCTTTAATTAAATCATGCAGCCAACCTGAAAAATCTATCTTAATGCAAATTAGGAGCTTTTTTGGCATTCGCTTACAGTAATGCACTAATAAGGTTAATTTATGAAGGTTCTCTTCCAGTCTGTACAGATGATATTTGTTCACTGCATATTTTTAGCATATTGTCCCTTTTTGTAATATTTTAAGTAATAAAAACATAGTTATTTTTCACTTACACAAATGAGAGATACTATAAGCTGCACTCTCTGTTAACCAAAAGTAAGTATACAAAAAATATAAAGAATTGAAGGTAAGAGGAGAATTCATTTTGTTGAATTTCAAGTGCTTGTGCTCTGGAAATACCGCTCTGCTAAAAATTTTCAGTTTCTTACATATACAAGAAGAGAGATCACTGATTAGAAGAGGAGTTTTCTTGAACTTTTAAAAAATCCTTTTGGACATGGGTTAGTAATATAAAAAGGAAAGAAATATTATAAAATGATCTTATCAAAACTTATCAGTTACATAATCATTATGAAATTGCATTTTGATAATTTCAGAATAACTTGTCTAAACTCTTTTCAATTAGGTACTATAATATATTTTATAGTGCTAAATTCAGTGTAAACACATAATCATGGATCTGGAATAGATTATAAGAAACAGTACAGGATAAAAAGAAATAACAATTTGTAAAAACAGTGGGATTAAAAGGTAATAAAAAATACTAACCTTACCATTCTAATGTTTACCTATGGAGCTTTTGCCCATGACCCTGCCTTTAAGCAGATTGTGTGGCAAAAGATGTCATAAAGTGATCAAGACTTATAGTTAACTCCATATTCACTAAGTATCTTCTAAATCTAGGTTTAGTATTTGGCTAAATAATAACAAATATGGTTAATAAAGATAGAATAAAACCATTTGCATAAGTTTATGGGAAACATGTGAATTTGGGAGCCACATACATGCAAAACATGTTTCACATACGTGCTGTAAAGATGTGAATGTATAAGAGTTATGATAGCTATGCTCAAAAACTTTAGAGTGTATTGGAAAGATTATTAACTTTGCACTCACAAGGTTTTCTTATATTATTTCAAGTGAAGTATCAGTATTTCCTGAAGTATTTTTTGTGTGGGTTTCAGGGATATAACTCTATAATACATCTCTGTGCCTTGCATTGTGTGTCCTCTACCCCAAGTCAAGTCTTCCTCCATACCAGTTATTCCCCTGTGCCCTCTCCTACCTCACCCCTCCCTTCTTGTCTTCTGGTAATCACCATACTATGGTCTGTGTCTATGAGGGTTTTTTTGTCTTTCTTAATCCGTTCACCTTCTCCACCCAGCCCCATAGCCCTCTTCCGCTCTGACAGCTAGCTGTCAGCCTGTTCTCTATCTACAAGTCTCTTTCTATCTTGTTAGTTTATTTTGTCCATTAAATTCTACATGTATGGTACTTGTCTTTGACTTATTTCACTTAGCATAATGTTCTCCAGGTCCATCCATGCTGTCACAGAAGGTAAGATTTCCTCTTTTGGTCAAGAAGTGTTCCATTGTGTAAAGGCACCACACCTTGTTTTTGTCCACGTATCTACTGTTGGGCCCTTGGGCTGCTTCCTGGAGCATTTGTATCTCCCTTGCACAGTTTGGCCAATTGGCCTTGCTCTCTAGTAAATGGGCATTTACTGAAAAAATGGACTGAATTTTTAATAAGATTATTAATAACTCCTGTCCCAGATTATACTTTGAAATGTCCTATAGTAGGATGCTATTAACTGATGAAATAGCTGTATAACATGCTTGTGTTTGGACTTCATTATCTAGCCCCATGACATTTGACTTCGTTTCTAACTAGTTGTCTGATTAAGTACACTTCAATATCACAACTTATTTCTATAGAACCTAACTGGGTATGGGTTATTTCCAAAACAAAATTTTCTTATTTGTTACTCACGTGGAAAATTAAAGGTATTTTTAATGTGTTTTCAGAGATTTCATTATGGAATTCTGAAGTATGAGCATGTCATCTATCCCCCAAAGCACTGGGAATGAATGTGAGTAAAAGATGAGTGCCATGGCCTTAAAAAAGTAATACATTGTAGAATGCATTGCTTTGGTTATGACTAGGCCCCAAGCCTACCTCTTTTATCTATAGTAAATATATGCAAATCTTGACCTGTGGTTTTATACCTCCTAGACTTTGAAAAGACAAAAATAAGCTGATTAATGAGGTGACAAATCTATTAATTCCTTTCACTTCCCAAGTACAGTATGGCTGTTTACTGTATTTATTATACCTCCAGGTAGAATTAAGTCCAGAGGGAACTGAGCCCAAGAGCAAGCATCAGTAATTTGTATGAAAAAAATGAATTTATAGTAGATAAATTATAATTAGAATCAAAGCAAGACATTGGTGTTTAATTGCCACCAGCAAGCGGGATAAAGTATTTCAAATACTTTGGGTCAGTGATTAGGAGACATGTAGGCATTAGAGATGTTCTTCGGCATGAGTGGGATCCTTGCATTTGAAACCAAATGACACAGAAATAGTTTTATCTAGCAAATTGATAAGTTACATGGCCTTTTTATTTTTTTGAGGCAGAATCTATAAAATACTGAATTATTATTACCTTAGAGCAAAGCTACTATTTAAAAACTTTTAAACTAATATTGACTGCTGTCAGATCAGTTTCTAGATTTATTGACTTAAGAAGTAGATATAAACTGAGGTGAAGGCAAGGTCACGTCAATATTTATCTTGTGAATCAATGGATTTTGATACTAACAAAAAATGAAGCTCAATAAATGTACGTGGTTGACAGGAGGAGAAAAATCTGATCAAAAAGTTTGTAATTTTGAAATTTCCTAAGCAAATTTGACTTGGCAGTTAAAATATTATGGGATATTACATACCCTTAGGTCATACAAGATAAAATAATTCTGAATAATAGTCTTGAGAACCTAAACTATGTAATAGACATGTGCAATTTTCCTGTCTCCATAAGACAAATGTTCTTCATTGATATTGTATTATTAGTTATTAAAGTTCTTTCCTCAGTTTAGCTATTGTTTATCTGCCTCAGAAGAGAAGGAAACAAATGAAAGAACATCTGATGTTGGTGCAGAATTTTGTCTAATTTTCAATGGAATGTCACTTGAAAAGTGGTTTCTAAGAAGGAATTATAATTGCTTGGTTTACTTGTGTTTTATTCATGTTTATAGCTCCTGTGTGATCCAAGATCTTTGACTGTCTTATCCTATTCAGGATGCTGTAACAAAACATCATAGACTTGGTAGCTTAAAGAGAATGGAACAATTTCTTAGTTCTGGAGGCTAGAGGTCTGACATCAGAATGACAGCCTGGTTGGGTGAGGGCCCTCTTGCAGGATGCAGATGTCTCACTGTATCCTCACATGGCGGAAGTGGGCAAGGGAGCTCTCTGTGTTATCTTTTATATGGAGGAATGTAGGAATTTTCAGGGAACACAAACATTAAAACATAGCACTGGTATAATGTAACACAAAAGTCTGTAATTAGTGAACAAGTTTATTATTTTTCCATAATTCTTGGCATCAGATTCTTGAGACTCCTTAATCCCTCAAATAAGTTTCAGACAATAGAAAGTTGGCCCAACATCTACTGATGGCCATGTGTGCATATGGATATATGTGAGAAAAATTCACGAAACATAGACTTTCTGCTCTCTAGATTCTTGCCTCATCCAATGTGGGATGGCAGAGTGCACTAGACATTGAAGACAAAGCATTGTATAATTAAAAAGGAATTGTTATATTACAAAATATGTGTGTGAGGCCCAGAGATATGAACTGTGGTCACATCAGGGAAGACTTTGGGGGTCCTAAATAAAATGAATTACTGAACATGAGTAGACCTACATTTTAGGCTGTGTCAAATGAATAAATAAAATACAAGAGAAAGGAGATGAATGAGTCATATTTTCTTTGTTAGAATAATTATTGAAATAAATATTTTGGTTAGAAATGGGTTATCACAGAAAAATACTTACTGACAAATCTGCAAGATCTTATTTTAAAAATCTAAGCTGGGGTATAAATCAGAAAGGTGGGCCCAAAAGGCAACATTGGAGGATTCTGACTCTCCCACTCCTAAAAATATAACCTACATACAGAGCAATTCCTCCTGAGAGAAAACTGAGGGCTGTGTGAGCAGCTTCTGCATGATAGATAGATAGATAGATAGATAGATAGAGAGAGAGAGAGAAAGAGAGAGAGATGAATAATAAATAGAGAGATAGAGAGATAGACAGAGAGATAGAGAGATATTGCTTAGAGAATTCTGGGAAACAAAGAGAGCTGTTCAGGATCTGTGGGAACACTCTGGAATCAGAGGTGTTGGTGAAAACTGTAGTTTAGGTTCCTCATCCACCTAGATTGCATACATTAGGGCTCTATCCAGGTGCTGTGCTTGACCTACAAGGTCACTACAGCATATTCCTGTCCACAGCATCCTCAGCCTACTCCAGCCCCAGACAGCCAGGGTACTACCACACATGTACTGGGTCATCCCACCTGAGACCCGTTCTGGCACAAATGACTGGAACAACATGCCAGTGCAGTGTGTATGCACCAGACTGCCAATGTGGAGCCCACTCTAGTGCCAGACAACCAGACTAACAGGGAGCCCCTAAGTACACATGCAGCTGCATGCTACCCCCTGAGACCATTTTGGGCACAGGCAGTCAGTATACCAGGTGTTGCATGTGCCCACCCCAACTCCAATCAGCGTAACACACAGTCTACATGGAGGTTTTTTCTATGCAAGGCCAATTTTTTTTAAGATTGGGAGGCAGAGCTATTCCATCTAATTCATAGGAACAAACACAGAAAGTCAAACAAAATGAGAAAACAAAGAAATATATTCCAAATGAAGGAATAAGAAAAATCTCAGAAAAAAAACTAATGAAATGTAAATAAATTATTTGCCTGATAAAGAATTCAAAAATAATAATAATGCTTACCACACTTCAGAGTAGAATAGAGAAACTCAGAGAAAAATTCAAAAAAGAGTGAGAAAAAAATAAAGAACCAATTTGGGAATGCAATAACTGTAATGAGAAATGAAGTAATCAACAGCAGATTCAATAATACAGAAGACTAAATTAGCAACCTGGGGAATAGAATAGTGGCAATCACACAATCAGAGCAACAAAAACAATTTCAAAACACTGAGAATAACAACATCAAGCACACTAGCATTTACATTATAGGGGTCCCAGAAGGAGAAAAGAGAGAGTAAGGGGCAGAAAGTTTATTTGAAGACACAGTAGCTAAAAACTTTTCTAAACTAAGGACAGAAACAAACTTCTAGGTCCAGGAATGGCAGAGAGTTCCAAACAAGACCAAACCAAAGAAATCAACATGAAAAACATACTGTAATTAAAATGGCAAAGTTAAGATAAAGAGACAATCTTGAAAGCAGCAAGAAGAAAACAACTAGTCACATTACAAGGGACACCCCCTAAGACTATAAGTCTGGAAGGGATGACAGGGTACATTTTAAGTCTTGAAACAAAGGAACTTACTACCTGGAATATTCTACATGGTAAGGGTTTCATTCAGAATTGAAGGAGAGGTAAAGTTTCCCAGACAAGCAAAAACTAAAGGACTTCATCATCACTAAACCAGCTTTTAAAAAAAATTGTTAAAAGGTCTTCTCTAAGCCTAAAATAAAACCAAAAAAATTTTTAATTAAATAAAAACTATTAGGAATAAAATCTTACTGATAAAATAAATGTATAATTAATGCAGGAAATCAGTCATGTAAAAAAGCTAACATGAGGGATAAAAGACAAACATACTAAAATTTAGTATAACTACAAGAAGTAGGGTTACACAAAGCACAAGAATTTAAAAATGACATCCAAAACATAAAGCATTGAGGGGGAGTAAAAATGTAGTGCTTTTAGAATGTGTTTGAATATAAACACCTATCAGCTTAAAATAGACTACTAGAGGTACAGAATGATACATATGAAACTCATGGTAGTAACCAAAAACTACAAAACATATAAAAGGAAAAAGAAAGGAATATAAACAAAACACTAAAGGAAACCAGCAAACCACAAAGAAACAGATCATTTGTAGAAGAAAGAAAGAGAACAATAAAAACAACCCCAAAACATTAAAAAATAGCAAGAGATTACATGCCTATCAATAATTACTTTGAAAGTAAATGGACAAAAATGCTCTAATCAAAACCAGTGTGGCTGAATGGGTAAAAAACAAGACCCAGATGTGCATTACCGACAAGAAACACACTTCAGATCAAAAGACAACATAGACTGAGTGAATCGATGGAAAAAGACATTCTATGCGCATGGAACAGAAAAGGAAGCTGGGGTAGCAATACTCATATCAAACAGACAGACTTTAAAACAAAGACCATGAAGAGACAACGAAGGGCACTATATAACGATAAAGGGGTCAAACCAAGAATAAGATATAAGAAACATAAATATCTATGCACCCAGGATAGGAACACCTAAATGTAGAAAGCAAATAGCAACAGACATAAAGGAAGAAATTGATAGAAATAAAATAATAGTAACAATATTAACACATTATGTATCCATCCAGGCAGAATATGAATAAAGAAACAATGGCCTTAGACATCATATTAGATCAGATCAAATTAATAGACATATACAGAACATTTTGTCCAAATATGGCAGCATATATATTCAAGTGCCCATGAAACATTATCAGTAGTGATCACATTAAGCTATAAAATGACTCTCAATAAGTTCAAGAAGAGTGAAATCATATTAAGCATTTTTTTTCTGACAATGGTATAAACTTCAAAGTCAAATACAAAAAAAGAAAATTAGAGAAAACACAAACACAAGAAGACTAAATAATATACCACTAAAAACCAATGGATTAAAGAAGAAATCAAGCAGAAAATCAAAAAATACCTTGAGACAAATAAAAATCAAAACACAACTTTCCAAAATCCATGGGTACAGGGAACCATTTCATGTGTGGGAAAAGTAGCCCAGCCCTCACTTGGAAAAGGCAGTGGGGTACGAGGTCTGGCACGCAGGGCCCATGTCCACAAATAGGTTCTCCCGTGGGGAATCAGGCCTGCATTGTACCTAGGCTGCTATGAGACTTGCTTTTGCTAAAACTCCCTCACCCTGAATTGAGGCAGCAAATGTTTACTGAGTATCTTTAAATTCCTAAAGTCTGTGCAAAATCTCCCAAGTATGGAGTGTAACCAGTTCAACCACTTTCCCCCTTGAGCTGTAACATCCTTCTCTTAGAAGTAATTAGCAACATTCTTCCGTTTGTTACCTATAGCGAACCTGTGCATAGTAAATGAGGACCATCTTCGATATAATGTACCCAGAAAAGCAATAAAAGCCTATTCAAGCAGGGGCCAGGATCTCTCTCTGGCCCTCTTGCTCTCTCTCACTCAGAGAGTGGCAATGCCTTCCCTTTTTCTCCACAGGATTTCTGTAGTCCGTGTGAATTTGTCCACTGCAGACACAATACAGGGATCCCGCGGGCAGGGATCCCCATCACATGGGATGCAGCAAAAGCGGTTCTAAGAGGGAAGTTTACAGCTATACGGGCATATCTCAAAAATAGAAAAATCTGAAATAAGTAACCCAACTTTACACCTGAAGAAATAATAAAGACCAGAGAAGAAACAAAAAAATAGAGACCAAAAGAAAAAGGACAGATTGATGAAGCTGACAGCTGTTTTTTTCCAAAGGTAAAGGATAAACAAAATTAACAAAGCTTTAGTCAGACTCTTCAAGATAAAAAGTGAGCCTAAATAATACAACTGACATCACAGAACTCAAAATGGTCGTTAACGAATAGTACAAACAATTATGTGCAAACAAACTGAACAACCTAGAATAAATGAATAAATTTCTAGATACATACAACCTTCCAACAAAAGGAGGAAGAAACAGAAAATCTGAACAAATACTAGCAAAAAAATTGTAAGAGAAAAAACAAACAAAAAAAAGTTCCCAACAAACAAACATACAGGACCAAACAGCTCCACAGGAAAAATTCTACCAAACATATAATGAAGAATTAATATCTATGTTTCTTAAACTATTCCAAAAGTTTTAAGAGGAAGGAATGTTTCCAAATTCATTCTAGTAGGCCAACATTAACCTAATACCAAAACCAGACAAAGACACTACAAAAAAAAAATTACAGGACAATCTCCTGATGCAATCATTTTCCCAAAATATTAGCAAACTTAATTAAACAACACATCAAAAGGATTATATACCACATTCAAATGGGATTTATTCTAAAAATGCAAGTGTGGTTTAATGTCTGAAAATCAATAAACATAATACATCACATCAACAAAACCAAGGATAAAAATCATAGGATAATCTCAATAGATGCAGAAAGAGAATATCACAAAATTCAACATTCATTTATGCTAAGAAATCATCAAAGTGGAAATAGAATATAGTCAACAGAATAAATACTATATATGACAAAGCTACAGTTAACATACACTCAATGGTGAAAAGCTGCAGCTTTTCCTGTAAGATTAGGAACAAGACAAAAATGTGTTCCCTCACCACTTTTATTCATCATAATATTGGGAATCCTAGCCATAGCAGTCACACAAGAAGAGTAAAAGTAATCTAAATTGGAAAAGAAGTAAAACTGTCACTAATTTGCAAGTGACATGTTGCTATATAAAGAAAAACCTAAAGACTTCACCATATGATTTCACTTATATGTGGAACCTAAAGGACAAAATAAAAACAAACAAAATTTAAATAGACTCATAGATACAGGGAGAGAACTGGTAGTTGCCAGAGGTGGAGGGAAGGGTTGGGTCACTGGGTGAAAGAGGTGAAGGGACTAAGGAGCACAAATTGGTAGCTACAAAATAGTCACAGGAATTAAGGAAAGCATAGAAAATATCAATATTGTGATAACCATGTATAGTGCTAGATGGACTACTAGAAATATCAAGGGGAACACTATGTAAAGTATGTGATTGTCTAACCACTAAGGTATACACGCAAAAACCAACACATATTTTTTTAAAGGTTAAAAAACTATTAGAACAAATGAACCTAGTATAGTTGCATGAAACAAAATTAATGTGCAGCCCTGGCTGATGTGGCTCAGTGGATTGAGTGCTGGCCTGTGAGACAAAGGGTCCTTGGTTTGATTCCCAGTCAGGGAACATGCCTGGGTCATGGGCTAGGTCCCTATGTAGGGGCACATGAGAGGCCACCACACATTGATGTTTCTCTCCCTCTCTTCCTCCCTCCCTTCCCCTCTCTCTAAAAATAAATAAATACAATATTTAAAAAAACAATTAATGTACAGATTTCTTTTGTGTTTCTATACAATTTCAGTAAGTTATCAGAAGGAGGTATTTAGAATACAATCCCATTAAAATTGCGTCAAAAATAAAGTACCTAGAAATAAATTTAACCAGGAAGGTAAAAGATCTATATTCTATAAACTGTAACACAGTAAAGAAAGAAATTGAAAAGGACACAAATAAATGGAAGGATATACTGTGCCCATGAATTAGAAACATTAATATTGTTAAAAATGTCTATACTACCCAAACAATCTACAGGTTCAATGCAATCTATACCAAAATATTAATGACATTCTTCTCAGAACTAGAATGAATGAGCATAAGGTTTATATGGAAACACAAAAGACCCCAAATAGCCAAAGCAATATTGAGAAAGAAGAACAAAGAGGTATCACACTCTCTGATTTCAATCTATAGTATGAAGCTATAATAATCAAAATAGCATAGTACTGACACAAAAACATACATAGCTCAATAGAACAGAATAGTGAGCCTAGAAATAAATCCTGTTTATATGGTCAATTAATCTCTGAAAAATAAGACTAGAATATGCAATGGGATAAAGAGAGTCTTTTCAATAAAGAGCGGTGAGAAAACTGGACACATACAAAAAATGAAAACCAGCCCTGGCTGGTGTGGCTCAGTGGACTGAGTGCCAGACTGCGAAGCCAAAGGTCTGTGGGTCGCTTCCCAGTCAGGGCACATGCCTGGGTTGCAGGCCAGGTCCCCAGTAGGGGGTGCACAGGAGGCAACCACACATTGATGTTTTTCTCCCTCTCTTCCCCTCTCTCTAAAAAAAATAAAATAAAATCTTTAAAAAATGAAAACGGTACCACTCTTTTCACACCATATACAAAAATGAATGAACTGAGGACTTATATGTAAGACCCGAAATCATAAAATCCCTAGAAAAAAAACATAGGTGGTAAACTCTGTCACTAGTCTTAGCAATATCTTCTGGGTTCTGCCTCTGCAGGCAAGGGCAACACAAGCAAAAATAAACATGAGACTTCCTCAAACTACAAAGCTTGTGCATTGTGACGGAATGCGTCAACAAGATGGCATCCATAGAGCTTAACACATCACCTTCAGTGTAGTGGGTTCTCTCTCTCTGTTGAAATAGAATCCTTAAATAGAAACGGTGCTAAATGAGTTATTGCAATGAAACAAATTCAATGAAATGAGGAGGGAACATTTTTAGGACTGCTTCTCTTTGCTATGAAGACACCTACTTAAATTGTGAAAAGTAGGAGGGAAAAATAGACTATAAATTCTTCTACTTTTTTAATATATCCTCTTGTGTTCCTACTGACAAATTCATCAGGATCTTTTTCACACAGCTGATTTACTTTAAGTACATAAAAAATTATTTTAGGTTTACAGGATCAGTGAAAAACTCTATATGTTAGTGTGAATGCTAGTAACTTTGAAGTATATGCTTATTTGGATAATCCAAACGCAAACTAATGGGGTTTGAATGCATCTTTATATAAAGGGAACACGATTAGACACTGGTAAGTTTCATCAGGAGCAAATGAGGACCAAGAAATGCTACAGATGTTTATTGTTAACCTGACAACCAGTTCTAGTGTATGTCAAAATGCTTCTTTCAAACTTGGGAGTTATGCTTCACTGGGAGGTAAGGATTGTATTTCTCAATGTGTGGTGTATGGGAAGTGCAACCATATCATCTATCATTCAAATCTAAACACTTTGAAGGCACCCTTAATATGTTTACTGTTAGTATTAAGAGTAATACTGGGAAGATCTTGTATCATTACCCTGAGTGGACCACTTGCATTGGAATTAATCTGGGGTCCTTATTTTAAAATGTGAATTCTAGGTTCCAATCTTCCTGCATCAGATAGAATCTCTAAAACTAGGCTGGGACTCTGCACTTTAGCAAGTACCCCAGATAGTACTGATATATGGGGAACCGTTCCAAGTGTGGCAAATGTGGCCCACTCAGAAAAGCCAGTGGGGAGCGAGGTTTGGCAGGCAAGATCCACACCCATGGATAGGTTCTCCCGTAGGGAATCAGGCCTGCATTTTACCTAGGCCGCTTTGAGACTTGCTTTTTGCTAAAAATCCCTCACCCTGAATTGAGGCAGAAAACGTTTACTGCATATCTTTTTTTTTTTTAATTTTTATTGTTATTCAATTACAGTTGTCTTCATTTTCTCCCTTTTACCAGTTTACCTCATATCTTTAAAGTAACTTCCTAAAGTCTATGCTGAACCTTCCAAGGACAGTTTAACCAGCTTAACCACTTTTCCCTTTACATTTGCAAATATCCTTCTTCTTTTATGTAATTAGCAACACTCTCTCCTTTGTTTTCTGTAACCGCCTAAAGGGAACCTATGCACAGTAAATGAGGATCATCCTCAATGTAATGTGCCCAGAAAAGCAATAAAAGCCTGTCTAGGCAAGGGTTGGGGCGCTCTCCTCTTGAGAGAGTGGCTGCTCTGACCCTTTTCCTCCACAGGACTTGGTAGTCTGTGTGTATTTGTCTATTGCCACCACAACACAGGATCCCATGGGCTGGGATCCATGTCACTGATGTACAGTCATGTTGGGAAGATTGGAGTTGAAGCACTAGGTCAAAAGAGTGAACTCAGCCTGAAGAGGCATGTTGTAAAACTTCATACTTGCCGAGAACAAATTCACTCCTTACTATACCTGGATGTGTTGGACTCATGATTCAGAAGATTCGCAAGATTTATGATACAAAATTTTATAATGGACCTCAAACATATGTTACTGTTTTAAAACCCCCCTATTTTTAAATATGGTAAAATCAGGTTGAGCATAGGCAAGAGCTTGAGCCTTCATACAAGCTGCAGTGTTTTTGCTCTACACCACACAAGCTTCCCAGTGACTTCCCAAGAAAAAAATATGAGAATGAAATTGTGGAAATTAAATAAACTGCTTTAGTCTTACTCCCAGCCCCAGCCCTGGTAGGCCCAGGACAATAACTGTAAATTAAAAAGAGACAAAGCTTCTTCCTTTAAAAAAAATAAGGGAAAATATAAGGACTATTGAAAGCAGGTATTTTAAGATCACATTTTTAACTGAAAATAACTACTTAAGATCACAATAGTTTAACTTAAAATGCATTCATATAGATTTAAGGAGAATATATTATTCTCAGAAACATTTTAGAGTCTGTGACAATTGCACCCATCAGTCATGATGGTGAATTCTAGTGTGTAAAAGGCAGAGCAGAACATTGACCAGAAGTAAAGAAGAAATCATTTCATTTATATTCAACTTTTCCAAAACATGACTCTCATATTGTGGTTTTTCTGAAGAACACTTATCTGCCAAGAAATTAGAAAGAGGAGGAACAACTAACTATAACAAGAGGAAGGATGCTTTCTTTGCATCCATTGTGATCTATGCAGATTTCTGCATTTTAAATGAAAACATTAAAATTATAGCTTAAATGTTTAAATATTATTTGACCTAAAATAAAAGAAATAAATTTACCAATTGTAGTTTCTCAAAGCTGAAAAGACTATTCCTCATCTAGAACAAAAAAGGCACCATTTGTTTGATATCATTTTGATGAATTATTAATTTTATCACAGCTAAGATGACAGCTAATATTAGAACATTGAATTATTAATTTTGAAATGTGCAATAAAAAGCAGAATAAACATAAACTGAGATGTGTTTTACGTATGGGTTGCATTGCTTACATATTCTATTAAAGAAAAATATTAAAGGAAACAGAAGGAATTAAAAATCTTGTCAACACTTCTGATGAATTTCCTTACTCAGTATTTTCTCTGCCACATTAAAATATAAAGCACAAACAACATTATGTATTATCTGATAGTAAATGTGATTATTGAACACTAAAGATATACATTATCCATATCGCAAATCATCTTTGTGTAGTTCCAAGCAGGATCGTTAAATTACAAAATGATAATAAGAGTGAGAAACGTCTGTGGTCTTAAAGGATTCATCTCTAATCCTTCCAGGATTATTTTACTGAGAGATGACAACTATTTCTTCAGAATAGCTTCAAGTTATTTTTTTAGCCACTATATTTTTGTTATGACAATTATTCCTGTTACTTTGTGGAAGAAAACCAAAGAAGTCCCAATCTTCCTCAAATATAGCGTTCGTGAAATTTTCATACCAAAAGAAAAAAAAATGAACGAAAACAAGAATGACACAACAAGGAGAGATTCGTACAACTCTGTCACACTAGAGGCCAGTGCTGAGTGTCCTGCCAAATATCTCCTCATAAACATACCTGGACTCTTGAGGCTGCAAAGCCTTAACAGTAGATTTCCGAATAAGAAAAGTGTTTCCAGAGTTTCGGTGTCATAAACACTCAGCAATGCAGAACCGAACCACAGCTCGGAGCAAAGTGACAGAGGAGATGGAGAAGCAGCTATAAGGCAAACAGACTGATGGACATTTTAGGACAGACAGAATTCCTTGTCAGAAGAAAGAAACCAGTTGTTCAGCTCAGATTCTACACAGATTTCATACAGGTAAAAGATGAATTTACATTCATGAAAATAAGTTTTTTTATTATGTCATTTACTACTTAGGCACGTGGATCAAGGCATATAAAAAGGAGTTTACAGTGGATATTTTTTTTTCTTTTCAGTAGTAGGATCCCAAGTAGAAAATGATGTGACTTATGGTTCATCTAATTTAGATAAGAATGATTTTAGCTGAAAATGTGTTTGTGATAACATTCAAAACAATCATGTTTAATCACTATTTTTATATTCCACCATTGCCATGTATGTACCCACTGAGGGTTCTGTGTGAGCTGCTGGAAGATTATTCTTTTAATAATTGTGTTATGGTATCCCGTAATTAAAACACATACTTTATTATAATATGTTATAATTAAAAGACAAATTTAGTGATAATCCAAGTCACATATGAAACAAGAACTAACATCTATGTTCAAGGCCTTTTCACTCTTCTTGTCTCTATAAAATTGATAGTATATGTGCACCTATTTTTAAAAGACAAGTAACTTGACCAATATTGCATAACTGGCTAAGAAGCTGTGGTAGAATTCAAATGTGTATCTGGGTGAATTTAATGTTTTGTTTGTTTGTTTGTTTTGTTTTTAGGTAATGCATCTCCCTCTTAAAAACACACAGTGCATGTTAAACTATTAAAATTTCTGAGAACTCTTAAATAGTATTGTGTAAGTTAATTTGATATTTGTCTCACTGCCTTTATAGAATTAACAAGTCCTCACAGCAATCTTTGAGTGCTATACTATTATTACCTCATTTTTATTTGCAAGGGGTGCTGTGACATGAGAGGGTAAATAAATTGCTGGTCACTAATTGGGTGGACTTTGAGGACATGATATCTTTCTCAACTGTGGTGTTATGCTCACGTGATAAGTTATATCAATATAGTCATATATCACAGTATATTAAATTGAAAAAAAATTAGAGGCAAAAGATACTAACAGGCTATGTGGCTTTTGGATTTATCAGAAAGAAAAGGGTTCACTTGCTTCTCTTAAATAGAAATGAGAATTGAGTTGGCTCTGTTTTAGAATATGGTGGGTTATCTCTGTTTTTTTGTTTGTTTGTTTTTGTTTGTTTTGTTTTTTGCTTCTCATTTTCATTAATTGTTCTCCAGGTTCTCCACTTCCTCCTAGCCACTGCAAGAGTCAACAAGGATCCTCAGTACACTAAGTGTTCCAGAAAGATCTGTGACCCTTCATAACCCTTACCCCTAATAGGCTTACCACTACGTTATACTGTAAGACCATCAGGACTAATCTCCTTGGGCTGTTTTTAGTCATGTTTACATTAGTTACCATAGTAAGGCCAGGTTCTGATGCCCTCTCTTCCACATATGCCTGCATATTTGCCCTCATTTCTATCCTTCTGGACTCCTGAAACCCATCCACTGGGTCCTCTTTAACTCATGGCTAGCCTTTCGTAACCCTTCCTATAAATCTATCCTAATCCTCTTCTCTAAATGTTCCTCTCCCTTCTTGTTATAAAGGAATTTCAATACTCTCCTGAGGGCTGTTCTCCTCTTTAGCCTTCACAGTGGTACTTGACTTGTCTCTCATAATTCATTCTATCACCGGACATGAAGATACGGCACATATTTTCCTTTTTCTACTATTGGTCCATTATCCCTCTCTTTTCCCTCCTCCAGCTTTGAGTCTCAGGCCATCTGCTAACCCCACCCAATGTCCCTCCAAGTTGTAGTCCTTTACAGATGTCCTGGGTCTCTCCCTCACTCCTTAAAGATGAATTTGTAAGTTTGCTGTAATGTTCTTCAACAACACTCCTAACAAAATCCCCGAGGATGTTAATAGTCACAGATCTTTCTGATACCCTAGCCTCTCTATTCCATGGCCTTCTCACTTCCAGCGATTTGGGTCTCTGCCTTTCCTCAGTCACCCACTCTCAATGTCAGATGCTGGACCTTGTCATTGCCAATAACTCAACTCTGTCCACAATATCAATGTAAAGCCTCTCCACTTGCAGCACCGTGGCCTAAACTTACAGCTAGTTGCTCAGTTCCAACAGTTCTTCAGACACATTCAAACACCCCACCATGTTTTCACTTTTCCTCACTCCCTTAAATCCTGACTTATTATCTTATCCAGGTTAATTCCATGGCCATTATCAAAATCATTCCCTTACATATACCCTCATTTCTCTTGCCTGTTTCTCTCCTCATGGCACTTACTTGGCAAAACCTCAATCTTAAACTCAAATGGGCCATTAATGTTGTCAGGCAATCACACTACTTTCCCCTAGTGCTTTCATTCTCTCACATTCCTAAAAGACTGTTTATGACCTTTTGCTCAACTTTTCAACACCTGATTTCCCATCATCACTCACATATAATAACCTTGCTTCCTATTTTATTGTGAAACTGAAACAATCAGAGGAGAACTTCTAGCAACTCCACGGCCATATTTATTCTCCCACTCACCACTGTCTATTCAACCTTTCCTCTTCTTTCTATGGATGAACTTTTTGTGCCATTGGCTAAGGTGAAACCCTTTGCTTAGGCATTAGATCTCATACCTTCTGGTGTAATGAAAGGTCTCACTTTAGCAATTCTCTCCTCTTTTCAATCATGAACTTTCCCTCTCCATTCTGGATCATTTCTAACATTACATACATGCACTTATTTGCCTTTTACTTTACCTAAAAACAAGCAAACACTTCTTTTTATCTTGCCTTCTAATTACTAATCGCTTTCACTATTTTCCTTTATAGCAAAACTCATCAAAAGATTTGTCTATATTCAGTCTCCAGTGTTTCACCTTATCTTTTAAAGCCACTTCACTCAAGCTTTTATACCCACCATTCTACCAGAACTGGACATTGATCACTTTAACATAGCGAGATCTGGCATACAATTCCTAGACCTCACTTTATTGAACCTATCAGTGGCAATGAACATGATGATGATGTTTTCCTTAAAGCACTTTCATCTGAATTCCAGATTAGATCTCCTTTTTTTTCCTATCTCAATGGTTGTTTTTCTTCCCTTTACTATGTTAATTCTTCATCTTTTCCCAGACTCTTCTTTGAACTTTCTCCAGTGGCTTTCTCAACACTAGGGCTTCTAGTACTATAAATGGGCCATGTATCACCTAATATTTTTATCCATTCAAGACCCATCCATGTATTGCAGACTCTTAAGTCCAGCTGCATAGAAGTTATCTGTCCTTACGTATTAAGTAGGCAAGTCAAATTAACATGCCCAAATAGAATTCTTCATGGTCATCCAGATGCCTTCCTCTATACTTTTCCTCATCTCTCTCATGGGAATTCAATAGGTGAAATATTTTGAAGTCAATCTTGATCCCTTCCTCTACCCCTTTTTTTCCTCACTCCACATTTCCTATCAGTTCCATATTTAAAATATATCCAGATTATAGTCATTTCCATTCTTAGGCTTCTAGTCTAGCCCCTATCTGTTCTCACATGTATTATTGAAAAAGCCTCCAGACTGGTTTTCCTGCCTTTGCTCTTGTTTTCTATGGTAGAAATGGCTAGAGTTATGCATATGCTTTACTTGATGGTGGATGCCCAACCAAGGACTAAATTCCCAAACCCCTAGAATATATATGGAACCATGTAAATAATTGTACCGGGTGGAAGGAAGTGGTCACATCACATTGCTAGGCTGAGGATGTTAATTGTGCAGCACTCATTTCTCATGTTCTCTTCCTTTTCCCCAGAACCTTGGTGGCTTGTTGTGGAAGACCATTGCATCACAGATGGAAGGAGTGTGGATCCATGTGGCACTAATTAGAAGAGAGTGATCCAAGAGAGCTAACCATCCAGAAACATCCACACTGGGTTTTGAGTGAACAGCAAATATATATTTTATTAACCCTTGAGATTTGGGGGTTGTTTGTTACAACATTTATACTACCTAACACATTTCTCAACAAAACTGTTAGAGTGATCCTGTTAGAACATAGGTCAAATTACATCATTCTTTTGCTCATTTACTTTACTGTAGCCATGTAATCTTCCTAGCTATCCCAAAAGAAGCCCTAACTATTCTTTCAAGCCTTTCTATTGCTCTTTTCTATGTCTCAGTTGCTTCTCGTCACCCTCTCAGTAAGGCTGTCCTTGACCAACTTATTTAAAATGGAATCTGACTTTCATTCTGACATCTTACGCTGCCCTTCTTATTTGAATTTTCTCTAAAAGACTTATGACTATTTCACACACTCAATATTCTATTTGGTTTGTGTTTTGTTTGTTTGAATCCCAGCACATAGAAACGTGTCTAGAATATTGTGGCAACCCAATAAATATTTGCTATATAAATAATAAATTGATTTAACATATTCATTACCTTTTTCATCTATTCAAGCATTCAGTATTTATTAACTTCAATACATGTGCTGTTCTCTGGCTTAGAGAATTCTAACCCATTCATATAAACACCCCATCCTTTGCCCCTCACTCATCTTTTAGGTATCAATTTAGATCTCACTTTCTATAGCCAGGATCCCACTTCTCCTCTTTGATAGCTCTCTTCCTTTACCTATCATGCTCTGTTCATCTGGCATCACAGGAGTTTTCTTAAGGTGTTGTATAGTAGCCTGTGTGTTTGTGTGCCCAACTATATTTATTTTCCACAAGAGCAGGGTTCACGATGGTTTTGTCATTCCTGCATCTCTATTGTCTATTTCAGTTCATGGTTCACAAAGTAGTAAGTTATTAAATTTTCTTGAGTTTACAAATTTAAAGCAACACTATTGCTTTAGATTTGGCAATTTAGAAACTTCTGGCAATCATTAAAAATGGTTTCGTGGTATGAGGAGTGGTGAAATGCCAGATTTACGAGTAAACTTGTAGAGAAGAGTAGAGGCTGTTGCCTTTCAGTTTATATGGCCTGGGGCATGAATCAAAGATGATTTTCTGACACCAAGTGTTTATATTTAGTCAAGGAGATAGTGGGCCAAGGACCTGGGGAGAGATGATTTTCTCATTTTCTGTCTGAATGCACAAAAGGACCCAAAGTACATGTGTCTATACTTCTTAAAGACAAGCTGAACCAATATCAAGCCCCTGAGAAGAGTCACCCTGGTACCCCTTACTTGGAAGACTGAGTGAGTTATCCACAGGTTTTGATTATTTTTCAGCAAATATTCACTTCCTCCTTATCCCCACCCCCAACTTCGTTCTACGGTCATGGTGGAGAGAATGTATTTTCCTACTCCTTGACTTGTTTTGACAGATTGGATATTAGAGGACAGCATGTTGTGATCCTTGAAATATGCTCACACTGTCAGGCTTGTGGCTTCACACTGCTGCGTTTCAGTGTGAGCATGCCTTAAATGCATGTTAATGCTGGTCCAAAGGAAATGTGAGATAGTGGGGACCTGAACCAACGCTTATACTGGAGCCCAGTCCAACTGAACCCAGCTGAACCCAGCCCCACCTGACAGACCTGCAGATTGTGAGTGAGAAATTAAGTCACTGAGTTTGAGATGTTTTTACTATGTAATTATTGTGAAAAGAATGAGCTGATAGAGAACTAATTGTCCTTTCCTCCTCTCTCCTTTCCCAAAACTTTGAAAAACTTGGGAACCAGGCTAGGGAAGAAGTTTTACTTCTAAATCCCTAAAGAAAACACTAGAAGTTTACTGTCTTTAATGCTAAATCACTGAAGAATGGAAAAAAGTTTGAATAAGTCAGCTAGTGAGTCTATAATTTTTATAAAACCCTCTTAGATATCTCTTCTGTGAAATTGCTAGCAACATATACATTACGATGGCCAATGAGGTTTTCACTTAAAATACAAAATCAAATTTTTCTAGTTGTGACCAAAACCTACAGGTATCTTTTGGAACTGGGGACCAAGAGAACGAAAGGACTCAGAGCTTACAAATGTTGGCAGTTCCTGATGCTGCTGGCTGCACCCTGGAAGTTAAGAAATGTTTCAGGAAAACAGCTAACTGCATGGAAAATTGAAAGGTAAAGACTAAACTTTTCTTGAACATGGTACAGTCTCTGTGAGAACAGTCTATCATTTATTACCTCAAACACATTCAGTAGAACATTGTGCAGTTGAGGTACCTTTGGCCACACAAAGCAGGATGTTATTCTCTTATATCTGCTGCCAGAGGGACTGGAAGAGCAACAGCCTTAAAAGAAGTGTAAACATATTTCATTTAGCTAAATGGAGTGTGAACTAGACTTGCCATACTAAATAAGGAGCCAAAATAGACACACATACACATATGCATACATGCAGACTTGCACAGAAACATACAATCGTCTCGGGCTCTCTCTTTTGAGTCTGTAGGAACTCAGTAAATGAATTCACAATTTTATCAGTTTGTCTTTTTTACTGCATAAAGCATACTTTATTGGAATTTACTCTTGATGTGATTATTGTATAAAAACATTTATATAGCTCTTGCTGTATGTCAGATACTCTTTGAGTATTTTATTAACATTAATTCACATTACGTTTTAAAATAACCAACAAGGGAAGTAATTTTATTTTCCTCATAAGACTCCTGGTCTAACTAGAGCACAGAGAACTTTCATGCTTTGCCCATCACAGAGTAAGTGATAGAAGTAAGATTTTGAATCCAGAATCCATGTTCAAAAAAATGAAAATATTTGGCATATAATTATATCAATGCAGTAATAAGGCAGGCTGCAGTTTTAAAAATGTGACTTGTTTTAAAATTATGATTTCAGATTTTATTGTGTATTTAACTAGTAAAAACAAAACAATTAAAAAGTTAGGTTCGTTTATTCATTCATCCACTCATTGTTTATTGTGTTTTATTTAAGTCTAATTATGAAAACCCTTTATTACCGTGCACACCGTATTTAATAACTGTAATGTGTATTGATCACATACATGGAGAAATTCTCATTTGACCAAGTTTAGAAAAATAAATTATAGAATGGTTATCTTCAAAATACGTCAATTTTTTCAAGTACCATAAAGTCAAAGGGAGAACAAGAGACAAGATAGATTCTACTAGGCTTTAGCAGTAACTGCCATAGGTCATTACTCTGTACTCGGCTCCACTTCGAGAGAGGGAGTGCATCCTGTAGGAAACGTAGTCATAAGTAGTTGAGTATTCAGTGTTCAGACGCTTTAATTCATCATATGCATATTGCATGATGTAGAGTTCAAAGACAAAGTACATGGGTTTGGGTGTTCCAGAAGTGTGTACCTCTTTTAGGTCTGATCTCTCATGCCGCAGTGGATGAGTGGAGAGCTCCTGCAGTACCGTGATCGGAGTGTTGCCCAAAAGCATTGATCAAGTTCTTGCAAACTATTTTGTACTGAGCTCTATTCCCAGCATGTTGCTATGTTCACTTCATTCAAAACAGCCCAATGAAGTAAATGCTGCCATTATAGTTTCCATTTCACAGATAAGGAAATTGAGGCTACATGGAGGTTAACATGATATTACAGTTATTAAGGCAATACCTAGGTAATCTCATTGCAGAAACTGTGCTCTTACCATCATGCTACCTCTTTTCTGAAGCTTTTTCCTTCTCTGCCAGAGAAACTTCATTTTTCAGTGTCGTTGCTTTAAATATATGGCAAAGAGGGCTTCTGCTGAATGCACATTTCAGCATAGAGAATGGTGTTTGAGAAGTATGATACGACATGGTGGAGGGCTGAGTGACTTGGGAGAAGTCAACCTGAGCAGCCAGGTAATGCATCGAGGCAGCAAAATCAAATAAGAAGCACTGATAAAGATGAATTTTCCTATCCCATAATTATGAACTTCAATGATTGGCCTTAACATCTATTGGAATTCTTTGAGGCAACAAAACCTCTTGGGTCCTGTGCTACAATTCCCAGCCAGCCTGGCAGTTGACTGCAGCTTCATCTATATCACCAACTGGGGGGGTAGGCTTAAGTTTTCAGCCCTAAGAATATTTGTTGCCAGCCAATGGGGCTGGATCTTCACTTGACATCGCTCTTCCCTACTAGGGTCACACATTCTTTATGAATGTATTTGCTTGATTTCCAACTATATCCCAGCAACATCATCCCTGTGGAAATGAGGCATTACTCTGAACACTTCATTACTTAAGTGGTCCAGACAACTTTCAAAGACTCACACAGCCTTTTTTTTGTGCTGTCTCACCTCTTCCCACAGTTTACAGCTACCAGGAATCCAATATTCCTTCAAACTAACCACCTCAAGTCATGGTTCCCCTCACATAGAAAGTTTTGAGCATTTCTACTGCTTAGTGAATGTCTTGTCTAACCTACCAGAGCATTCCCCTTGGAGAAGAGACCATGTAGGATGTTACTAGGTTCTCCAAGGATAACTGAAATTACATCAAAGGGAACAGCCATAGGGGCTGTCCTATTTTCTGGCTCCTGATGGTTTCATTTATTCCCATTTTCCATGTATCCGCAGGTCCTTTCTTTGGGTCCCCAAGTACCTTGAGTGCCAAGCCCGCACAGGTTGTGACAGACTTTACGTCTTTCACTAACTGGAAACATAAAGAAAATCTACACTGAAGGAAACCTTTCAAGTTGAACTTCTGTCAAGCAATTGGAAGAGCATGTGGTTTTGTGGTAAGGTTTGTCAGAGTGAGTTGTGGAAGTGGCTAAGTGTTGCGAGTGGTAAATGACTAGTTCTGTGCTCACAGAGCTGTGTGAAGGGTGCTCCAGTTTTTGCCCATCTGTTTCTGATCTACTCTGAAGCTTAGAAAAAGTCCCTCATTTTTTGACTCAACAATATCACAAGCTATTTATGTAAAAAAGAACTATTGTTACATGTGGAATAAAAATTACCATGTGCCATTATTATAAACTACAGTTTTCCGATGGAAATTGTTTGAAGAATACTCATTTATTTGACTGGCACAGGAATTTTTAGTAGAGGCTCTCTGTGTAAATGTTCTTTCTCTTATAATTTAATTCAATAAATATGGACCAGGCTGTGTGCTAGGAGCTCAGCATACATGTTTATTTATTATCTAATGGGGGACCAAAAAAATAAATAATTACATATTTGGGTTCTCAGATAACCAACCAGGTTAAATCACACTGATGAATAGGCAGAGGAGGGAAACCTATGACAGAGAGTCTTGCAAATTGGAAGAAATAAAAACAAAAGCATTAATGTGGCTCTAGCAAGGTGGGACAGAGACAAGCAATGACATGATCCGTGAGAGGAGAGAGAAAGCATGCGAGAGAGTGTGTGAGCATGAGCTGGGAACACTTTCCTGGTCCATTTTAAATTATTTCAAAGTTTTAAGCAGTAGCATGGCAACCAGTAAGTATTTTATTTACTTTAAAGGAATTATGCTGGTTTCAATATGGTTTCATACAGTATTCAGGACTGACAAGGAGAGAGATGTAGTGGCTTTGACAATGCTGGGGACAGGGGATAATAGGAGAACTGAATGGGGATAATAGGAATACTGGACAGAGTTGACATTGTTCAGGAGGTTACATCTTTTAAATATAATAGATCCCCATTCTAATGACCTAAGTAAATACACTTCACTAGTTTCAGCGAAAGCCAGTCTGCCCCTCTACTCATTATGCTCCAACCACAGTAACCTGCTTTCAGTTCCTCAATCTCTAAATCTCTATGTCACTCTTGGTCTTTTTCACGTACATTCCCTCTGCCTAGAATGTTCCTTCCACCCCTGTCCCTCTTAGGTCGAATAGGTAGTGAATCTGTTGACTCAGCAGTCCTGAGCCTAGTCCAGTACACTGCCAGGTGTCCCGAACATCACAAACAAGGATAGCACAGGAGCAGGGGAGTGCTAGAAGTGGGAGCCTCTGTAGCAATTTCACTAAGACAAAAAAACTTACTAGCTGAGAAAGAAAGCCCTTTGTAGCTGTACGTTATTCCTAAGATTTATAAGGGGAAGAAGGATGGGGAACCTAGAAATTAAGGTATGTAACTCCTGAACTCCAATAGTCAGCACTCTCAGATTAACTGAGTGCCCACTTGTAGCTTTGGCTCAAGTGTATAGAACAAACTCACTTACAAACTTACTAACAACTTTATTTCCTCTATATGTGGGGCATTCAAATTAGCCAGGTGCCTGCTTGCAGCTTTGTGCTCCTATGTGTTTCATAAATAAACTTTCTATCTCATTTCCACTGTATGCATTTGTCTCTTGCTTGAATTTGTCTCTTGCTTGAATTTGTCTCTTGCAAGAGAGACAAGAACCAAGGAAAGGCAGGGAATCCCCTGACTTATGTCTCCCTGGCAACATCTCTATTTACAATTTTCCCTCAAGGAAGCTTGTCCTGAGTCCCTAATCTAGATCAGATGTTGTCATGGAACACTGTCAGTCACTCTCCAATACTTTGGTATGGGGAAGAATAGTCTCTCTTCCATTACAGTACAGTAGGGGCTCTTGCCTACCTTGCTCTTTCCCAGATTCTTTTTTTAAGACTTTTTAAATTAATTAATTAATTTTAGAGAAGGGGGAGTGAGGAAGAGAGCTAGAGAAACATCAATGTGTGGTTGCCTCTCCTGTGCCTCTCACTGGGGATCTAGCCTGCACCCCAGGCACGTGCCCTCACTGGGAATCCAACGAGCACCCCTTTGGTTCATAGGCTGGCACTCAATCCACTGAGCAACACCAGTCAGTGCTTTTCCAGGTTCTTAGTGCCGGGACCCTGTCTACACAAAGTAGGCACTCAATATGTATTTATTAAATACATAAGATGGCTCAGATGGTGAGTCTTTATTAAGTCTATCCTAATAAATATACCCACTATTATAAAATCAGTGTGACTGAAATATTTGGTCTACTTGAATTACTGCTGGAAATGGATGCTTGCTGATGACTATCTTCTGCTTGGTGGCAATGACCATAAGCTTTAAATTGGTAGCCCTTGGTCTAAACTCCCGTGGTTCCCAGCCCTGGCTGCACAGTTGCATAACCTGGGGAGATTTCAAGATTACCGATGCCCAGGTCTGCTCCCAGAGCAACTGAATCAATCTCTGTGGGTGGAGGTAGGCACTAGTATTTTTAAATGATCACCATAATTCTAATATACATGAGAGACTATTACTATGCAATGTTTACTCAACTATATCTGAAAAAATTTAAAAGATGTACAGACGCTGTGTCCAAACACATTGCTATAACCTACTAAGCTCACAAAACAAGGAGCTGCATCATTATCAACTTTGAAATTTAGTTGCTCAACCTTCCTCAAATATCTATGAGACACTTATTACACAGAATTACTACATTAGGCAATAGAGATGCTATATTTTCTGGACTCAGGGTTACTAGAAATACTATTTATTTATTACTCGAGATGATACAACATAGTGACTCCAGATCCATAAAATGTCTGACTTGTGTATGTGAAACTACTCGTTATCAATATTTTCATTGACTTGACTTTACAATCCCTGTTTTTATATTTTATCTTGTAAGCCAGTTAAGCTGTTTATTTTTCTGCTTACACAAGTTTTTGCTATATTTCTACAAAGTACACTATCTTTTTAATGTTATTACATTACATATAGTTGTAAAATAAAAGAATGTCTTCTAAGATTTATCAGTCTGCTTCTGTGATGTTTTCCTATTCAAACTGTAATGGAGGTTACAAATAAATTAATGAGAATAGTCATTACTTTATAGGGGAGAAAGTACCTTATTCTTTTGCCCAGAAATTGTGTTTACTAGAATACAGAGAAAGAGAAACATTGAGTCCACTTTTGGTGTTTGCTGACCAACCAGAACCCTTCTCTTCTCTCATGTTAATTTCTTCTCAAATAAAAAATTATCCAGGGCTATATCCATATACAATATTTATAAATCTTTGCTTCTTTGTAAATAGATCTCAGGATGCATATTAGAAAATGGCAGATCCTTACAAGGAGATTTCTCTCCTGAGGTGAAATTTTCTTTGGTGAAAATTTGACCAAATTATGTGTCAGTGAGAAGTATTCATTATGACTCTGTTCTAAGATGTCAGGAGTCTTCCCTTAGGTTTCCTGAATTTTTTCAAATTGTGTAACCGATTTGTTATTATCACTAACAATGGAACTATTTACTGTCATTTTGGGGGTCCTTCCAGCACTCCGTGCTGAATAAAGAGCTACCTCTTCAGTCTTCCATGCCATTTGTTTACGATTTCATCCAACTGGAGAAAGTCTCAGACATGCGTACATTCAGAGCCTTTGTCTCATTCTTCTGCATGGGATGGGATTGAAGGGTTATTGTAATTATCAATATCATAGGCACCATCTTCCCATTTTTAGGGCTCTATGCAGATTTCTGTGAAGTTCCAGGAAATTTTCTGGTCAATGAGTGTTTCTCAATGTCTTAAGTATTTATAGTCTGTCTCTTTTTTCTTTACATCAATTATTAGTAAGAGTTCTAATATAAGAAATATATAAATAAAGGCTATATAATATATAAAAGAAATTATTCAACCAAACAAATTTGCATTTAAAAAACAGTTTAAAAGGTAAAAAAAATCACAAATAAACAGGAATGCAGAACACTACAGAAAAATAACTTGGATTTAGAACCTATACAGACCAAAGATTGAATTCAGTCACTGCTGATTAGTATATCTAAAGCTTTAGGTAAATTACAACTTGTCTTCCTAAACCTCAGTTTACTAATTTTTAAAAGTTAATAACTCATGTTTAATAATAACAATGTTAATATACATTTTAAAAAATATTGAAAATTAAAAGTGCAGGAAGAAAATACTCTGTAATTGTTTAGGTAGAGCTATTTTTCTGCTGGTGTGGTATAATTACCCAAGTAGGACAAGAAAATGTATGACATAGAAGTATGACCATAAATAGCCTAAGTGTTTATTAAAAAAATATTTAATGAACTGTTTGTATGTATAAGACACTCTTTGTAAAAACTAGGGATATAGTAGTCACAGAGATAATCCCTGACTCATGGATCTTATGTTAATATTGGATAGAAATCTATTAAACTCTTTCCTATCAGCTTTAGTTTCAGCTATTATTTTTTTTGTCCTGTCTTTTTCAAGTCAAGATCAAATGGAGGAGCAGAGTCAGCTGGAGTGCACCTTTCCTCTTTGCAGTTCCATCACTGCTCAACATAAAGATCTCTACCTACTTTCCAGGAAGATTTTAAACATTAATAAGGCAATGTCTATGGGATGACCACCTTTAAGAAAGCAGAATATGAATGCAAGAAATTATAATTTATTGCTTCTTAAATGTTATATAAGATGTTCAACTGGATATGTACTATTAATGAAAAAGCAAGCTTTACAATTAAGTAGGAAGTCAGAATGGGAAAATGTTTGAAATTTTTCATTACTTAAATAAGGATATTCTATCTAATTTTAGAAGTTATTCTAGCTTCATGGGGTACTTTGTAAATACAATTAGATGAGCTTCTAGAAAGAGAGAATGAACTTTTGGATACTTGCTGAGGATCTTATGAGGCAAAAGAACAGGGAAAAGTATTTTGAGGTGTTTGGTAGTATTAGGTTGAACCATATGTAATTACTGAGACAATTGTTTTTGTTCTTCTAAACTGACAATTTTATATGATTCACTGTAGGTTGCACTTAAGAATTGCCTTGAGTTATGTTTTTATTCATTGAGAGAAGTATTAAGCTTACCTAATACTTCATCATAAATAATTTATATTAACCATAAGAAATAACTAACTTAAGGCTTCTTTATTAGTTGGTATAGTTTTTCAAGAGGTATTATGAAAATATCAGTTTCTGAAAGATGAAAACTAGTGTCTAGATCCTCAATTGATATTGTTCATGGATTTCATTCCAGCCTTAGCTTAATGTATAGTACTTGTGAAATCTAAAACAAAGGTAGGATGTTTGCTTTGGAAGAGAAGCTTTAGGAATCATCCTTTAAAATCAATTGATAGAATTGAAAACCCCTTTAAAATATTTATAAAATCAAGTTTCATAATTGGGAAAAGTCCACAACTGAAATTCTTACCATATCTAAATTTAGTAACCAGAAAAAGTAGACAACCTAATTTCAAGACATTTCCCATATCAGGAACAGTGTCAGAATTGGATATATTAGAATTCTAATTGGCACACTTATATTCCACTTCTATGTATATTTTAAAATACTGATATCCCCAGAGTATGTAATAATTAGTCCAAAAGATTATTCAGATCGTTAGCAAGACCTTGTGGTGTTTTGATGAGACCATCGCCAAGAATAAGGACGGAGACATATCATCTTTGATTCTTCTGGGTTGCCTCGTGGAGATTAAGGAATAAAGAGTTCACTATATAACAAACTAGAAATGCTCCACTGAATTATGTAAACACAATAGTGTAAATGTGTGCTTACAAAAGTGAATTACCCAGTTATTACAAGTGTAGCATGAGAATAAGGTATATATATATTAACTGCTGAATAAGAAAAAGATGAAGGGAGGCATATCTTTTGGCTTATATTTTATAAAAGAAGAGAGACTTAAACTCTAAAGTTAAGAGGTAGTGTCAGGAGTAGTCCCTTTCATTATGAATGGTAATTTAGCATTTTGCAATATTTATTTATACTCTCTTTAAGTTATAGTCATCTATGGTCCTTATTAATTTATTAAATTCTTAACTCACGGTTGTCAAAATTAACTTTAAAGAAATTCTTTCATGTTATATTTGTAACAGTCTTATAGGGTAGGAACAGATATTACCATTTTATAAAGAAGTCAACCAAAGTTTAAATGATTTCTCCACATTGACAGACTACAAATAGAAAAGTCAAATATTCACATTGTTGTGATTCAACATGAAGTCTGATGCTTCTTGCTGTCTTTCATATTCCATTTCCACATCTCACAGAATTTGTTGTTATAAGTATTTAGACAGACATTTTCTCTTCTTATTCAATATCCAAAATCTTTCATCACAAAAAATGAATAAAATTGCTGCATCTTAAACTACCACCTCGTAGTAAGATCACTATCTCCTCGTTGATCTTCCCTGTCCTTACTGCACGTGATCATTTGGGATCATACCCTAAAAGCCTGGTTTGAGTTGTCACAATAGAGGAGTCTTCTGTGATTCTCTGTTCTACTCTGTTGTTTTTGACATTTTAGAATATTCCATGGAAAACAGAAAGCCTTCACTATCTATACAGCATCCATCAACTTTGAGTCACTACTGTGCATATTTAGTTCTTGGTACCAGATTTTAAAGAGGAGAGGATAAAGATAATCAAACTCTGTCCTGAATAAGATATATAAGCTGTTTGGAGACCCAAGAACAATGCCACATGAAATTCATTACTAGAGCCCCTAGAGCACCTAGGGTAATTTAGCATTGGGAGGCGAATAGGATCTTGGTCTCTATGCCAAATTCTGAGCAGTTCAATGGCATCCCCCCAAGTTCTTCAAATTCCCAGGTCCCTTGGTTCTCGAGATTTCCTTTTTACTGATTCCAGCTATTGAAACTGTACACTCTTGTTTTCATACACTTATCAATTCCCATGGTTTACGTTCATTCTCTTCTAAATACTGAAATCTAGTCATGGGACTAAGTTCCTTTGGCTTAATTTTCCTCTGTACAATTTACATTGATCATTTGTATATGGAGGAGTCATTATTAAAGGTTTGGGAAGATAGAGAGGTAATTAAATCACAAAATGCAAGAGGAAGAAATAAGTTATTCTTGCAAGTGTTTTGATCTCATCCCAACATCACTGGCCATATTTCTCTGTAAGCGTTAGATGGAGTACACCCTTGTAGCCATCTTGCTCCTCTAATTTTCTCCTGCTCACCTCCACTCCAAGTTCCTTTTCTCTAGTGTAGAACAATGTATGTCTTTCTTTGCACAAGCCATGACTTTAGGTTATCACCATGTTTACCCAAAGTATCATCTTTTTTTCCTTCAAAATGAATTCTTTAAGAACAAGTATGATATAATGATATATTTTTAAATGAGGTCATAGAATTTGGCCACCAGAATGTGTGTGTGTGTAGGTGTGTAAATTTTTAAGTAAGTTGTCTCAATATATAAACTGTAGTTTTTTTTAAAAAAAAAAAAAACCTATATTTTCAGCTTCTTCTGAAAAATAGAACCTCTGGAAATGCCAATCCCCAATATTTTCATGAAAATAAATATATTTGAGTGGTGACTGGTCCTGTTAAGTAGAGTATACTTTTTCAGATTTTTCCAACACACTCATCATTCCATTTTCTAGGAAGACTAATTTTCAGTTACAACTTTGACATTTATAGGCTTATCAAATTTTATGTCCTAGTTTAGAACCACTGAGAAAATGGATACATCTCTAAAAGGTTTGTAACTAGGCAATTAATAATAGAAATTAATCATGAATCAATATCTAAAAATATGGTAAATTCTTTGAAAAGAAAATAAACTGGAATTGATAAAGCTTCAGGTACAGGTTATATTAAGAATAATATGCCCCAGAAGACAAAAAGACAAAATCAGAATGACCTGGGAAGCTTTTTAAGTACACTAGATAACTGAATTTATAGATTCTGAATTTAGAACATCTAGATTGAGGCCTTAGAATTAGTGTTCCTTAAACATTTGCCAAAGGATTATTATACAAAGCAAAATGTTGAATATAGACCATAGGCTTACAATACCTAATATCTCAACAAGTGTTTGTTGAACTTTGCGATATCAATGTTAACTACATTGTCTGCTAAGTACACAGACCTTTCTGCATGAAGTTGCCACAGTCAACGGCCCTGCTAAGGAAGGATCTTGCCATGTGACTCATGGGCAATTCAAGAGTAGAATGTCAGAATCCTTACATTGTGATCTGGTTCATATCAAGCGCCTGGACCAATTGGATTCTCCCACTCTGATCTCTGAATTATCAAATTCAAGAAGAAGGCTTGGTATGCCTATGTGCACCAAAAGTTAAAAGGTCATAATAAAGATACCGGAAGGCTTGGGATTGGGCCACATACAATCAAAATTTATGAGAGAGCAACGAAAGAGCTATGAGGTGGAAGAAAAAATACACAAACCTGCCCCCCCCCACACCATTGGATAAGGATTGGGCAAGAAATAACTAAAAAATAGTTGAGGAGACAAATAAACATACAAATAATAACTAAGGAACTGGGAGTAACTGGTCATGTAGAAGGGGATCCAGGAACTCTGGTGGCTGAGGCCTCTATCACCTATTTTAATCCAAACTACACACATATTTCTTGTCTGAGCATCTGGTTTGTAGTTTTCCCTGGGTCTCCACACATGTGTGTACTTGGAATAAATTACATATCATTTGACATAACTTAAATATATCCTTTTCTTCACAGTCAATTATCAATAACAGATATCCCTTGTACACACAGATAAGAAATGGAGATGGAAAACTTTTTAGATGACTAGCCTATTCACCAATATTAGACCCTCAGCAATGATACTGATTTATAGCACCCACACCACCTTAAATCCGATAATACTTTCCTGATGACTGTGAATATTAATAATTTTTTATCTTTGTAATTAGGCCATTAGAGTTAGCAATTTTGTTGAGTACTTACTGTGCCATTATGCCACATACTTGTAAGAGTGATCTTACTTTATTCCAGAGTGCCATCAAGGGCTAAGGTGTGAAATGTCACGAGCAATGCTCCGATAATTCAGTAAGGGAGGAGACAAACTTAAAAGTAGAGTGACACCCAATCACGGGCTTAGTTTGAAGGATGGGGTGAGGGGAGCCATCAGGTGAGACTTCCTGTTGGGTGTATTACTTGCAAAGAAGACCTTTTGGATATATTCTAATGGCCACCTCCAACAAGTTTAATCAAACTGATTATAATTAATTGTCATGAATTCAGTGGTTGTAAAAAAACATCCAAGTCAAAATCTGGAGGTGAGAGATACCCACTTTCTCCTAGCCACAATAAAACACCTCTTCTCTTTACAGGTAAAGTTAAAGAAAGCTCAACATTTACCACCTCCTTTTTGCACCCCTTGGTCTCTCTGTCACCCATTCCAATTTAGTCTCTGCCCTTGTTACTACATGAAACAACTCCCAGGAAGGTCAACAGTAGTGTCAACATCACTCATTTCAGCACGTATTTGTTTTAGCATGCTTCTGTGACAACCCTGCGTCTGGACATACCTTCTTGCTTAGTTTGTGACCTACTTGCTTTCTGAGAGATTCTCTCACCATGCTATGATTTTTAGGCTTGCTGTCATCTATCCAATTATGAAACTTGAGAGTTCTTCCTGGTTTAGTCCCAGATCTCCTTATCATCATACTTTTAAAATTTTATCTCTTAGTAATGTCATCCCTGCCTATGGTTTTAATGACTATCTCTGTATACTGATACTTCTAAATCTCTACCTCCAGCCAGCCTCTCCTATGAGAAGGGTAACCAGCTGCTGATTGAAAGTGTACTTCAAATTATACATATTGAATTTTTAACTTGTGAATGTTCCTTCACCTATCCTTTACCATATGTTTCTTCCAAATCTGATAAACTACAGAATATCTCAGTAACCGTTAACTTCCTCAGTTTAGTTGTATTCACTATATATATATATCGAAGTCACTTATAATACCAACCTTTTTTTTGATTCCTATATACAAATTGTCACCAAAGTCTGTTAATTGGGCTTCTAAATATGTCTATATTTCCACAACCAAACTACAAGACCAAAATAAAAACTGGTGTCATTGTTTAACTGAGAGTAATGTAACTGCCACCTAGCTTGTCTGCCACTTCCTCTCTGATCCCTCACCAATTCCGCCTCAACATAGCAGCCGGAATAACATTTTCAAAATATATGTCACCAAGCCATTGCTTATAATTCCTGCTATTGTATTCCATTACTCTAAGATAAAATCCAAATTCTTAAATGCCCTTAATTATATATCTAGTCCTAGATACCTCTAGGTTTAGAAGGGTGCTTGGCTCCAAGTGGGGGCTTAATTATGAATTGTTGAATGAATGCCAAGTGAATAGAAATGACTATTGATATTGTAAAGGTAGCATTAAACATGGAAAGGATATAGGAAAGAGAAATGTTGAGGAGAGAGTTCCTTAAATTGCCCACAGCTACAGCCTTAAATTGTGAGGAACACTACTTCACAAACATAAACCAGCTCAATCAACAAGGTTGGGGAAAGTGAGTTTTTGTTTTTGCTTTAGTTTTTTAGGTAGAATGGCATTCCTTGGAATCCCAAACCAAGAAGCATATCTGGGCTTCAGTGGAGACTCAAACTAGGAACTGGACAATTAGAAATGAATATTGACCTCTCTGGGGATGCATCATTTACTTTTTTTTTTGTCTCTGTGCTTCTGTTTCATTATTATTTTGTTTAACAAGACTGGCTTTTTCTGTCTTGAGTTTCTTTTCAGGACTTGGAAAAAATGTAACATCTTCTGGTTCCAATAAAGCACAGTGACTGATGAAACTTCATTCTTGAGAAGAGCTTATTATTGATGTAGCTTAAGTTGGGCGTCTATACCTGATCAAATAAACTATGGCTAGGAGGATAAAATCAATAACATGGCTGCCTATTTCTCCTTTTCCAGGATAGATTGGGGAGGAGGGTTGAGAATAGGATATTGTTGCATTGTAAGAGAGACATTGTGACTTCAATTTGGAGAAGATTGAGTTATTTCTTATTGGATCAAAACAGTGCTTCCTTGATTTGTGAGAAATTGGCCAGAATAAATCTTTGTCTCAATAAAAGTTCCCTCATAGCTTGATTTCTTAATCTAACCTACCATTCCTTTCCTTCTCTCCAGGATTTATACAGATAAACCAGGTTAATTGTTTCCTTTGAATGTCCTCTTAGGAAAAAATTTCAAATATCCTTGACTGATATTTGAAATTGAACAATACATATGTTTGTGCAAATTCAAGCACAATATAAATCATGTTAAGACAATTCTCCAAAACAAAACAAAGCAAAATGGTGGCTTAGTAGACAGGACTTATACTAGTGGTAAGATTACATCTATGTACAACATCTCTAAACTTACAAGAGACTCAAAAATTTACTCTCAATCTAGGAAAACTGAACCATAGTTTATTTTCATTGAAAAGTTTTTTCTTTTCTTAAATATAATTTATTATGCTATCACAGTTGTCCCATTTTCCCCCCTTTATTCCCCTCCACCCTGTGCACCCGCTCCCACCCGCATTCCCTGCCTTTAGCTCATGTCCATGGGTCATATATATATATATAAGTTTTTTGACTTCTACATTTCCTATACTATTTTAACCTCCCCCGTCTATCTTCTACCTACCGTTTATGCTACTTATTCTCTGTACCTTTTCCTCCTCTCTCCCCACCCAATGCCCTGCTGATAACCCTACATGTGATCTCCATTTCTGTGATTCTGTTCCTGTTCTAGTTGTTTGCTTAGTTTGTTTTTGTTTTAGGTTTGGTTTGAGTTTGTTGTCACTTTACTGTTGATATTTTTGATCTTTTTCTTGATAAGTCCCTTTAACATTTCATATGATAAGGGCTTGGTGATGATGAACTCCTTTAACTTGACCTTATCTAGGAAGCACTTTATCTGCCCTTCCATTCTAAATGAAAGCTTTGCTGCATAGAGTAATCTTGGATGTAGGTCCTTGACTTTCATGACTTTGAATACTTCTTTCCAGCCCTATTTTGCCTGCAAAGATTCTTTTGAGAAATCAGCTGACAGTCTTATGGGCACTCCTTTGTAAGTAACTATCTCCTTTTCTCTTGCTGCTTTTAAGATTCTCTTCTTATCTTTAATCTTGGCTAATGTAATTATGATGTACCTTGGTGTGTTCCTGCTTGGATTCAACTTCTTTGGGACTCTCGGAGCTTCCTGGACTTCCTGGAAGTCTATTTCCTTTGCCAGATTGGGAAAGTTCTCCTTCATTATTTGTTCAAATAAGTTTTCAATTTCTTGCTCTCCTTCTTCTCCTTCTGGCACTCCTATGATTCAGATGTTGGAATGTTTAAAGATGTCCTGGAGGTTCCTAAGCCTCTCCTCATTTTTTTGAATTCTTGTTTCTTCATTCTGTTCTCATTGAATGTTTATTTCTTCCTACTGGTCCACACCATTGATTTGAGTCCTAGTTTGCTTCCCATCACTGTTTATTCCCTGTACATTTTCCTTTATTTCATTTAGCATAGCCTTCATTTTTTTCATCTAATTTGCGACCACATTCAACCAATTCCGTGAGCATCCTGATTACCAGTGGTTTGAACTGTGCATCTGATAGGTTGGCTATCTCCTCATTGCTTAGTTGTATTTTTTCTGGAGCTTTGACCGGTTCTTTCACTTGGACCATTTGTTTTTTCTCTTGGGGTGCCTGTTATGTAGTAAAGGGTGGAATCATAGGTGTTCACCAGGGCAGGGCAACCCATGGGGCTGCATTGTGACACTATATGTGGGGGAGGGGTCCGAGAGGGAACAGTTATGCTTGCTCAGCTCTCTGCCAGTTTTCAGTGACTTCCTCCACTACCCACAATCAAATTGGGACCTTCTGGTGCTGATTCCAAGGTGGGTGGGCTTGTGTACATTCTAGGACCCTGTGGGTCTCTCCAACAAACTCTCCTGTGAGGCTGGGAGTTTCTCTTGCTGCCACCTCAATCCCCATAGGTGTTTTCAATCAGTGGCTTGAGAATTTATTTCCCCAAGTTAGAACCCTGGATTGCTTGGTCTGTCTTACTCCCCAGTTGTTCCTCCCAGTTTATCTGCCTGCGAATGTGGGACCACCCAGTCTGCAAACTGCTGCCTTGCTGAGTCCTCCAGCCGCCACCTTGCTGCACAGTCCTCTCTGCCCAGCTGCCGGTCTCTGCCCCTCCTGCTGTTCTGGATGAATGTTTCTTCTTTAACTCCTTTGTTGCCAGACTTCCATACAGTTCAATTTTCTGTCAGTTCTGATTTTTTTTTGTTTTTAAATTTGTTGTTGTCCTTCTTTTGGTTGTACGAGGAGGCACAGTGTGTCTACCTACACCTCCATCTTGGCTGGAGGTTCCCTAGATTCTTGAGATATTTGTGTTTGAAAAGTTTTTTTCTTTATTGCTAATTGATAGATAGGTGCCAAAAAGTTTGCCTTGGCAGTTGAATTCTATATACCATGGATACCTGAACTGTATGGCTCCTGTCTTACAATTATATGGGATTTAAAGCATATGATTCATAAGTGCAATTGCAACTAATTTTAGACAAAATCAAACAATTATGATAGGGAAGTAAAAATATTATTGTCAATTTTCACTTTTTATGGAGCTTAACAATGTACTATATTTATATTCAAAATAAGAGAGGACTTTACTTGTGTCCATTTCTAAAACTACCAATGCAAAAAACAAAAATAAAAACAAGGAGGTCACTAGAGTATCCCATATTTTATGGGAATTACACAGACCCACACTATAAAAAATGGTACAGTACATTCATTTGACAGAAAGAAAAGATGACAAAAGATGAAATTTGTAAAGGGAATAAAAACCATTGAGAATGGTTACTTAGAAAAGATATATATCATAAACCCTAAAACAATAATTAAAATAGAAAAAATGTTATACCTAATAATTTAACAAAGGCAAAAATGGAATCATAAAAATATTCTATTTATAACAAGAAGCTTTATTTTGTGAAACCAAGATTTATTTTTAATTTATCTGTTACTGGATCTCAACTAGAGGCTTTATTCAATAAATCAAACAAAATAAAAATGACATCACAGCATCAGATACAGAGTCTTATACAGAAACCAATGAGAGAAAACATGACCACTTCCCCCCCAAAATAAAGATAAATAAATAGAAGGGCAACATAAGGAGGGTGAATGAACAAGTCAAGTCAGGAATTCTGGCTGAAAGTCGACATGGAGTTTCTTTCAGCCACTTAAAGACTATGGATTTATTTTCTTCATATTAGAAGGGAGGTGAAAAACACATAGCAAGATATTTATATCAATAATCACATTAAACATAAATGGTCCAATATTCTAATCAGGAGGTAGAAACTGTCTGATTGGAAGGAAAAACTAAAATAAAATAACAAGACCCAAATACATGTTGCCTATAGGAAACACAATTTAAATATAGAAAAAATTAGGATAAAAGTAAAATTATGACAAAAATATGCTATGTTAACATTAATAATAAATTAGACAGGTGAAGTAGCTGTTAAATGTCAAAGTGCATTTAAAAACTAAGAAAAGGAGTATCATTTAATAATAATAAATAGATAAATTTATTGAGATACAAAAACTTAAACATTTATACAACTAATTAACAAAAGTTCAAAACACATGAAGCAAAACTGAAATCTATCAGAAATAATAGATAAGTAAATAACTATAGTTAGATTTTCCCATAGCACTCACTTAATAATCACTGGGACATTTAACCAAAAAGTCAGCATGGATAGAAAGAACAACATTAGAACCAACTTGATAAAATTGCTATTTAGAAACACACCACCCAACAAATAGAAAAACACACAACTTCCTTAAGTGTACAAAAAACATTTATGAATATAGATAATTTTCTGCATGATAAAACAAGTTCCAATGACTTTATAAAAAATTATCGTATAAAATATGCTCTCATGTCAATGAAATTGAATATGAAATCAATAATAAATGTTTAACAATGCTCAATATTTGTATAAATAAAAGAATACATGAATAATGTATTCTTTAACCCATGGGTCATAGAAGAAATCAAGAGGAATTACTAAATATTTGATCTAAATAAAAATACATAACAATTAAATGTGTAAGATACTGCAGAAGCAGTACTGGGAAATTTATAGCAATAGAAAAAATGTTTTAAAATAAATGATAGCTCCTGCATTAAAAAGAAACAGATTAAACCCAATATAAATGAAAGAGGGGAAATAGTAAAGACTACATACAGAAATCAGTGAAATGGAAAAAAAAATAATAGAGTATTTCATTGGAACCAAAAGCTGGTTCTTGATTAAAGTGAATAAAATTAAACTTTAGCCAGATGGACAAAAACAGAGATAGAAGACACAAACTACCAATATCAGAAATGAGAGAAGTGACAAACTACATGTCTACAGATATTAAAATGTTAATAAGCTAATATTATGAGCAACTTTAAACCATTAATTCAACAAATTGGATGAAATAGAAAATTACTTAGAAAACTGAAGCTTAATCAAAAAGAAATGAACAATCAGTATATCATATTTATTAAAACAGCATTTTTAGTTACTCCCCATAAAAAAATTTGGAAGAAAAATTCCAAACATTCACAGAAGAAAAACACCAATTTTACATAAATCCTTTAAAATAATTGAAAAGACAGAAGTAACTTTCAAACTCATTTGAGATCCACATTATTCTGAAACCAAACCAACAGATACACTACATATGTACACACACACACACACACCAGGTCTATCTGGAAAAAGTCCAGCCATTGTTAATATAATGAGAATGGTTTGGGTGACATTGATTTAACCTGGCAGCCAAGGAGAGTAGACTGGAATGCACATGCATAAACAATGATGACTTCACTGTACTAATCAGTGGGGGCAATAGTTGCCACTGACTACCCATGTGTACTCTGTGGCCATTGTATTCAAAATGACTAGCAAGTAGAGCAATGAATCTGCATGAAATTTTGTGTTAAGCTTCAACATTCCTCTGATGCAACTGGATGATTTAGAAGGCTTTCGGGGACAATGCAGTGAGTACAGCACAAATGAAAGTGTGGCACAAATGCTTCAAAGAGGTCAAGAACCTGTTAAAAGTGATCCACATTCTGGAAGTCCTGCAACAAGCAGAACACCTGAGAATGCTGCATGTGTACGGGCTGCAATCAACAAAGATCAATGAGTGACAGTGAGAGACCCAGGAGTTGATCTGGGGATTCCAAAATCTCCTGTGTCCAAGATTATGCCTCAAGACCTTGCCTCAAGATCTTGGCATGAAATGTGTCAAAGATTAATTAATGCAAAATTAATTCTACAGCTTTTGCTGCCAAAGCAAAAGGAACATTGTGCTGCCATTACTAATGGCTCTAGGAGAACTGTGTGAGGTCCCAAGGTGCCTACCTTGGTGGGGACTGAGGCATCATTGTCCTATGTACAATGCTCATTGTATCTTGTATCTTCTTCAGTAAGTGTCTCTGTCTTTCATAGTACATGGATGGGCACTTTCTGGACATATCTGGAAAGAAAAAAACAAAAACAAAAAACTACAGACAACTATTCATTAGAAGGTAGATGTAAAAGCTCCAAAAAACATTTTAGCAAATAGAATTCAATAATATAACATGAGAAGAATGTATGATAGCCAATTTTATTTTATCTCATCATGCAAATCTAGTTTAACATTGAGTATAAACACAATGCAGTTGATCATATTAACTAACTAGATGAGAGAAACATATAATCACCTAAATCAATGCAGAAAAAGGATTTAAGACAATGCAACACCTATTCCTAAGAAAAAAAATGTAACCAAACTAGGAAAAGGAAGAAAATTTCTCAGCCTAATTAAGGGAAACTACAGAATACCTACAATAACATGAGTTAATGGTGAAAGACTAACGGCTTTCCACCATAAGATCAGAAAAAGGACAAGGATGCCTATTCTCATCACTTCTAGTCTATATCGTACTGAAGGTTGTATTTAGCACAATAAGACGGGGGGGGGGACATTCAGATTAAAAAGAAAAGAATAAAATTGACTTATTCACAGATAACATCATCCTCTCTGAAGATTAGACAATGACATCTGTAAGAACTCCTAAAAGTAATGAGTTTAGCAAAACTGCAGGATATAAGCTAATTACACAAAAATCAATTATATTTCTATATACTAACAATGAGCTATTGAAAGTGAAGTTGAAAATATATTTATAACAGCATAAAGATATAAAATACATAGAATAATATGACAGATGATGTAAAAGATCTATATCTTGACTTTTAGAAAATATTGAAAATAAACAAAGAGGTACATCATGAACATGAATCAAAGGTCCCAACATTAAGACGTTAATTCTCCTAAAATTGATGTATAGATTTGACGCATTTGAAAATAACACCCTAGTAGGTTTTCTGAGCAGATATTAACATTTATGAGTCATATATGGAAATACAAAGACCTCTAATAGCCAAACTACTTTCAAAAAGCATAGCGAAATTGAAGGACTACGGACCACCAGATCTCAAGACAGTATACTGCTGCACTAATTAAGAGAGTTATGGTATTAGCATAAAATTAAAAAGACAGATCCAGCCCTGGCTAGTGTGGCTCAGTGGGTTGAGCGCCAGCCTATGAACCAAAGGGCCGTGAGTTTGATTCCCAGTCAGGCACATGCCTGGATTGCAGGCTGGGGGCATGCAAGGGGCAACCACACATTGATGTTTCTCTCCCTCTCTTTCTCCTTCCCTTCCCTTCTCTCTAAAAATAAATAAATAAAATATTTAAAAAAAAAGATGAGTACAAGGAACAGAATAGAGACTTTAGAAACGGACATGTGGACAACTGGATTTTTGACAAAGAAACAAAGTTAATTTAGTGGAGAAATTATTTTTTGAAAAATGGTGCCTAAAATATTGGATATCTATATGCTAAAAATGTCAACTTTAATATATACCTTGCACTATATAGAAAAAATAACTCAAAATTAAATGAAGGCTTTAATATGAAATAGAAATTATATAACCATTTTGGAAAATAGTTTGGCAGTTTCTTAAACATATGATCTAGACTTTGCATCCTGAGTATTTACTCAAGAGGAAAAAAGCATATGTTCACACAAAAAAGTTTTACAGGAATGTTTATATTTGCTTTATTTCTAACAATTAAAACCTAAAAATAACTCCAAAATCCATTAACAAGTGAATGGATACGCAATAGAAAACTATTCAGCAACAAAAAAATAAACTATTGGAATATGCTGCACTAGGATGAATCTTAAATAATCACGATAAGTTAAAAAATCTAGACCAAAAATAAAATGAGCCCCTAATTTATGATATCATGTATATAAAAAGTTTAACAAATGTAAACTTGTGTATTCTGATTGGAAGCAGGATGGTGTTTGTCAAATTTGTTGGGGGCCTTTGGGACTGAGTAATAAGAATGAGGGATTACCAAGGGCTAAAATGAAAATGTTTTGGGCAATGGGATATATTCATTATCTTGATTGTGGTGATGGTTTCATAGGGGATATACGTATTCTAAACTCTAAAGATTATACACTTAAACATGTTCATCTTATGCCAATTATATCTCAATACTGCTATTTAAGAAAAATAGAACTAATCAGGCTTAGAAAATGACAGGAAGCAAAATATTTACATGCACGGGCACACTTGGATGTCCCCCCTGGTGAGCTCCAACCGTTTTTACCCCATCTTTGTCCCTCTGCTCCAGACACAAATCTTGATACAGATGGACAGAAAAACAGAGAGAGAGAGACAAACATTAATTTTCCTAATTTGGGTCAGGCATCTACAATTTGCCTAGGAGAGGGCACATTACTTTGCTTTGAAGTCTCCATGCACATTAAGGAGAGAGTGAGTTTTCTCAAAAGACGTTTGGAATATTACTATAAAAAGAAAATTAAATGGATGGCCAAACCGAACATATTTTCATTTATGGAAGCATATTTATTCCAATTAAGTTTAATTCAACAAACATTTACTCACTGCCTACTCCATCCCTGACAGTCAGGATATCAAGGCTGAACACCATACTGATTAAAAGAGAGCCATCCTACTTAGGAAGTGATTTAGTGGGAGAAGTATATATATTACAAGATAATGTGAATACTTACATGGGATCTTTTCCTCTCAGTCTCAGGTCCTGTTCAAATTTAAAAAACTACCCTACAGTCTTGGCCAGAACACAGAGGCAGGAAGCAAAAGGAAAATTGCAAAGCCATAAAAATGGAAAAAGGCAGCATTACAGGGGTGTTGAACACCTGGGAGAAGGCATATAGCAAGGAGGGGTGGAGTAATAAAAGCTCCTTTAAATTCAACTACAAACAGAAGAGTGAGCAATTGCAAACCAAAAGTTCAAGTACTCAACAAGTAAAAGAATAGCGTAGGCTGAAGTCAGTTAGGATCAGAAGTTGTGAAGGAAAGAAGCACTATCTGAAGCAGACTAGAACAGGCTTCTGGAGATTTTACCAGTTCATTGGACGGGAAGAATTAGGTAGTGGGTCAGTGTATAATATCTGTAGGTGGGAAAACCCGGGCTGACAAACTTCTCTGCCATTAAAGGGAGACAATTTACTTTGGAAATTGAGTTCTCTCCTCATGTTCTGATCTATTTAATATTCGTAATATTAGCGGCTACCTCATGTGTGTATCATGAGAAATTACTGAGAGAATGTATATAATTCCCTTGAGAGAATACTTTATTCAATGAAAGGTAGAAATAGGTCAGAAATTATTGGAAACTCACTCCATACTATCTATAATTTGTCTATTACATATATATCAACTATATAGTAAATTGTGTATCTTTATCTTTTTCTTATATTCATGAAATCTCAATTAAATAAGCTCTCCAGTTATGGTCATTGTTTGATATCTTTTCTATAAGCAATGTGAGGACAGCCACGGCACCTTGCTTATTCATTCCTCACTTTCTCCACAGTGCCCAAGCACAGTGTGTGGTACATATTTGTTGAAGAACAGAAATGATTTGGGTGAATTCCATCTGAATATAGCAGTAAGGATTCTAGTAATAGAGTCAAAAGATTAGTTATATAGCAGCAGGGAAGATATTAGTTACTTGAGCAACCTGCGCCTATTTAAATTTAAGGATGGCACAGGCCTCTAGGATCTCTCCAGTGTGTAGATTTCCAGGAGCTTGAAGCTGCTCTTCCTGGCCTCCAATGTGAGATTGACCCGTATGTTTCAATCATGTGTCTGGGAAGAAAAAGTTTCTTTCTATATCTTGTAGTTGTAGAGAGAAATACATAATTTTTTGTACATACATGTACATAGAGGGTGGGGAAAGTAGGTTTACAAATGTTCCTATGGAAAATAATACAAATAAGTAATATTACAAGAATAAACTCTGTTTCACATACTTACAACTGTAAACCTACTTTTGCCCCACAATGTGTATATATTTTATCTTATCTTACAATGGGTCATTAAAAAAAGCCAACCATTCATCATTTTGCTTTTGCTTTTCTTAAACCCTGGAAGTTCTTTCACTTGTAAGATATCAAGAACTAACTAAAATGTGCCAATGTGTCTTTGTGTGAGCAAAAATGCATATAATACAGAATATATTCATTCAGAATGAAGGAAACTCTATTCTTAAATTTATTCAATTATTTATTCAGTTTTACATTTTTTAAAGTTTATTGAACACTTTTTATAATCACAGATATCTTTAATATATCCTAGTACTTCACTTTTTAAAAGTATTAAATATAATAATGCATATAATGAAAAAAAGGCCTTGCTGGCTAACTTTTCCCCCATAGTTTTTAATGGTGACCTCTCTCCCTAATCAGGATTTTGAGCCCTTCAATTGCTGAACTAGCAAACTATTTGTAAGTTACATATGGTACTAGCCGAAACTGCAGACTTTGCAAGACTTTCCAAGAATTTCAGAAACAGCACAAAAGGAAATATTAAGTGTATCTAGTAGTAAAGGTATGATGAGGAAGACACATTCAATGGCAGAGAAATTTGTTCAGAAAAAGAGCAGCACAGGCAATCAAGATAACCAGTGTTACCACATTACCCCGAGAAAGGTATTGAAAATTCTAGCCTCCATCTTTGCTAGAGATAAACTCATCACCGCACAGCTCAAGCCATCCAAAATAGAAAATGTTTGATTCTTACTCTCTCACAAATGGGTAAAATAGCAAACCCGGTAAAGGAAGAATTTTTCAATGGTCAGAAAAGCCACCTTCTACTGTCCCTCACTCCCTCCTCTCAGAAATCCTTCAAACCAATCCATATACCATGTGAAATTAGATGCATTCAATTTATTTTATGAGATCTCCATAATAGCTTTGGACCAACAACTTAGCAAACTAATGAAAGTAACTTCTGACTTGGAAGCATTTCTTTCCACTTGGAAATACTGAAGCCAAGGAAATACAATTTTTGAAAAAAATTATAGAAGGCAAATAATATGTCATAAGTAAAAGAAGTGAGTTATGAATAAAACAGCACTTTGATGACAAGGAGGGAAGATGCACGCCCGCCTTTGCCAGGGCCGATGCAGCAGGGGCCTTTGTGGAAGTTGGGGATGATTGGATTGGCCAGAGTTGGTTTTGTTGTGCATGGAGCTTCCTGTTGGCTGGCCTGATGTAGAGTGTTATTAAGCAATTTGGGCTGGAACATCATTATTCTCCATGAAGAATTTAAAGAAGATCCTGATTTGAGCCTATTGCAAGAGGAGTCATGCTGTGCCATGCAGTATAAAAATATCATCAGTCTTATGCCACTGGCACATTCAAACACCTAGTGGGATAAGCCAGGCACCAATGTTCAAGGTTTTATATAAGGCAACAGCTGCTTTGGTCAGACAGTTAATTAAATATGTTAATTTCCCATACAACCAACAGTAGCGACAACAGATCAGAGTGGGATTTTATGACATTTCTGGGTTCCTTCCTATACCCAGGAGAATGGATTGTGGCCACATCATCTCCCTGTCTCCTTTGTGCAGTAATGCTGCTTTTTCTCTTTGGAAACAGCCCTGTTCTATGACAGTGCAAATATTGTACATGCTTTGGTACCACTCTAACCACTGCCAATTGTCACCACTCCAGTCTTGAAAGGCTATTTGGGTGTGATCCCGTGCTAGTGTTTGGTTAGTTAGTAAATATCACAAATCATGCTGAAGGTGGAGAATGGGCTCTTTTTCCATTTGTGTCATTCTGGCTTGGCATTTACATCTTTGTGGAACCGATAGAGCACAGATTGTAAATCACGTAAGAGCAATGACTAAACTCCATCCTAGGAGTGAGGAAGCACCAAAAGATTGTTCAGGATGGTGTTATGAGTTAATCACATGGAGTGCACAAAACTGAGAGTGCATTGTTTAAGCATAACAACACGCAAATGTGCTTTCTGGCAATATGTGTCATAATGAAAGGAAGAAAATGTTCTCAATTCATGAAGAAAAGTAATCACATTATCTAGGAATTATAAAGGTAACAATGACATGGAACCATTTGTAATGGGTATTTCTGTGTGTGTGTCTTAAAGGAAAGTTTGAAGATCTCTAGGTAGGTGGCCTATTCATTGTGATAACACAAATGCTTATCAACACCTAAGTGAAAGCCTCAGAGAACCTGCACAGTTTAAGAACTGTTGGAGCAGGTCATGCTTTGGTGATTGGCATTTCGATAGAAATCCTTATCAGCCTACAGGTTTCTCAAGGAACTTCAAAATGCACATGGTTGATAAAAATCAACATGGTTTTCATATCTACTGTCACGTTTTCAGAAGGCATAACTTTTGTTATGTATAACTTTTGTTAAAGCACATGTATTGGTCATATTGCTTAAAAATATGTACATTCTCTATCATTAAATTAGAATGCAAAGTGATAAAATAGGAAAGACTAGTGAACTGGAATTCCTGTCATAATTGCTACTATGTTTCTATTTTCTCATCTGTAAAATGAGAGGCTTGAGGAACTATTCAATAAACTTTAAAATCACATCCTGGGTGGTATGGACAGGATGTTGATTCTTCCAATCCATGAACACAATATATGCTTCCATTTGTTTGTGTCTTCCTTAATTTCTTTCTTCAGTGCTCTGTAGTTTCCCATGTACAGATCTTTTGCCTGCTTGGTTAAGTCTATTAGGTACTTTATTTTTCTTGTTGCTATAGTAAATGGGAATTTTTCCCTAGTTTCTTTTTCTGATATTTCACTGTTGGTGTACAAAATTGTCCTTGATTTCTGAATATTGACTTTGTATCCTGTTATTTTGCCAAATTCACTTATTAGGTCAAGTAGTTTTTTGGTGGAGCTTCTAGGGTTTTCTATGTGCATTATCATGTTATCTGTGAATAATGATAGTATTACTTCCTCCTTTCCAATTTCCATGCCTTTTATTTATTTTTCTTGTCTGATTGTGTGGCTAGGACTTCCAGTGCTATATTGAACAAGAGTGGTGAAAGCAGACACCCTTGTCTTGTTCCTGATTTTAAGGGGAAAGCTTTTTGGTTTTGCCCATTCAATATGATGTTGGCTTTAGGTTTCTCATATATGGCCTTTATTATGTTGAGGTGTGCTCCCTCTATTCCCACTTGGCTCAGTATTTTTATCATAAATGGGTGCTGGATTTTAACAAAAGCTTTTTCAGCATTGATTGACATGATTATGTGTCTTTTTATCCTTCTTTTTTTATGCGGTATATTATATCCATACTACCTAAGTCAATCTACAGATTCAATGTGATTCCTATTAAAATACCAATGGCATATTTCACAGATCTACAACGAATACTTTAAAAATTTATATGGAACCAAAATAAACCTCAGAATAGTCTTGGCAATCTTGAGAAAGAAGAACAAAGTAGGAGGGATCACAATACCTGATATCAAACTATAGTATAAGGCCATTATAATGAAAACAGTCTGGTACTGGCATAAGAACAAACACATAGATCAGTGGAACAGAATATTGAGCCCAGGAATAAACCTATATCTCTATGGTTAATTAATACTTGACAAAGGGATCAGGAGCATAAAATGGAGTAAAAATAGCCTCTTCAATAAGTGGCATTGGGAGAAATGAACTGGTACATGAAAAAAAAATGAAACTAGACCACAAACTTACACCATACACCAGAATAAACTCAAAATAAATAAAAGACTTAAACATAAGCCATAACACCATAAAAGTCCTAGAGGAAAACATAGGCAGTAAAATTTCAGATATCCCATGAAGTAGTATTTTGCCAATATATCTCCTAGGGCAAGGGAGATAAAATAAAAAACATAAACAAATGGGACTACATAAAATTAAAAAGCTTCTTCATGGCTAAAGAAAACATCATCAAAATGAAAAGGGAACTGACAAAATGGAAGAAAATATTTGCCAGTGATACAGTGGACAAGGATTTGATCTCTAAAATATATAAAGAACCCATCTCACTCAATACCAGGAAGACAAACAATCCAGTTAAAAATTGGGCAAAGGACCTGAATAGATATTTCTCCAAGGAGGAATAGAGATGGCCCACAGACATATGAAAAGATGTTCAGCATCACTAGCTATCAGAGACATGCAAATCTCTCAATTCTGACACTATCTCCCAGGAGACAGGCTCAGATACCACAGGTAAAAAATTCAGTCCCACAAGACCACCCTCCACAATGACAAGCCCAGGTTGTTACTTGTTCTTTTAACTGACCAGCTGCAATTTGGGGGTTCTAAAGACTACCCCTTTCTTCCAATTCAGAGTGTCAATCACAAATCCAGATTCTTATATATACTCTGACCAACTGACTATAAGTCACACCCCCTCCTTGGGTTCGATTAATTTGATAGAACAGTTCACAAAACTCAGAAAAGTTGTCTACTCACTAAATTATCAATTTACTCAATAGACATTAAAGGATATGAATCAACATTCAGATGAAGAGATACATAGGGTATGAAACAAAGGAGCTTCTGTCCTCCAGGTCCAGCCTGGTGGTACCTGGAAAACACCTCTTCCTTACAGGTTTTTATGGAGGCTTCATTACATAGACATGATTCATTAATTCATCATCCATTGATGATTGATTCAATCTATAGCTCCTCTCCACACTGAAAATCAGAAGGTGGAACTGAAATTTCTAACCCTCTGTTTTTGACTGTTTCCTCTAACACCAGTCCCCTCCTTAGATGCTTTGCAAAGTTTGCCATTAACATATAAACTCAATTGTGGTAGAAAGGGCTTGTTATAAATATCAAAATATCCATTTTACCTTTATAACTTTGAAGGGTTTTTTTTTCAGGAACTGAAGAGCCCAAGTATTATAATGAAAAATTCTCTCATTGCTCTGATCACTCAGGAAATCCCAGACTTTGGGAGCTGTGAGCCAGGAATCATGGACAAAGACAAATCATATCTGAAAATAATGTAGTATTATTATTTTAGGAATCTCAATATCACAAAAGGCTTGAGAGCCAGAGAACCAATGGTACAGATTTCAGTCCAGCTATGAAGGCCTGAAACCAGGAGCAAAATAACAGAAGATTTAATGTCTCTGCTCATCAGTCAGGCAGCATTAATTCAACCTTTTTCAGCCTTTTTATTCTATTCAGGCCTTTAACAGATTGGATGATGTCCACCTGCATTGGGCAGGGCCATCTACTTTACTCAGCCCTCAAATTCAAATGCTAATCTATTTCAGAAACACCCTCAAAAATACACCCATGCATGCTTTACTATCTGGCATCCCTGAGGATCAGGCAAGTCAATTCAGAAAAGTATGGATCTAAGGCGTGGTGAGAAAACAAAGCATTGCATGGGATTTCCAGGTCAGTACAAAAGTAACCAAGGTTGAGTTGGATTTTTGGAATATACACTTATCCAAGTTAATGAAGATTAAAAGTTAAAATGGCAAAGATTCCACAACTGCCAAATTATGAAATTTCAGTTCATGACTAAGAATTTGTACAGTAAGATTTGAAATGTTTCCTCGAGCTTTTTAAAATGTAGTGGCTGCTCAATGCAAATCAAAATCACAATGAGGTATCACCTCCCACCTGTCAGAACGGCTGTCATCAATAAATCAACAAACAACAGGTGTTGGCAAGGATATGGAGAAAAGGGGGACTTTGTGCACTATTGCTGGAAATGCAGGTTAGTGCAGCCATTGTGGAAAGCAGTATGGAGCTAACTGCCTTATGACCCAGTGATTCCACTTCTGGGAATTTATCTGAAGAAACCCAAAACACTAATTTCAAAGAATACATGCCCTCTTCTGTTCATTGTAGCACTATTTACAATAGCCAAGGTTTGGAAGCAACCCAAGTGTACATAGTAGATGAGTAGATAAAAAAGTTGTAGTACATTTACACAATGGAATACTACTGGGCCATAAAAAGGAAGGAAATCTTACCTTTTGCAATGGTGTGGATGGACCTGGAGAACCTTGAGCTAAGTGAAATAATCCAATCAGAGAAATAGAAGTATCATATGATTTCACTCATATGTGGAATCTGATGAACAAACTGAACTAATAAGCAAAATAGATAGAGAGCAGGCTGATAGCTGTCTGGGGTGGTTGGCTGGGGTGAGGGCAGAGGGGGGAAAGAGCAGAAAAGGAAAATAAAAGAAAACACTCTCATGGACACAGACAACAGTGTGGTGATTGCCTTGGGGTGGGAGGGTAGGTGGAAATTAGGACGGGAGGATAAATGGTGATGGGTAGAGACTTGACTTGGGGTGGTGACCACACAATACAGTGTACAAATGGTGTGTTGTAGTATTGTACACCTGAAACCTGTATAATTTTGTTAACTAGTGTCAAAATAAACCCCAATAAATTCCATGAAAAGGATAAAAAGATTAAAAAATGTAGTGACTGCTGTCTCAGGTATAAGTCTCTAAGAAGATGGTCAAAAGAGCAGGTTGTCTGTTTTGGATTCACTAACAAAGCTTTATGGTCCATTCACCTCATTTGCATTTTGAGATATTTAGTGACAGAAAAAAGCCACGCAAAACTTTTTGAGTTCAATCTGACACTGAATACTATCTCAAAGAATGAAATTAACATATCACTTACATAGGAAAGGTTTGGAGTAAATAAAGTGAGAGTTAAAGTTCTGTCATTTTCTTGTAATTTTTCCCCTGCTTTCACCACATTTTAAGTTATATGTACTTAGCAGAGATCTTAATACTTTATATAAGTTAGCTCTGACAAAATTTATACCAATTTTGAAAGGAAAGTAACTTTCTTTCCCAAAATAGAGAATATTTTACAGATGAAGAACCCTAAACTTAAAGCTATAAAGTAAATTGCAAGCCAGGAAGTGACTGAGGGTCACAGCCCAATATCATGTGTATTCTCACTCAGAGTTCTTAACATTGCACTTCCCAACTTCCAAAGGCAGGAGCTGAAGAACTCAGCAAAGAGCACCTGACAGAGTGTGGGCTAAGTCAAATTATTACAACATTAGGAGGGAGCCTTAGGTATAATTAAGCCAACAGCTTCATATTGCTCTTGTGGAGCAGAGGAGATATGTGGCAAGGCTCTCCGGAGAACAAGCAGACTACAAAGAAGAGGGCAATGAATGGGCTTGGAGAGAGGTGTCTAGTGGGAAGTAAATAAGTTTGTCTTTTACCCCAATTTTTTATTTAAAAAGTAATTTGTTGTATTTTATAATTATTTTATAATTTATAGAGTATCTTAAAATAGATTCCCATATTGCTTTTGAAACCTAAAAAACCTCTTATTGTGTGAGTAGGATATTACAATACCAGTTTTAAACATTAAAAATCCCCTGAGATTTGAATGAGAAAACTATCTTGAAATAACATAATGGGTAGATCTAGATATAAACACGTGTCTTTGTTTTAATTTTTTAATGCAAAAGTAGTGTTCTTTCTAATCACATTATTTCTTTTGAGATAATACTTGTGACCAAAGCTGTATGTAACAAATACCAAACAAGTTTGATAACTTTATAATTATCTTAAGTGTTAAACTCAAGAAACAAAAGAAATGAATTGTGATACAAATAAATGTGAAGACTATATTTAGTTTAAAAAATAATTGTCCTAAATCGAGGAAATTTCTTTGTCACGAGCTTGCTGCAGGTCAGCAGCATAATATAATTGTTCAAAAATTGTTAATGAAAGCAAGGCAGAATTAAGAGAAGTATATTCTTTTGGGGAATGAGAATGATAAGTTTTTCTTCTCTGTGTTGATCAGAACACAACTAGAGTTTTAAGTTAGGTAATTGGCAGGATGTTTAAGAAGGCCATGAGCAAGCAGAAGTCCAGAGGAGGCAGCTAAGTGGTGAGATGGAGTCAGGAAGCAAATCTGTCTCTTGGTTGCCCGGCCCCGTAGGTAGAGTCCGAAGCATCTGAAAACTAGCATTTCCTTTCATCTTCACAACAAACTTGAATAGTAGGAACTAGTATTATTCCCATTTCTCAAATGAGAAAAGTGGAAAGTGATCATTACATCACTGAGAGTCATAAGCTAGAAAATAAGCTAGAGTTCATTTGCTGTGAAAGAATTTAAGGATGCACTTGTAAAAGCACACAACTATGCTAAAGCAATCCTAACATCACATAAGGACCCAGATTTATTTGCTCTTTGATGTTATATTTCTCCCTATACTTTTGGGTCTCAACATTCCCCTGAAGTTAAAGAAGTTTATTTAACTTAGTTAAATATAAATAATGATATAAATAGAAATATATAATATGCAATGTATATAATATTATAATGTATTACATATGATATAAAATATAGATAACTGTAGGTTTAAATTGGCTCTAAATTAACCAGACTTTATATGGCATAAAATTTAAACAAACCTATATTTTAGCAACTTAAAGTGTTTAATATTTCATTACTTAGAACTGTTGGCTGCAGCAAGAGCAGCACCAGGTGTTAGACTAGTAGAGTCAGACCAGACCTCTGTTCAGCAACCTCAGTGCTTGAGTTCTGGCTAGGAAAGAATTCAGAACCAAGACTCCAACTGTAAGAGAAAGTTTATTTTGAAAGATGCAGAGGTAGAAGTGAGTAGTAAAAGAAACTGGCTCAGGAAACAAGTTATAGAGATAAAAGGAGGAGCCCTTGGAGCTTTGGAAAGAGAAGGGTAAGATTTTTTTTTAAATATATTTATTGATTATGCTATTACAGTTGTCCCATTCCCCCCCCACTCCACTCCATCCTGCCCACCCTCTCCCTCCCACATTCCCCCCCTATAGTTCATGTCCATGGGTCATACTTATAAGTTCTTTGGCTTCTACATTTTCTACACTATTTTTACCCTCCCCCTGTCTATTTTCCACCTATCATCTATGCTACTTATTCTCTGTACCTTTCCCCCCCTCTCCCCCTCCCACTCCCCTATTGACAACCCTCCATGTGATCTCCATCTCTATGGGAGAAGGATAAGATTAAGGAGACTGGGGGAAGGAGAAAGAGAGGGAGAGCACACTGGGTCCTCAGTCCTAAGGGCTCTTAAGGGTTGGAATTTTAGGGGAGGTCTCCGGACAGGATCGCAATGGAATATTCATCAGCTTTCCAGGTGTGTCCTTTCAGGTTGTGGTCTCTACTGATTGTTTGGTACCAGGGCAGGGGGTCATTCGTCAATACAGTTCATCCTCATGTCAGTCCTGGCATCTTTGTCTGGTTTTGCTGCTTTTCTGGGCCTTATACTGAAACACAACTGAGGCCTAGATGTGTTTTATATGGGTAAGAATCTCATTGTCCTGGAAGCTTAATGCTAAAGACTATTCTCTGGTTTTCTTGTTTATTCCCCCTCTAAGGGGGTCTAACCAGCATGGCTAGCAACATACCAGGGGAGAAAAGGTCAAGGGAAGGTCCCAGCTGCATGACCAGCGATATGTAAAGTCAGGGGGTCCAAACCATATGACCAGTGATATGCCAGGATAGGAAAGGTTAGCCCAGAGCAATGTTCTTATTTTCCCACTTTGCCTGTTGCTAGGCACTGGGGCTCTCTGTCCTAGTGACCTTCTGTACCTGGTCTATGGTCCTTCCACTGTTCATGTCTGTCTAATGGTCTACCACAAAAATAATTGAATCTCCTCCTAGCTATTATCTTGTTGTCATTTTCCCCATTTTTAAAATAAATATTTTGTTCACTTATTTACAGATAGAGGGGAAGGAAGGGAGAAAGAGAGTGAGAGAAACATTAATCAGTTGCTTCTAATATGTACACCCAACTGGGGACTGAAACCCGCAACCCAAGCATGTGCCCTGACTGGGAATCAAACTGATGACCTTTTGCTTTGAGGGATGACAGCCAACCAACTGAGCCACACTGGTCAGGGCAGCCCCACTTTTGAGTATTTTAATTTAAAAAATTGAGCCATTAGGTAAACAGAAAAGAGAAACAAATAATAAAGAAAAAGATCTATCACTGTCCTGATACAAATTCTCTGATACCAACTAGGTATTTTGCCATTTAATTCAATTCTGGCACTAACTACTTCTGCCTGATTCCACAGTTAAAGAGAAAATTCTCCACCAGACTACCCTCATTTCAGATGCCAGTTGCCACAAGTCTGGGAGCCCCTTGTACTTTTGACTGACTAGCTACAAATTTGGGGTTCTACAATCCCCTCAAGTTTGATAATTTGCTAGAACATACTGAAAGCATTATACTTAGGATTATAGTTTTACTGTAAAGAATACAGAACAAGAACAGCCAAATGTAGAGATGCTTAGGGCAAGGTCTCTGTGGAGGGAGCTCTTGATGCAAAGCTTGAATACTTTCTCCTGGTAGTGTCTGGGCATATCGCCCTCCCAGCACATCAATGTGTTCATCAACCAGAAATCTCCACCCAGCTTATGGGCAAATGTTTTTATTTGGAAGTGACTACCTTGGTATGATTGACGAAATCATTGTCCTTGAGATGGAACTCAGTCTTCAGCCTCCCTCTCTTCTCCTTCTGGAAGCTTTGCTGGTCCAAATTTCTTATGCTCTAATCACACGCTTGGGCATTTGATGAACAGTTCCCATCCTGAAACTATGTTTTGGGCCTTCATGAGTTGCCATGTTAGCATACAAAAGACAATTCTATCACTCTGGAAATTCCAAAAATTGTTTAAGCTTTGTGCCAGGAACCAGGAACAAAGACCACATATATTCTATATTATTTCATGTACCTATCTATCCATCTACCATCCCAGTATCCTATCGGTTGTCTGTCATTGAAGCAGCTTAACGTACTTTAAATTTAAATTAAAGTAAACATATTTAAATTTAGATTAGTTATAGTCAAACAGGAAAATTTAGGTTTAAAAAAAGTTTACTCCTTTGTTTATAATTAATGAGAAAATTAAGGGGTAGCTTTTATTGATTAAGCATACACAGGATGCCTCTGAGGACTCCCCATACCTTGTACCTGTTAGAAATAGTTATTCTAGGTGGAGGACTAACTAGTCACAATGAGTGAATTTAAGTTGCATGAGTAAAAGGAGTTTGTATTTTCTTTCCCTACTCTTTTGCAAATGAAATACTGGCTTTAAGCATTCTTTTTACCAAGAAGCATTTTAATATGATATTTTAATTAAGTTGCTCTGTTTAGCCAACACCTCAATCTGATGCTTTTCATGGGGGATTTTTTTTGTGTGTAAATACATCTCTAGAAGCAAAGGTATATTATCATTTGTGTCAGGAATTGACATGATCTTTGTACTTGTTAATCCATAAATAAGGATGTGTCTGTCACAGGCAGGGAAAATGAAGGGCTGAGGAAAGAAACAATGCCCAGCAGCAGGGGATCTGTGTGTGTGTCTAGCAGAGCATGAGAAAGTGAAGATGATACTGATTTAGTTTTTCATTCTATTCATCACTGAAGTTATGGAGATAATATAAAAATGGATATTGTCATTCCTTTATGTCAATATAATGCACACACACTTTGTAAGGTTTACAGCTTTCCAAAGGTTTTGTGGCAAGGTTTACAGAAACTTTAGAACACTTCTGAGGTCAAAAGAGAATGGAGTCCCTGAAAAATGGAGTGTTCTGTTAGATGGAATTGAGCCTAAAGACGTACATCCTGTACACTCACACCTGAGTTTTGATGCAAATGATGACATGCAGGTAGAGAAAGGAGCATTACCATGTCTGCTCATAGTCCCTGAAATGACATCTCTTGGATAAATCACCCTGCCAGGGGAAAAACAGGCTATCTGGTATTTTGACAAGGAAGAGTCTAAAAACACTAGAGAAAACTTGAACTTTCAGCAAATGAAATAGTTGTTCTAGGTGGAGGAGTATGTATGGGAGGGGTCAGGGACAAAGATTCCAACCAAGAATATCTGGATGAAAAGAAGCCAATAGTAAAAGACACTGTTGAAGAATCTAATGATGTGAGTTTTAGTTGTAGAGAAGGCTGTGTGGTAGTTGGGGGCATCTTTTAGGGTCTTTTTTCTTGCCATTAAGAAAGAATTGAATTTTTAATAAAAATAATTCTGAATATTTTCTAATTAAGTTGAGACAAAGAAGGAAAATGAGGCTTAAAATAAAAGATCTTTATATCTTGGGAATAAAAGATGCTTCATACCCCCCAAATGGACTTCAGTGATTTAGGCTACCCACCTGGCTGTAGAATTGCTCTAGTTGTTGCTCATTAGGTAAGGAAGGGAGAAGAGGGCAGGGGTCTGATTGAGGGTCCTACTTGAGCGCCAAGGAGGCTACAAAAGGCAAAATGCTATTATACTTTGGCAGCACTAGCAGAATCTTAAATTGTCAAGTTCTCATCTAACTTGCTGCATATCCTGTGTCACCATAGCTACTGTAAAGTATTATTTATTAAATAAGTGATGAATATACTCAAAAATTGCAGCCACATGGGCTGCACAAATGCATTTTCGTATTATTAACATGTTGCCAACTTGCAACCCTTGGAAATCTGAGTAAATGTTTTGACAGGAAGAGACAGCAAGGACAAATAAGAAGTAGCAGTCTGAGGAAATTCAGCCCCACTTTTTACAGCTTTAAAGTCTTAAGAGTGTTTTCACTGGGGCAGTCCCAGATAAATTGCTCTTATATGTGCATGCAAGAGGCTAAAATTCCTTTGAAAGTTTATAATTTCTCATGGGAAAACACAACATAAAAGTTACTTTTACTCATAGAAAAACAAAACCATATTTTCCTGTCAACCTTTGCTGTTGGGAATTTCAAAATTTTTGCATTTTTTTCCTGTGATTCTTAGCTGGCCCAAGGGACAGGCGTTTACAACATAATTTACTTTCAACGTGTCTCTGTAAATCATTGTACTACTCTATTGCTTGTGAGGAGGGGAAAAAGCAGAGCTCCCAGTGGGGCTTCTCGCCCCACTTTCCCTGGACTCCAAGAGCCCAAACAAGAACAGAAACTTTCCCCTTTAACGTCCAGCCTCCAAGACAGATGTACACAAAGAAAACATCGTGCAGTGAGTATAGGTAAAGTTAAAACTATGGGCAGGCCTCCAGGCAAAAGATTGTATTTTAAGATTAATTGGGAGAAGGGAGATTTGCCCAAGGTGATGAGGAAATTGTCAAAATGTTCAAGTCATTCTAGAGTAGGTGGGTTGCCCTCAGCCAAATGACTTAATCTTTTTTCATAAGGTTATTTTTTCTTCCTAAGGACCTGTAGCGTACTTTTGCCAAGCTAATAATACCAAGGATCATTCAGTTTTACATGAGGATTTGATGACTTATACAGTGGTTGAACCTTCACCTTTTACAACCTTAATGGGAATTTATTAGCTATTTCACAGTGTGTAAATTTGAATCTAGGTCAGATGAGAAAGAAAAATAGGGCATATCTAGGCCTAAAGAATAACCTGAAAAATGATACATCAGAACCAAAAAAGATAAGGTGAAAAATAAAACAGATAATTAAAAGTGTCTTAAGCAATCTGAGATTTGAAGACAGAATCTGATACCTTAGAGCTCTATAGACTATTTCAGCTCAAATGCAGGTGACTACTGAGCCTGGTTCCTACAGAAGTGCTGAAGGTTAAGGAGTTAAAATATTGTATTAACCTGCTTCTGCTAACTGTCCATAACAGGAAATGTAGCCCAGGTGGGTTTGATATTCACAAGATTAAAGCGTATGTCTACCATCAAATGGTCACCACATTAAAGCTGTTTTAATGAGGCCTTGGGAGATAATGAATGAATGTCGCTAATTCACTACAGAGAAGACAGCCTGACCTTCCTCTGACCTCTTTGCCGCCAGGTATCTTAAACAACATATTAGTTCTGCTTAAAGCCAAAATGGGACGGTCTGCAAGATAAAAACAATCCAAATGCTTCGGAGAATGACTTTTGCTGGTGTTAAAGCCAGAAAAAAAATTTCTCCCTAGAGTCCTTACAAAAAGAACACTGTGTAACAGGATGAAAGTCATCCTCACTGACACCTTTATCTCACACACAGCTCTCTGCTTCATCAGGCTGCTTCCTATAGTGATCAGGCTGTTTGCTATAGTGGCCCTCAATGTTGTCCAGGGACACCGTGCCAGAAAAATACCACTAGGTAAAGGCATGGGTGGAGGACTATTATTTAAGGATATAACTCTTTGCTCATTTGACTTAATCCTGAATGAATTTTAAAGGATTTTGAGGGAGTGCTTATCTTTTAGGTCAGGTTTCATAAATATCAAGCATTTGATAGATTTAAGACTGCAATGTGGTGGACATTGTACTTGCTAGAAAGTACTCAAGACAAAATCAATTTATTGTGATCCCACTTGTTTTTCCAGGCAGCAGGAATGGAGGGGAGGTCTCTACAGGAACTGAGGAGCTAGTGGTAGTTTTTCCCAAATAAAAGACAATCTGGCTATGCTAAGAGGTGACCTGAAGGAATAGCTACGACTAGGGAAGAAGGAACAGACAGGAAATGCTCTGGTGACTAATTTGTTCATTGAGTACAAAACTGTCAAATAAGGTAAAATTAATACAAGTGAGACTATGTTTTAAAACTTGACAAACACAGATATAGTAAGATACAGTAAGTATTTTAAGTTACAATGTTTTCAGATATTTTTCTGGAAGAAGCAAAATATTTGGATGGAATTGATGGACTTTATAAGAGCCTTATATTGGAATAGTCTTTCTCCTAAATAAACTTATCAAAAAAAGTTTACAGGTGCATTAAATAAATATTGTGATTTGTCTATATGTGTACAGCCTCCCTTTTTAGGATATCTGTAGTTTAAAATATTAAAGAAAACTAAAGCGATAGGGGAAAATCATCAAAATTATTTTTCAGGCCAGATTTATTTGGCAAGCACATTCAGGAAACTATGTAGTGTATCAAGTTTTGAGTATTGTATTTGGACACTAATCCATAACTGTAGTCATCAGTTTACTGACAACCTGCTTGGACACTACTCCCATGCTCTGACAAGTGATGTTAAATTCAAATGACAACAGACAATTTCGGCAGCAAAATTAAAAATGGTGATAGCACCCTTGAACTCATACAAAGTGCTCAATAAGTCAAACAGTGATCTTATTTCATCATTACGCAAACACATTCAGATAGAGAATGCTATCAAACCCTTTCCATTAAAACCAAGATGTGTGAAAGTGTGAGCTATGTTGGTCTTTTCTTTTTTATCTGTCACGTCTCTCCTCACAGTAACCTTGCCTTGTCAGTGCATCCCATTGATAAGTCCGAGTTATCAAGGCCAACAAAGCTTTTTGTGAGTATTTTACTTCACCTGAGCCTTTAGACGTTATATAGGGCTTAGTGAATATTGGGCACCCTTTTCACCCTTTGGTGTTCTCCAAGTCCAGTTACCATATTCATTCCAATGATCCCCCAATATCCACATCTAGCCTGGTCCCCTTGATGGAGGTCCGGCCCTACAGTGTCAATGACCTACAAGGTGCTTCATATTAAATGTTTCAAAGGCATATTCAAGTAAAATTCTCAAAACCAAACATACTTTTTCCTGTACTACCCAACCCTACATAATATCCACTGGTTAAGTTTTGTCGAAATCTCAAGGAAAAGAACCCCCACATACCAAGTTGCCCATGTTAAAAACCTAGAATGATTGTTAATTTATATTTCTCCTTTCTTTTCCATAAACCAACTAGACATAATATCTCATACATTAGGTAAAAAGTGAATCAAAATACAACTTAAATTTGCTTAAGAAAAAAAGAATAAAAATTCACTGGATCATTTACCTGAGAAGTTCAGGCCTTAATGGCTCTGAGGCTCAACTTCTGTCTTTGGGCCCTCTTAGGAATCTTTCCACCTCTAAGCTCTGCTCTTCTTTGTGTTGTTTCCATTGCTAAGTTCTCTGGTTAGGGCGGCCAGAAGTCTGACAGCTCTAGTATAGACTATCCCTCAGCAATTGCAGCTGAGAAAAAGCGCCCCTTCTCAAAACGTTCAAAGAAAAAGTCTGGGAACCTAATCCTATAGTCTCTGTTCTGCCAGAATTAGATCAAGTTCTATACCTGATCCAGACAGTGTGGGTAGGAGGAGGCATTGATCTGATTGGTCAGCCTAAATTACACATCCACATATGGAATAGAGCTGAGGTTAATGACACCAGAGATCCAAGAATGAGGATTGTGAAAGGTTAAGAGCACAGAAATTAGAGTATATTACCAACAGAGTGAAGTGAGTGCTAGTAGAATATTCTAAGAATGTGCATTTTTCTTTTTTTCTAAATACGAGCGAAATATAGTAAAAGTGTGAATGTATTAAACTGGAACTTTGATATAATGTTAACTACACAGTAGGAATTGGTGAAAAGTAGGCATATTTTGGAAGTCATCTGGGTTCCTTTAGAAAGCTTCTGCTTGCATTTTTCTCCTGAACATTGAGCAATTTTTATGTATAGCATATTATTTTACTTTTTAAAAATGAATTCTGGATTTTCAAAATAGATAATTAATTTAAGTTTTCCTAACTTAAATAGTAGCATAATAGTTCAAGGTAGAAACTTGAAACTTGAGGTAAGAAGAGAAGGTGTTTTATAAGCTTGCAGAAAATAAAAACTCAGGAATGACTTAAATTATGGACATTAAGTACATAAAGATTATTCATACTATTATTACCCACCAGCTGTTCCTTTCCAGTGCAAATTCAACAAAGAGGAAAGCTTAATTTTCAAAAAGAGAATTTAGATTAGGGACTAATCTAAAGGAGTTTGATGTTTCCATGCATATTGAATGCACCTGTAGCAGGAGCAGAGCCCCTGGTAGCTGGGGCAAGAAGTTGAGCATGGCTGGCTGTAATAGCACAAGGTTGGCTTCTTACCCCATGCTCTTCTCTGATCTTTTCCCATTAAGGAAGCAGTAAAGCTGAGTTGGGTGCTGAAATGCATTCACCATGGGAATGAAGGTACTTCTTTCTCTTCTCCTACACTTCTATTAAGCTGTGAAAGATGCTATCTTACCAGAATGGTTTGTATTGTGGTTCTAAAAATTCAGGAATTGGAATCACCTAGAGGGCTTGTTACAACGTGTGGCTAGGCCCCACTTGCAGAAATGCTGGTTCAGTAAATCAAGTATGGGCTGTGAATTTTCATTCCTAAAAGTTCCCAGGTGATACTGAAGGTGCTGCTCCAGGTAGCCACTTTGAGAATCCCTTGTTTCCACATCACCCTGTTGTGGCAAAAAGGACTTTGGGAAATCTTTTAGAATTAGGTGATTTTGAAATTCAAGTGTCCAGGTAGTTCCATATACTTAACAAATTAATTATGAGCCTCTATATGCAGTATTTTCTTAGAATATTTTGATCAAACTGGACTCATTAGAGGAGTTTTCACATTTATTCTTTGTTTTAAGGGATTGGAAACCTTACTTTTAGAGAACTCTGGCTTGTGACGTTTTCCCTGGTGATTGAGTATTTTCTTTTCGTTTCCTGTCTCCAGCTAACATATTTCCCATTCTCAACTGAAAACCACAAGCCTAATCAAAATTTCAGCAAGTAATGCCTGGGTCTTTATAGAAGACCTCATGCCCAGTGAAAATAAAGTGATCAATTGGCCTGATATTTTTGTAATAGGCCCTGGTGATTTAGTAGAACATATTCAAAAGCAGTATAATATGCATATTCAAAAGTGCTGCATTTTAAGCAACTAATATAGAAGTTGAGATGAGCTTCTTTGGAAAACTTTTTTTCTGGAAAGTAGTTCTATTCTGAAGAAAACTGCAGTTAAAATATCATACAGGGAATCTGAATAAAATTGTCTCATGACTTGTGAGCATGGGTTAAAAGTAGTATTTCTAAATGGACATTTTAAAGGAAAGGTGAGTTTAAATAGGCATAAATAATAAAATTATAAATAAATTAGAAAACAAAATATTTCAGTGAACTCACTTCCTCTTGGATCACCTGGCTCCTCAGCTACCTTGAGTAGTGCACTTGTGACCCCATAAACTGCTCACGGTAGGTCACAAAATCCAAGGCACGTGAACGTAGTGTAAGTTCCAGAAGGGTTTGAGAAAAAGTGAGAACCCTAAGGCTGTAGGTTGGTAAAATTCTTTCCCTACTTTTTTGTCTCATGTGCAGTGGTCAGACCTTTGTCAAGGGTGCAGAAGACAAAAGACCCTTGAGCGCTTCATCCCAATGTTTTCTCTCCTCACTTCCCTCAGCCTTGGAGGGTACATGGCCTCTGTTCCTTGCTAACACTTTATTGTTAGCAGATAAATATTTCATCAGTTTGGAACTAGCTTATTTAAATTATCACAAAGTGATGTCCCACTGTCCATTTTATGCATGGGGAAATTAAGGCTCTTAGGAAAAAATCAGTGAGCTAATGTACAGAAAGTAGCCACTTCCGGGTCCAGCACATATTGAACTGCTGATATGCATACGGTGCAGTACCTCTCTTCATAAATTTATACAGAACGCACATGCAAAAATTCCATGGTGATAAGTTCTATTACAGAGTTCGGTATAAAGTACAAATGAAATGGAGAGAAGGGAACAGCCAACTCAGTGTGGAGAGGTACAGAGTGGTTCTCAGATGATTGGACTCCTGAGGCCTGTGCAGAAACTCAGCACACGGTAGAACCATCATATTTATTAAATAAATAGTTAAGAACATAGGTGATTTACCATGAAATTTAGATAAAATGATATCTCATTCTGATGCAATATAAGTAAATTTTATCAGAACCACTTTTTTTTGTTTCCTTTTTGGTTGAATTGTACTGTGTAGTCAATAATTCCCCAAGGGTGATTCATCAAACTAAAGGAGGAACAAACAACTATGGGACAATTACATAATGGAATACTACTCGGTCGTAAATAAGAAGGCATTTTTACATGTTGGGACAGCATGGGTGGACCTGGAGAACATTACGCTAAGGGAAATAAGCCAGTCAGAGAAAGACAAATAGCATATGATTTTATTCATATGTGGAATCTAATGAACAAACTGAACCAATAAGCAAAATAGAGACAGACTGATAGAAGACTGATAGCTATGGGTGGGGTTAGGGCATATAGGGATGGAGCAATAAAGAAAAAGGACTTGTGGACATGGACAACAGCATGGTGATTGCGTGGGGGGGGAGGAGGAGGAGGTATAAGAGGAATAACTGGTAATGGAAAAAATACAATACAAAATAAATTTTAAAAAATGGGAAAAAACATTTCCTCCTCAGGAAAAAAAAAAAGAAATACAAACCCGAGATACTTTGGTAATTCCAATTCAACTTCACAGATAAAAAGAGGGTGGAGTACCAAAGGGCCATATACACTTTGTAAAATTTCCCAGGTGTTTCTGGTTATCAGCAATTCTGGAAACCATTGGTTTAGTACAGCTGTTTTCCACCCTGTCTGAACACTGGGATCACTCTTTTAAAATTACTCAAACCTAAGCCCTGCCCTAGTCTTCCTTCCTTTATTTTGTAAGTACTCCAGGGTTGTAAGAAGGTGCAGCCAAGTTTGAGGGTCACTAGTTGAAGCAGATGAGTTAATATTACACTTAGCTAACAGAGGGTGGGTGGCGGAAAGGAGGGAATAAAACAAATGTTAGAAATAACAAGGCACTCTTACACTCTTATAGAGGTTTTATTATAATTATAAGCAGTACTTTGAATCTAGTTCTGATGCTATTTTCCACCAAGCAATTCAGTGTGAGTTGTTTACCTCAGTGAGTACTCACACCTCGCAGTGAGGAGAAATGAAGACAGTCTCCCAGCCGCCCACTCTAAAACGGAGCGCAGTGTCTGTCCCTTTGGTAAGAAGGGAGGCGGTCTACCAGTTCTTTCACCCTGCAGTGATGGTGTGTGCAGTTGTCCAGTTTGTGCGCAACCCTGACTTTCACCATGGTCCAAAACACCGTCGGGGGAAAATATCACAATTTCATATTTTACTCACCATGAAATTTAGATAAAACACTGTCTCATTTCTTATTTTATAAGAAAATAAAAAGAAAGACAGTTAAGTTTGGAGTGGATCAAGTAATCAGATTGCAAGTTTTGAAACTCAAGAGGATGACATATTTTTGGAAAGTATCATAATTCACTTACGTAAGACATTTCTATTTTTACTATATACAGACAACCATTAAAGACAGGTCTTCAAGTGAGGTGAGTCCTCATTTTGGTCGGTCTCATTTAGCTTGTTCATGGTTCTATGTCTGTTTTTTTTGTTTTTGTTTTTGTTTTTGCAACATAGTGATCCTTCAAGGCTTTGAATAAGAAAAAATTAGATATTTTATTTAAGAGTGCTAAGACCAGTATTGAATTAAATGTGTGGTTCAAATGCTACAATGAGACAAACACATGAAAAGTTGTTTTCCCAAAGATATATCTTCTATAATTCTGGAGAGTGCAAAAATAAACTTCACAGAGCAAGTAGAAGGAAGGAAATAACCAAGATCAGAGCAGAATTAAATGACATACAGACTAAAAGCACAATTCTAAAGATCAATGAATCCAGGAGCTGGTTCTTTGAAAAGGTAAAGAAAATCCACAAGCTTTTAAGTAGGCTCATAAAGAAAAAAAGAGAGAGGACCCAAAGAAACACAATCAGAAATGAGAGAGGAGACATTACAACTGATACCACAGAAATACAAAGGATTGTAAGAAATTATTATGAAGAACTATATGCCAAGAAATTTGAAAACCTCGGGGAAATGGACAAATTTCTAGAAAAATATAATCTTCCAAAACCCAATAACGAAGAAGCAGAAAACCTGAATAGACAAATAACAGCTGATGAAATTGAAACAGTAATCAAAAAGCTTCCAACACACAAAAGCCCTGGACCAGACGGTTTCACAGGAGAATTTTACAAAGCATTTAAGGAAGAGCTAACCCCCATCCTCCACAGATTATTCCCCAAAATTCAAAAAGATCGAAGACTCCCAAACTCTTTTTATGAAGCCAGCATCATCATAATCCCAAAACCAGATAAAGACATAACAAAGAAAGAAAACTTCAGGCCAATATTGCTGAGGAACTTAGATGCTAAAATCTTCAACAAAATATTGGCAAACTGCATCCAGCAATATGTTAAAAAGATCATACACCATGATCAAGTGGGATTCATCCCAGGGATGCAAGGCTGGTACAATATTCACAAATCAATAAATATAATACACCACATAAACAAAATGAAAGACAAAAATCACATGATCATATCAATAGATGCGGAAAAAGCATTTAATAAGGTAGAGCACCCATTTATGATAAAAACGCTCAGCAAAGTGGGAATACAAGGAGCATTCCTGAACATAATAAAGGCCATATATGAGAGACCTACAGCCAACATCACACTCAATGGACAAAAACTTAGAGCTTTCCCATTAAGATCAGGAATAAGACAAGGATGCCCTCTCTCACCACTCCTATTCAACATAGTAGTGGAAGTCCTAGCCACAGCAATCAGACAATAAAAGGAAATAAAAGGCATCCAAATTGGAAAGGAGGAAGTAAAACTGTCATTGTTTGCAGATGACATGATACACAGAAAATGTACATAGAATGTAGTGTACATAGAAAATCCTATAGACTCCACCAAAAAACTACTTGACCTAATACATGAATTTGGCAAAACAGGAGGATACAAAGTCAATATTCAGAAATCAAAGGTATTTTTGTACACCAACAATGAAATATCATTTCCTGAGAAATCAGGAAAAAAATCCCATTTGATATAGCAACAAGAAAAATAAAGTACCTAGGAATAAACCTAACCAAGGAAGTAGAAGACCTGTACTTAGAAAACTATACAACACTGAAGATATAAGTTAAGGAAGACACAAACAAATGGAAGCATCTACCATGCTCATGGATTGGAAGAATTAACATCATCAAAATGGCCATACTACCCAAAGTGATTTATAGATTTGATGCAGTACCTATTAAAGTACCAATGACATATTTCACAGATATAGAACAAACATTTCAGAAATTTATACTGAACTATAAATGACCCCAAATAGCTGCAGCAATTTTGAGGAAGAAGAACAAAGCAAGAGGGATCACAATACCTGATATCAAACTGTATTACAAGGCCACAGTAATCAAAACAGCTTTGTACTGGCATAAAAACAGGCACATAGACCAATGGAACAGAACAGAGAGCTCAGAAATAAACCCAAGTCTCAATGGTCAATTAATATTTGACAAAGGGGGAAGAAGCATAAAATGGAGTAAAAATAGCCTCTTCAACAAATGGTGTTGGGAGATCTAGACAGCTACATGCAAAAAAATGAAACTTGATCACCAACTTACACCATACAGAAAAATAAATTCAAGGTGCATAAAAGACTTAAATATAAGTTGTGACACCATGAAAGTACTAGAGGAAAACATTGGCAGGAAAATCTCAGACATTCCACACAGCAACATCCTCACAGACATGTCCCCTAAAGCAAGGGACATAAAGGAAAGAATAAACAAATGGGACCTCACCAAATTAAAAAGCTTCTCCATGGCTAAAGAAAACAGCATTAAAATGAAAAGAGAACCAACTGTACCGGAAAATGTATTTGCCAATGACACCTTGGACAAGGGTTTGATCTCCAAAATATATAAAGAAGTAACATGACTCCACTCCAGGGAGACAAAAAACCCAATTAAAAAATGAGCAAAAGACTTGAAGAGAAACTTCTCCAAGGAAGACATACAGAGGGCCCAGAGACATATGAAAGGATGCTCAGCATCACTAGCCATCAGACAGATGCAAATTAAAACCACAATTTGATACCACCTCACACTGGTCAGAATGGCCATCATAAACAAATCAACAAACAAGTGTTGGAGAGGATGTGGAGAAAAGGGACCCTAGTGCACTGTTAGTGGGAATGAAGACTGGTGCAGCCACTGTGGAAAACAGTATGGAATTTCCTCAGAAAACTAAAAATGGAACTGCCTTTGACCCAGAAATTCCACTGCTGGGATTATACCCTAAGAGCCCTGAAACACCAATCCAAAAGAACCTATGCACCCCAATGTTCATAGCAGCACAATTTACAATAGCCAAGTGCTGGAAGCAACCTAAGTGCCCATCAGCAAATGAGTGGATCCCAAAACTATGGTACAGTTACACAATGGAATTCTATACAGCAGAGAGAAAGAAGTAGCTTATACCGTTTGTGACAGCATGGATGGAACTGGAGAGCATTATGCTAAGTGAAATAAGCCAGACAGTAAGGGAGAAATACCATATGATCTCACCTTTAACTGGAACCTAATGAACAGAAGAAAAAAGCAAACAAGATATAACCAGAGTCATTGAAGTTAAGAACAATCTAACAATAACCAGAGGGGAGGGGGGAGGAGAGGTGGGGAGAAGGGTTTTTATGAACTACTATAAAGGACACATGGACAGAACCAAGGGGGAGGGTGGAAGCAAGGGAGGGAGGTGAGTTTGGTTGGGGTTGGGGGGAGTGGTGGGGAGAAAATGCAGGAAAAAAATAAACTTCTGTTTATGTAAGTGATAACATGACTTAAAGTTTTAATATTAATGGTAAAATGATGTTTGTGACACTATTTTCAAAGTGAATAATTGATTTAAGATTTGTTATAGTTAAGCAGTATTTCATTAATCTTTCATTAATTTAGTATGAGTCTTCCTTCCAGTTTTGGAGCAAATGTGCCAGTGGTTTGTCCCTGGCATTCAGCCAGTAGACCTTCAAAGTTAGAGAACCATCAGTGTGTGTCTGTGTGGATTAACCATATGCACATGTATTTACACACGGTGTTTTGGTTTTTTTCTCTAAGCATTCTTTTCTACCTTCCTCTGCTTTGGATAACTTAAGTTTCTATCTCTATTGCTATAATATCACCATTTAACTCAGCTAAAATCTGAGATAGAATGACATTCTTTTGGCTTCTGTTTGAACTTTATTTTGATGTTTCTGCCTAATGAGAACACACTTTTTAAATTTTAAACCAAGGGAATACTCTTGTATGCATTTTGCATTAAATATCTGCAGTCTTTTATATAGGTCATAGACTTAGCCTGAGCATAGACCATTAGTTACTAAGCAATAACGTTTATGCCATATATCTTTTATTAAATGCCCTGCATGATATAATACAGATCATGGTACAACTCAAATGAGCAGAAACCGTTATGGAAGCCATGAGTTCTATCCCACTTCAGCCCACTTATAGAGAAGGGTTGATTTATTTTCCTTTCCTCTATCTATAATGACCTTAAAAGAGGAAGGAAAGAAGAGAAACAAAATACTGATCTTGTTAATAACTATATGCAGCCTTCACCATGGTTTACTGGAGTAAGAAGAGAGAGCTCAAATTTTCTCCTTAGCAAGCCCTTTGAGGCAGGGAAAGTGCATTCCAGATTGGTCCTAACGTGCATCTGTCTTTTTTCCCCAGCAGGGGTGAGATGGTTCCGACAAATTGCCCACATTCACAGAGATAAACACACATGCATTTGTGTGCAGGTGTCGGTGTCACATAGAAATAATTTGGCTTTGTAGAGAAACAAAAGATCAGGTAACCCTAGCAAGGAAAATCAGATCATACTACTCCTTCTGCTATGATCAACACTCTTTCTTTCAGAAAACCATAAATGCACACATCCTACCTGCTTCATATTATTCTAGTAGTGAGAATTTACTAGATTCTTAGACACTTAAATTCTAGTACCATCTAAGATTCTAATCATGCCATTTTATGTTTATTATTATATTTTATAAAAGTTTAAAAATAATTAACAATGTATAATTAGATCACAGTATATTGTAAATATTGATAATGTTGGTTATACTTTGTGTATAAACACTTGACTCCAAAGCTTGTCAAATTTATTAAAACTTTTTTTGTTCAGAAATTTACTGAAATCACCATGTTTGGAGAAAATACTACTTTTGCTTTGATTTGTCTGTTTGTCTATTTATTTTTAATATCTTCACCCAAGAATATACTTATTGATTAGGGGGAGAGAGAGAGAGAGAGAGAGAGAGAGAGAGAGAGGTGAAAGAACATTGATTGGTTGCCTCCCATATGCCCTGACCAGGGATTGAACCCTCAACTTCTTGGTGCATGGGATGACACTCCAACTGAATAAGCTACCCTGCTAAGGTTGGCTTTGTTTAAAATGAGCTGTTACCTACCTATGACAAATAGTACCTAAAGTTTTACCTCCTTTCTGGAGGGAAATGCATTTATCCATTTAACAAATATCGTTAAGTACTTAACCATGAACTCTGTGCTTTCCAGGTAAAAAAACTTGGTCTTCGCCTCCTGATCTGTATAGATAAAATTGTTCCTTCTATCAAAAGAGCCTTGGAAAAAGCAAACAAACAGAAAAACGATAGCCCCAACATTCCACTTGTTGATGTTTATGCTATTACTGTACTGTTTGCTGCTTTCCCCTACCTCAAGATAACTTTCTAATTGCTCCTTTGGATGTCTGCTACACTATTAACTCATCTCTCTAAGAAGCTCATGGAATAGGAGGTCCTTTATAAAGCCTTAGGTTATTATTATTCTCTGTCATTTGTGTGTGCCTCTTTGGGAAGTGGACCCAGAAATCCATAATAATGGAAATCCTTAGTTTTAATTTCCTAGGGCTGCTGTAACAAAGTATCACAAAATGGGTGATTTAAAAGAAGAGACATTTATTGTGTCACAATTGTAGAGGCTAGAAGTTTGAGATGGAGGTGTGTTAGGGTTGGCTTCCTTTGAGAGTTCTGAGGATCAATCTGTTCTATGACTCTTCCTTAGCTTCCAGTGGTTTATTGGCAATCTTTGGTATTCCTTGGCTTGCAAATGCATCATGCCTGAACTCTGCCTTCATGTTCAAATGGTAATCTGTGTGTGTGTGCGTGCACATGCACATGTGAGCCTAACTTATCCTTTCTAACAGGACCGGTCATATTGGATTAGGGGCCCACCCTAACTCCAGTATGACCTTATCTTAATTAATTACTCCCACAATGGTCTTTTCTCCAAATAAAATTACATTCTCAGGTACTGAGGTTTGGACTTCCACATATGAGTTCTGTTCAGAAGGTATATGGCCATGTGATATAAAAAATAGAGACATATATTGAAGAAGATACAAAACACAAGAAACAGTGTATTTAGGACAGTGATGCCTCAGTCCACTTCAAAGTAGGCACCTTGGAACTTCAAACAGTTCTCCCAGTCACCATCTGCTGCCCCATCATATTTTCCTAAATCTCATTGATGGTCTGAAATCTCTTCCTTTCAAAGGTGATTTCAGTTTGGGGAAAAGCCAGAAGTCACAGGGCTCCAAATCTGGGAAGCAGGGGGGCTGAGTCACCTGAGTTATTTGCTGTTTTGCAAAAAAGGCTGCATGAGATGTGATGCATGAGTGGGCATGTTGTTCTGGTGAAGCTGTCAATCACCAGTTGCTCATAGCTGTGGCCTTCTGAATCCTCCAAATAGTTTCTACAGAGGAATGCTAAAGCTTAACACAAAATCTGATGTAGATTCATTGCTCTACTCTCAGTCATTTTGAATGCGGCAGCCATACAGTACTCATGCTCACCCATCAGCCTCTACCACCCCCTCTGACTCTTTCAGTGAAGTTGTCACTGTTCATGCATGTGCATTCCAGCCCACTCTGCTTGGCTGCCAGGTTACATCAATTAACCATTCTCATTATATCAACAATGGCTGAACTTTTTCTGGACAGATACCTTATGTTCATAAGTACATATGTTCACAGGTACACGATACAACCCATAATACCTTCATAAATATGAATCACAGAAAAATAGAGGAGAGAGAGTTTTATAAAATGATCTCTCTGTGTTTACTCTTCATAGCATGTTCCCAATCTTCTCCTCTACCCAACTGGGTCTTACCACGACATACATTTCTTCATGATTTTGAAGAGAAGCAATAAAACATACTTCATTAAGAAGAAAGGTGACTAGAAGCTATAGTTTATTTGAATAACAATAGTGAAGCTAGAGAAATATTGTAATGCCTGTATAAAAGTGTCACTTTTAATCCTATAATTTATGTTTTAATACAAAAATTTCTGTTGGATAGAATCTTCATTGATTTTTACATAATAAAATATATGTCCATGAATTCATATATATAAGCTTTCAGAAATATGGTAGTAGTGTGCATGTATTGTGATTATCGTGTGAATATTTCTGCCTAATTCTCATGATCCTAGAGTCTGCACGGTGGGAAGAAGAGTTAGGAACTCAGGGTAATATCACTGCCTTAGTAGTTTCATAGGTATTTGGAGTAACTTTTTATTGAGACATCAAAACGATTCTATAGGATTGCTTTTTGTTTTTCTCAATTTTATAGGAAAAATGGATTATTCTGGGTGTTGACATCCAGTTAGGCTTTGACTATTTGCTTTTTTCAATTTCATATGACTTTTTTCTAGTTTGGACTTTATGGATTGCCATTAACTCTGTGTGTGTGTGTGAGAGTGTGTGTGTGTGTGTGTGTGAGGGGAGAGAGAGAGAAAGAGAATGAGAGGGAAACTAATTTCCCATGCCTATTTACTGAGAATTGCTAAAACAGCAGAAGACAATGCTTCTCTATGGATTCTTTTGCTTACTTTTGCACAAAACTACATTTGGTCCATTTGGGATCTAGCACTACCCTGTGTTCACCCAGGACTACAATATATCTAGTGCTTACAGTGTTTACCCTGGTCATAACCTTCTTGTGTAAAAAGAAAAAGGAAAAGAAAGAAAGAAAGAAAGAAAGAAAGAAAGAAAGAAAGAAAGAAAGAAAGAGAGGGAGGAGGAAGGGAGGGAAAAAGGGAGGGAAGGAGGGAGAGAGAGAGAAAGAGAAAGGAAAGAAGGAAGGAAGGAAGGAAGGAAGGAAGGAAGGAAGGAAGGAAGGAAGGAAGGAAGGAAGGAAGGAAGGAAGATACTGGATTCCTATGCGTGAAGTTACAGTATAAGGACTGTTTCTTGCCTTGCTATAATCCAGTGATTGAAATCTGTCTGATTGGAAGCATTTCAATAGAAACTAAGGCTGCAGGTTTCTGTAAACAAATCCACAGTACCTGACACTGGTGGGTAATATAGTGACTGTGTTGTGTGAGGATGTTAGAAGATCACACATACACACACACACACATATCTTCAAGCAGTTAGATAATTCTTTCTAATTTATCCAGACAGACTGACTTCACTACATTTTTACAGTTTGAATGACTTTTTTCAAGGTAAGATCCTCCAGTCTAATTCCTTCTTTGGCAGTCAGCAATGCATTTCTTCTCAATAGCTTTGGGGTTGGTCTTATAGGTGTATTTTATAAGAAATATTAATGTAAAGGGCAAGAATTAGGAGAGAACTAGGAAATATATTTTGTAGTATTTCACAAGTCTTCTGGAAGCTGCAGAAAGCTAACAAAATACTCTTGTAAAACCTGTCTCCTTGACCCAAAACTTCCTATCTCCATCCCTGTGAGTTAAACCATAGATTCTGAACTAAGTCTGAGGTATATCATTTTACTTTAAGCTTTTAATGTTTGCATAGTAAGATCTCTGGTTTGAACAGTGAAAGGATAGAATGCAAGCTTCTTTAAGTAAAGTATGCTCTGGGTTTATTTCTTTGTTCGTTTGCTAGATTTATATGGCACCTTTGACCTGAGGTCTAGGGCACTTTCTTAGGTCAGCTCCTTCCTCACCTTTTTAAAATTGATCACTTGAGTTGTAATCTGTGAATCACCCCAGTGACTCCCTCTAAGCTCCCACTGGCATCACGCACAGGCTGCTCATGTCAGACCCACAGAAAACTACAGCATGTCAGATGTATGCAACACCAGCTCTCCATGGAGAGACATTTGTCAATGTCTCATTGCAAATGATGCCCTCTTTGGGAAATTTTTTGATGGAAAATTGTGGCCATGAGACTAATAAAAAAAATCTGCACATATACAAAAGGTACAATTGCTTCTTATTTTTGCTCAATTTTACATCCATCAAAGAATACACATCCCAACAGAAAATATACATTGTTTTATTTCTCTAATGTCAGTGCTAAAAGGCACACAAATCTTCAACACAGCTGATCCAGTTGAAACCAAGTGAACAGAGACAAATCAGGGGTCTGGGAAGAGGAGAGTGATGGCAAAGCCAGCGCTATCTACTTCTCGGGGCAAAGCTACTTTTCTGATGAGTAAGCTTTTCTCCACAGTCCCTCAGTTTAAAAATGAGAGGGATGATGGAAACTGCCCTGGTTAATTGTCAGCTCACACCTTTCTCTAATGAGTTTCCTAGAAGTTTATGGTTAAGTTACCCGGGTGACTCAGGTAGGGTTTCCGTCAACTCCAGCTGAGGCTGTCAGAGTAGCAAAATGGGGGTCCATTTTCTGATTAATGAAAATAATAATTACGTACAGATGAAAGCAAAGAGAGAAAGCAAAGGGCTTCCATGTTACTTTAAACAAAGAAGAGTTAAGGCCTTATCTTAACTATGCATTGGCACCGCAATGTAAAATGGTCATGCAAAATTAATTTTTAATGTGTTCAATTTATATTAAAAATTTCTGCAAGTGTGTGAATTTTTTTTCCAAGGCTGGAGTGCTACTTCATTTACAATATTCCCTGAAGGTGTTTTTTTTTTTTTTTAAAGAGACTCTTAAACTGAAGCCATTTTAAGGGTTTTATGAGACATTATGTGAGCTTTCATATGCAAGTTAGTCGTTAAGTACCAGATATTATATTCTGTAATATGCTTAAGTGATATTAGAGGCTGTATATAGCCTGCAGTAATGGCTATTGCTGCTTTTTTAATTTATCAAGAAAATGTTGCTTAAATAAGGAGCAAATCAATGCTGGGTTGTACAAAATATAAATGTAAGGAAGTAGCAATATTTTTTATATACTTTCTACTTTCAGCTTCACTGAAAGGAAAAAATACAACCTACTTTCAGGACTTACATTGACAGAAATTAACAAAAAATAAAATAAAATAGCATGTGTAGAATTAGAGAGCTGTGAAGAATACACAGAATGACATTGAACAATGGATACTCCTTGCTACTTGGAGCTTCATGATAGATATAAAGACAAATTTTATGCCCTTGACAATTTTTTTTTTGTATTCTTTCTGGCATTCAGACAAAATAAAATCTCTTACTGGATTTACACCAGTTAAGCCTTTGACTATTCTGCCTACACAGGAAAATATTTGTATTAAGCTGGACTCATTGGTCAAGCGTTGAAAAGCTGGATAAAGCCCCCAGTGGGTGAGTGAAATTGACTTAAAAAATTAAAGACAGATTCTGTTCAATGCTCCTCCCACCGACGCTGTCTCCCAACCACACCACCAGCACCTTTCTCAGAATGTTGGTAATTCTGTATATGTTTAACCAGTCCTTTAACATGGTTCTAAATTGAATTTTTTATTTGGGAGAAATAAGATATGACCAGTTATTGGCAAGCTATGTACTGTATCCAGGGGATTATCAAGATAGAAAATAGGAGTTAAGACTAAAAATAAATCATGTCTAACTTAAAAAAAATCTAAAAATAATGAATAACTCTGAGGAAAATGAAGATTCCCTCAATTTGGCATTATAAAATTTACTTTAAACATGCATTTTTATATTAAAATCAAGTGATTCCTTAGTTTAAGTTATTCCCTTGAACATTTTCCTCCACTATGGGCATTATCAATATACACTCATGTATATATGCGTATACATATGTTAAGTTTCTTGAATAGTATCTTAAATATCATCAGTGTGCTGTGAAACTTTCACACATTGAATTCACATTAGGCAGAATACAAAAAAAAAGTTCAAAGGGGTTTTTCTTGACACTGTGTTTTGTGAGACAAATGTGTTTTGTGAGGCAAAATAATAAGGCTGTATACCAAACAGCTTTTAGAGAATATTATGGGCTAAGTACATATTTAGTCCTCCCATGTCTAAAATACAGGTTAATGATTGTGTATTGACTACTTTTGATGTTTATGTCACAAACATTTACGCCAAGCTGCGCTATTCTCCTGGCATGCAGCTCTGAGTGTCTGAGCGCTCCTGAATCGCCTCAAAATCACCAACAAAAGCATGTGTTACATACCCTCTAATTTCAATGTTCCATGTGCACTGAGCTTCCTAGTTCTTGAAGAATGGCAATAAAAATCTTTTACATGAAAGATAACTTTCAGATAGTCAGAATGTTTATTTTTTTAGAGCACTCTATGCCAATAATTTCCTAAGATTTCTGCTGCCTTTTTTAATCTTGGGGTGGGTCTTACTATATTTACTACCTGCCCTTATTGTCAGTTTTTTTTTTTTAATGTCAGCATAGGCAGGCAGAGTTTTCTATTTGCAACCCCTTAAAGCTGTAGGATCTTTCCATATATTCTATTGTTCTCTGGTCCTGCTGGATCCCAAGAAACCCAAAAGCTGCACTTTTAAAAGGAAGACACTAATCCAACTTAGCTCTCTGCCTTTTTTGGCCAGCTGCAGATCTCTCTCCTTCATTCTCCACTTCGCATTATGATTAAATACATTTGAAATCAAAATCATCTTTTCCACTAGCCTTCCCTCTCCCAGCTGCTGATTCCCACCCAATCCTTCTTTTGGAGTCAGAATCAATACGAATATTTAAAATCAAACTCATCTTCTGTTTCCTGGCCCTAGCCTAGCAGCTGCAGAATCTACTCCCTCATGTTTCTCAGTCTGTAGCTTACCAAAATGTTTCTCAAAAAAAATAAATAAATTATGATAATAATAGGAAGTTGGGTTTTGCTTCCCAAACTGCGAGTGCTTTCATGGCCATCATTTTAGCCTGTTTTCTTTTATAAGGACCGTGACCGTGATTTTTGCCAGAAGTTAAGTGTGTCAAATTGTGGGTGTGTGTGTCAGGAGGTAAATTTGCTTTAGATTAATTAATGTTGGTATAAGATGACATGTGGAGCTGTCTGTGCCATTCACTCTTCGGGAACCTATTCCAACTGTACATTTTTGACCCATACAGCAGAATAAAACTGAATAGAGCTCCGCTCTACCAGATCTTAAAATAAACATTCTGGAGAAATAAGGAGAAATAAGCAAATAAAGTTTTTTTGGCAGAGAATTTATTTATTTAGCAACAGCGATGCAGTTGCTTACACTTTCTACAAATGTTTTATCTCTTTTTCCGTAGCACCTGTCCCCGAGTGAATAGAACCACATCTGTCTCATCTTGGCATAACAAGTACACATCTACATCTGTGAATGATGATTCCATTTTTGAAGGAAACTGTGTATACTTTTGCATTCCTGCAGTCTAGAAAAAAAATATTGCACAATGGATTTTGTGTCTTGCAGGAAGACTTCTAAATAGTGAATAGAAAGTTTGGAGCTCGTACAAAAATATTGAATTTGTAATTTAGAAAAGCTATGAATTTTACCTATATCTGTTGTATGCATATTATAGATGTAAATGTATATATTATTCAATTACCATAAGATATCAGATAAAGAAAAGATTTGCTTACTAGAATATAATTTAGAAAAGAAAATGCTTTAATATAGATTTCAATATTTCACAAGGTTGTAAAGGTGTTCTTATTGCTCCAAAAATATTTTCCTAAAGAAAAAGATTAATTTCACATAAGGAAGAATTAGGGGTCTTAATGATGCCAACTGGAGTCACCAATTGTGATAATTTAGGGCATTTTATATTTTGCACACTTCAATTTTAATACAAATAACCAATCTCTATGTAGAATCCTGTGACAATTAAAAGTTGAGGAGAGGTGGAGGATCCTAAAGAAGTAACTTCAGACAGATCCAAAGCAGAAGCTACAGTTTAGAAGATAATTCATTTTCCCCCAAACCACACTAATTGCTGTGGTCTCTGTTTGAAACCACAAATACAGCCATTCTGCTTTCTCTTTGTTTCACTCTTCTCCCTCCATTTACTACAATCTCCTAGTTCTAGTTTATTTCGCTCCATGCTCCTACTATCTTGTTGCAGGTTAACATCATCTCTTTTCTGGATTCTGCAAAAGCTTCCAAACTGATTCCTGGGCCTCGGGACTTCTTCCCAACCTCTGCTTCCACTGCACCAGGAACAGTATTTTGAACTCACCTCACATCTCAGACTTCCCTTCTTAAAGTCTTTTTCAATGTGCCTTATTACCCGCATAAGAAAGCCCAAACCCACCCCCTCACCTTGGTTAGAAGGGCCTGGAATGATCTTTGTGAGGCTAGGTGCCTTACACTTTCCCACCTCTCTGTGCCCCTCCCCACTACCTCCTGCCATTATTCGTAAATGATTTCCAGTTCTTGAAACTCTTCTCATATCATCTCTCTTTCTTTCTCTCTCTCCTCCTCCCATCTTTGAGCTTTTGCATTTTATTTCTTGTACCAGCAACAGTTTCTCCTTCCACCACTTACCTACCTGCCCTCCACGTGGCTTGACTGCCTAACAGCAAATGAGACTGCTGGGAGCTATGTGACAGATTTGAAGTCAGTGGTGCAGGGAATATGAATTCCAACTTCATGACCATCCCATTTTGTTTTTGTCTTTCTACTCTGTGCAGAGCACTAACTTAGGCACTGTGAGAATATGTTTAAAAGTCTGCTCAACAGTTTGGCAGTGTAGTTAGGAAAACTAAACTGATACAAGCAGAGTGTGCTCCTGTACCAAACAGAAATGCCACAAGCAAGGTGTACGGGAAATATCAATTATTTTGCTGTTTGGTGCAAAGAATGAAGGTAATTCCTTTGACATGTTATTATCCTTTGATCTACCATTACCTCACATTCATTTTTTTTCCACAAAGAAAATAGCCAGGCTTTTGACATTGCTGATATAATGATTTGAGGCTTTATATAATCCTTTAGGTGATTCTGTAATCTCCCTTGTTACTATTTCCCAGAGTTTCACAGGTCTTGCATTTCTGAATCTCAGCTTTATTCCTCCTGCTTCTCTGGAAGTCTATTTATTTTTTCTTGATCACTCCACGGTGAGAAGCCAGAACAGCTGCTCTCCACGGCTGCGTGTGTTCATATTGCTAAAGCGTCCTGTATCTCACCTATCTTTCAAATAGTACTAGGCTGTCGAAGGAAAAACTGTTCTTGCAGTCAGAACTGGGTTTGTTTTATTTCAAAAATACTGCTTGTCCCAGGGTGGTTGCTGCACAGTTCATCGTCATCCCCTAAATTCCCCTGAGAACCCTCCAACGCTCGCATGTCTTCTCTACTTTGTTTTGTACCTTGGGTCGGAGCTGCCTCCGTGGGGGCTGCTATGCTGACCATTGGTACACACTTTCCTAAGTACTTTTTTCTCTTTTTTTCAGCTAAAGGCGAGAAGAGCAAGCTGCATAATTTACCGGAACTTCCTGGGTGGCCACACCTTCTTTTCTCTCCTGTCTGGCCTAACCCAGCTGCCATCTGTTCCCCTGAGCATCCAGCCCTCCTGTGCTTGACAATACACTGCAGTGTTACATGCAGAAAGATGAGCTGTGATAGAAATCTGAAATTCCTTCTCCATCTCTAATGTGTCCAATTTCCTGTGTTTTGCTGGTTGCAGCCAGTTTGTGTAGGTATGCTTGTAAGTTTCTTTCTGCTTAGTTTTATTCCAAAGAAAGATTTTTTTTAAAAGTCAGTGAAGAGGGCTATAAAATATTTATTAATTATTGATAGCACTCTGGACTATATATGTGTGTTTGTGTATGTATGTATATGTATATATATATTTATATATATATATATATATTAACATTATACACTCCCCCAAAATAAAAGGAGTTATTCAGTTTAATGGGGAAATTACATATTTAGAAAAATGTTTAAACTATGTTACTCCATCTCTTTTACTGGTCAATGGAGTCTGAATTTAGAGATTTTAAAAACATACATTAAAAAGAATATAAATAAGAAGGATCTCGTCTGTTGGATATGTTCTTCTCCTAATATTAAACAAGTCTGTCATTTCCAAATTCTTCAGATTTCTCAGCTGATCCCTGCTGTTATGTTTGGAGTTCACATTATTATCTAGAAAAAAATCTGTAATAAAATACCTAATAATGAACAATGCATTAGCATTTCAGAGTTGCAATAGAGCCTTTGGGTCAATTCTTTAACAGTCAACAAAATTTTATGTCTGAGAGGCAAAGAACTCCTAGTGCCAATAAGAACCACGTATACCTATACACTAGTAAGAATTTTAACCCCAAATACATTGATTTCAATGGCTTTAATTCTAAATTAAAATATGTTTTCAAACCACATAATTGATCTATGAAATTTTATTGAAAAAATCTCATGTTTAATAAATGTTGTATTACTTTTTGACAATTTGGATAACCAGTAAAAATTTAGACTGATATTGACATTCAAGTTCTGGATTCAGGAATATAATAAATAATCTTAGGCCCTCTCAGGTTTTTTTATTTTGTTGTTGTTGTTGTTTGTTTGTTTTTCAGCAAAGCTAAGTTGTACTTTTAAAACTTTGACTTATATTTACTTCAGTTCTCTCTAACTTAAGGAAGGTATATGGTGAAGTAAAAGAAAAATTAAAACCAAAACTGGATTAGTAAGGGTTAGAAAATATTATAGTATTCTAAAAAGAAAATAAGGTAAAATTTTTTTGTTTGCTTGTGAATGAAATAGTCCTTAACTGATATATATGCCATAAGCATATGTGGAAATAGCATATATGTAGAAGTATATCCAATAAGGCATTTATAAACTAGCTGACATTACAGTGACATTTCTAATTATAGTAAAGTATATAAGGTTTATTAGCATTGCTCTATATTTATCTACTAGTTACATGGGTTCTCAAATTTAACTGCAACTAGTTTACTCTTGCTGGTGACTGCATGGTTAACTAAAGTCCTCTGCCACTTACCAGGTGTGTAGCTTTGGCTCATTTACTCCTCTGAATCTCAGTGGCCTCCTCTGTAAATGCAAATAATCCATGTTCTACTTTGATCAAATCAGGAGTCAGCAAACTAAAGCCCCATAGACCCAATCTGATTTGCAGTCTATTTGGGAGTAGGTCAAGAGCTAAGGACACTGTCTATATTTTTGATGGGTTGTAAAAACAAAAACAAAAATAATCATAATATAATAAAAAGATGATGTAGTAGAAACTCTCCATGACTTGCAAAGATAGACTCATGTCCATCTCGTTCATTATAAATGCTTTCCAACCCCTAAACTCTATCGAAGAGTTATTTTAAAGATTAAATGAGATAAAACATGTAAAGAGCTTGGTAGAATGCCAGGCATATAGAAAGGGTTCAATAAAAGTTACTTGTTATTATTTCTGGTAATACCAGTAAGAAAGTAATATTAAGATTCTTTTGAATGGGTTCACCTAATGGTCAAACCCATTTTATCTATGTTTATATCATACTTTGTCTTATCATCAATACCATTTTGTGCTACATAAAACTAAACCGAAAAAAGCCATCTTTTTTGGAAGGATGTAAAAGATCCTTCCTTTTAAAAAATATTTAATGATGTGCATTTTTTAAACTTATGTTTATAAGCTAATTAATCAATGTTATTATTTTTTAATGTAACATTGAGTGAGAAGCTCTATCTTGGGAGAAGAGAAATCTAGAGTTAGGTTCATAAAAACATGTCAAAGATCACTGGAAAGGAAATCAATGTTTTTCCTTTGTGTGCATGTATTATTTTTATTTGTCTTGCAAAAAATATAAAAAAGAATGTTAGTCACTTGACTTTTCCTTTTCTAAAGAGAGGCTTAAATTTGGAAAAAGTGATGTTTTCCCATAGTGAGGGGAACATTGGAAGGGAAGATACTAAAGGGAAATAAGTTTATTGTTTTGTTTTACCTTCAGAGAATGCTCTGGGAATTTTACATAAGCCTAACACAAACTAAGGTTCATATATGTAAACATGACCTCCCTTCCTTAAGTGTCAGATTAAAATGCAGTAAAAAAAATAAACCTTTGTCAGCAACCCTGATAGTGGAATGTCATGGATCCCAGCCAGTGGGCCTTGGGAATGCCACCGCAAAGGGACCCTACCAGCTGAGGAGCAGAGCAGCGGAATCCACTCAGAGCAGTCTTGTTTGCACTGAAGCTGGAGTCCTGCTAAATGTGTAAGTTAAAAAAAATTAAGGATCCCCTCCGTAAAAATAAATAAATAAACAAAGTAGGAAAACCGGTAGGAGTTCAAGTTAAAAGGAACAACCTTATAAACAGACTTGATACGGTCAGGCGGTATTTCTGAAGGCCATGGCTGGGTGGAAATGAAATAGTGCATGAATCCCCCCATCAAATCCTTGTGCAAATAGGATTTTGGCATTTCTACTAGGACTCTCCTTGTTTCTCTGCATCTTGATAGACAAGCCACAGGATAAGAGAGGCCTCACTTAGAAAACAATTATCGAAAACTTATGAACGTGCTGGACCTACATTTAATATTAAAGGCACCTATTGGGCTCCCTATTACAGCGCTAATCCATGAACATTTTCATTATGCACTTTCCCACAGAAGGAAAGAACAATGATGATGGTTTGGTCTAAGTTTTCAGTAACATACAGAAAATCATCCCACCTTTCCATGACTTTTGTGTTGGGACCACCTCTGAGAATGCATCACAGCAGTCTCCTTCAGTCAAAGTGATGTTGAAAAGAAGCGAGATGTGTTGGAAGGAGCTGCACAGATGGAGACCAAACCCCAAAAGCAGTGACGCAGACAGAAGGAGGAGACAGCCTTGAGAGGTTTGTATAACCTCCCAGGGTGTGTGCCAGAAGGATGGCAAGAAGACCCGTGGTAAAAAGCCCTGCTGTAGAAGGTTAATCCCCATTTGTGATACCTGCATTTTAAGGGACAGACTGAGGTTCTTCAAACTGCTGCTGAATTTACCCCATTTAGCTTCTCTGTAGACACAAGCAAGTTTCCTAAATGTAAGAACACATGCACATTTCTAAAGATTCAGAACTTTTCTACATTGCTCCATACTGAATCTGACTTAAACTCACAGGGTGATTTTTATAAACTCTTCTGGTTCAAAACTATCATTCCTAAAGATTTTTTAAGATAGCATTGCTGAACAACTTGGTAGCACTTATTTCTTATTTTTCTACTCATTATATAGGTCAGCTAAAGCTCAGTTAATGGAAAGATAATGCTATCATTTTGTATCCTGAATGTTTATTTTTGCTTGCAATGCCATCTATCCTGGATCCACCCCATGACTTGGCATATTAACCAAGAGCTTCATCTAGGATGCTCAAAGCTATTTCTCCTGTTATAAACACACCAATGGGGGCAGAGTAAAGACACAGAGAAGAAATGATGTCTGGTACAATTGTGCCCACCAAAGACTAGAAGGCTTGGTCCTTTGGAATGGAAACATTTAAGATTCATTACAAACCTGTAGTAATCTCTAAAGATATCTATACATATTGTCTCTACAAGAAAGAGTTCCAGGAAGAGTCTGGACTCATGTCAGGCACTGTAGCAAAGAATATTTCCTATTAAGTCCTCCTTAAGAAGCTGAGATTTTTCTCCAGAAAAACCTGAGTCTTTTTACATAGGAATAATTTCCTCTAAGTATGTCATTATGTTGCTTTAACAAGTAAACAAATGTTGGAATATAACTAAATTATAAAATGCTAAATATTGGGTTGTTTCGCCTTTAAATGTTCGCATTTACTATCACCTCATAGGAAAAATACGGCAAGGGAATAGGTGTTCCCTTCATATAACATCTGTGAAATGGTCACATTGGCCCAAACACTTGGAAACTTGTTCCTTATTTCTGAAGAATGTCAACTTGCAACAGCATATAGGTCCTGGCAGCAGGTACTGTCTCAAAGCTCTGGACAAAAATGAAAAAGCTCACTGAATGTCAGAGCTGCCTCCTTCTATCCACTGCACGTGTTCTTGTAAGGAACAGGCCAGGGCTGCAGTGGTTTGTCAGTATGCTTAAAAGAGGCAAATTCTTTTATTTTATTTTTTTCATTTTTTCCTTCATATTTTCCTCTTCATTTTTTTTTTCTAATCTTTCTCTTTACTAAATTTTCTGGGATTTCAAAGGTGAGGTTTAATGTGGCTTAGAAAAGATTGCTTTTTCCTCTAGGATTTTTATGCTGTCGTGATTTATATTTAAGTTTTTCATCCACCTTGAGTTGATTTTTGTGTAGGGTGTAAATTGGTGGTCAGGTTTCATTTTTTTTCATGTAGCTGTCCAGATCTCCCAACACCATTTGTTGAAGAGGCTATTTTTACTCCATTTTATGCTTCTGCTCCCTTTGTCAAATATTAATTGACCATAGAGACTTGGGTTTATTTCTGGGCTCTCTCTTCTGTTCCATTGATCTAAGTGTCTGTTCTTATGCCAGTACCAGGCTGTTTTGATTACCATGGCCTTGTTATATTGTTTGATATCAGGTATTGTGATCCCTCCAACTTTGTTCTTCTTTCTTAAAATTGCTTTGGCTATTAGTGTTGTTTGTGGTTCCATATAAATTTTTGAAATGTTTGTTCTATATCTGTGAAATATGTCATGGGTATTTTAATAGAGATTGTGTAGAATCTATACATTGCTTTGGGTAGTATGGAACATTTTAATGATGTTAATTCCTCCAATCCAATCCATGGAGACAGTATATGCTTCCATTTCTTTGTGTCTTCCTTAATTTCTTTCTTTAATGTTGCATAGTTTTCTGAGTGAAGGTTTTCTACCTCCTTGGTTAAGTTTATTCCCAGGTACTTTATTTTTCTTGTTGCTATATCAAATGAGATTTTTTCCTGATTTGTGTTTCTGATATTTTATTTTTGGTGTACAAAATGCCTTTGATTTCTGAATATTGACTTGGTATCCTGCTATATTGCCAAATTCACTTATTAGGTTGAGTAATTTTTTGGTGAAGTCTGTAAGGTTTTCTATATACACTATCATGTCATCTGCAAACAGTGACAGTTTTCTTTCCTCCTTCCTAATTTGGATTCCTTTTATTTCTTTTTCTTGTCTGATCACTGTGGTTAGGACTTCCAATACTATGTTGAATAGAAGAACACAGGCAAGAAAATCTCAGATATCTCACGCAGCAGTATTTTCACTAATATGTCCCCTAGAGCAAGGGACATAAAGGAAAGAATAAACAAATGGTACTTCACCAAAATAAAAAGCCCTACCCAGCTAAAGAAAACATCAGCAAAATGAATAGGGAACCAACATATTGGAAGATATATTTGCCAATGATACCTCAGACAAGGGTTTGATCTCCAAAATATATTATGAACTCACATGACTCCACTCCAGAAAGACAAACAATTCAATTAAAAAATGGGTAAAGGACCTGAACAGACACTTCTCCAAGGCCCAGAGACATACGAAAAGATGTTCAGCATCACTAGCCATCAGAGAGATGCAAATTAAAACCACAATGAGGTACCACTTCACACCAGTCAGAATGGCCATCATAACCAAATCAACAAAAAATAAATGCTGGTGAGTTTGTAGAGAAAAGGGAACCCTAGTACACTGTTGGTGGGAATGCAGACTGGTACAGCCACTGTGGAAAACAGTATGGAATTTCATCAGAAAACTAAAAATGGAACTGCCTTTTGACCCAGCAACTCCACTGCTGGGATTATACACTAAGAATCTTGAAACAGCAATTCAAAAGAACCTATGCACCCCAATGTTCATAGCAGCACAATTTACAATAGCCAAGTGGGGGAAGCAACCTAAGTGCCCATCAGTAAATGAGTGGATCAGAAAACTATGGTACATTTACACAATGGAATACTACAGTGTAGAAAGAAAGGAGCTCCTATCCTTTGTGACAGCATGGATGGATCTGAAGAGCATTATGCCAAGTGAAATTAGCCAGGCAATGAAAGACACATAGCATATGATCTCGCATAATAGTGGAACCTAATCAACAAAACAAACAAGCAAGCAAAATATAACCAGACACATTGAAATAAAGAACAAACTGACAGTAACCAGAGGGGAGTGGGGAGAGGGATAATGGGAAAAAACAGGGGAAGGGTTATCAAGGACACATGGACAAAGGACACATGGACAAAGCCAAAGGGGGTAGGATGGAGGGTGGGAGGCAGTGAGGGATGGGGCAGGGTGGATGCGATTGGGGGAAAATGGAGACAACTGTACTTGCACAACAATAACAAAATTTAGAAAAAGATTGCTTCTTTGACTTTTTAAGAAATATGTTTGATGTGGTCCATGGGCTTGAAAGGAGTGTCACTATAAGTGGGAAGGGAATGAAGAGAGAGAAAGAACAGACACATTACCTGTTGGCTACGAACCAGAAATGGAGCTGAGCATTTCTATACAGATTCCTTTATCAAATGAGAAAAAAGTTTTAAACTTACAGATATATCCAAGATTATGTGGTTTATGAATCGCAGTGATGGATATGAATCCAGGTGTGTCCAACCTGAAAGTCCATATTCTTTCAGGCACATAAGAAAATGAGGCTTGTATGAGTTTGCAGAAAACCATATTGTAAGGGGATTCCATGAAATATATCCCTTTCTATTTCTTATGTAATAAATATCTTAAACTTGTGCTATAGTCCAGGCTCTGTGCTAAACATCATGACTCCGATGTTAAATGAAGGAGCTTCCATTCTGGTAGGGAAGGCAAAGAATGGATAATTAAATAACTAATTGTTCAATCAATTAAAAATTAATTCAGATCCTGAGAGGAAGTAAGCAAGGTGAGATCCTGGACAGTGATTGGAGGGAAGGTGGCCTACTCACATTAGATGGCCAGGGAAGGCTTCTCTAGGAAATAACATTGATGCTGAGACTCGAAGGAAAAAAGAGAGACAACCTTGCCAAGAACTGGGAAATGAGTGTCTCTGGCAGAGAGATCAGAAGGCCAGGTGGAGGGAACACAGCGAGCAGGGAGCAGGGTACACAAAGAGACAGGAGAAATTGGCGGGAGTCTGATGATGCTAAAATGGCTGTGCGTCTTAATGCACTGCCTTTGTTCTAAGTTTAGTGGAAAGCATCAAAGGGCTTGACATGGGAGTGATATGATATGATGTATATTTTTTAAACTCTATTTAGCTGTTGAATACTTCTCTCTAATCCTTTAGACAGTGAAAATGTACGTTATACTCCGTGATATGACATCTGAGGAGACGGAGGCAGATTGCAGGTTACAGTGTTCTTTCCTTATCCCAAAGCCATTACTTAATTTGAATGTCATTGCTTTAGTTTTGTCCATATGACAGTGGATAAGTAACAGTTTTATGGCATTTGATATTACAAGATTTAGTTCAAAATGCCGTGTTAACTCTCTTACCCATGTGACAGTGGATGAATAACAGCAATCACCTTTCCAATGAGAACCTGGGATTATTTAGTGCCAAGGTTCTGCAGTAAAAGTTTTATTGATTAACATTATGTAGCATAGTGGGTAAGAGAATGGTTCAGGAACTACACTGTTTGATTTTGAACCCTGGCTCTGCTTATTACTAGCTAGGAACACTGGCTGGAGGGAGGGGCTGAGTTATTTAACTTTTCCATGTCTCAGGCTTCTCACCTCTTGCATGGAGATTATAATGTTATCCACCTCATGTAATTATTGTAAAGAGTAAATGAATTAAAACTTATATAGCACTTGGACCAGTGCCTGGAACATAGCAATAAACTAATAAGTGTTAACTGTATCTAAAATTGTAGCATTAGAGCAAGGATTAGGCTACCTTTTAGAGGCAATCTGCCAAGACTTGTTTTATCCATCCCTTTACAACTGGCTGAGGAGGAAGACACTCCTTTTCCAATACACATATTGATGAAGTGTTTGTATGTGAATGAGATTGTAGATATTAGGAGAGCTACTTGAAAGAAAGAGAAGAAAAACAAAACAGTATTCAGAAAATATAAGCATTTGCATCAAGACCAAGTGCACTTTATGTTAGGAATGCCAGATTGTTTTAAGGGCCCAAAAGCAATCCGGTAATTTTACTAAGTTAATAGACAGCAAAAACAAAAATAAAAACTTCCAACCCTCTCAGTAGATGCAGAAAAAACATTTGGCCCATTCATGATGAAAACAAAGTTTCAGGAAACTAGGAATAAAAAGAAACATGTTCAATTTGATAAAGAACATCTATATAAATACCAACATGTTTATATTCATAAAATAGTAAATGTTTTTCTGCTAAAATTAAGAACAATGCAATGATCTTACTTTATTTCAATTCAACATTTTATTAGAGACCCTACCAAGAGCAGTAAGGTAAGGAAATTGAAAGTATGATGATAGCAAGGGGAGAGTAAAACCGACTTTCTTTGCAGGTAATGTGATTGCATTGTAGAAAATCCTAAGTCTATCAAATACTACTAGAAACAAGTGGTTTTAGCAAGAATACAAATCACTGAAGTCAATTGTATTTTTACAATAAATACAATTGAAATAATTGTGACAAATAGTTGAAAAATAAAACAAAACTTGTATTACATGTAATTTTAAAACTTTGCAATAATAAACTAAAATCTCCAAAATGTTGCTGAGATAAATTCAAAAGGACCTAAAAATGGAGAAGTATACTATGCACTTTGAAAACCAGATGTTCTTTAGATGTCACTTTTCCTCAAATGATTTGTAGACTTATTGCAATTCTCATCAAAATCACAGCAGGCTATTTTAAGAAATTAATAAGAAGATTCTAAATTTTGTGTGGAAATACAAATAACCTCTCTAGATTATTTGAAACAATTTTGAAAAAGAAGAGAAAAATTATATATTTCATATTATTGGATTTTAAGAATTATTTTAAAGCCAAGCAAATCAAGATCGGTTGGATATTGCATAAGGATAGACATATCACTCAATTAAACAAAATAGAATCTAGAAATAAATCTGCACATAAATGACCGATTGATTTTAGACAAAAGTGACAAGGCAATTCAATGGGGAAAGGAAATTCTTTTTTAACAAATGGTCTATAGAAACTGCATAAACACATGGAATAAAATCAACCTTACCCCCCAATATAAACAAAAATTTAAAGTGGGTCATAGATTTAAAATAAAATCTAAAGCAATAAAAATAAACAGGAGAGGTGGTACCTCTTTCAGACACACTGACTTTCTGCCATTCTCCAGGTACCATATCCATTTCCTAGTTCCTTCTTCTTATTCTTTTCCTCACGTCTACATGGCCTTTCACAAAATCTCCCTTCTCTCTTTTGTGTTCCAACTCCCTTATACGGCAATCTCTACTTCATTTTGTTTTTGATAGTTGTCTTCTCTTCTCCTCTTTCTCCATCTTATTTCTCATACCCCTTATTCCTATTAAAGTATGAAAGAGAAATAGTATGTTAAGCTGGTGACTCACAGCTAAATATTTCTTATAAGTATGAATTACTAAAGCTCAGAGTCAAAGAAGTAGCTTAAAATATTTTGCATAATCAAAGTCAGAACCTTAGAATTCTTTATTTAACTTTTTAAAACAGTTAGTTAGCTAGTCCTGAGTTGTCAGAGAGTTTGCTGGATCTGGAGATACACTGAAGAACTTTTTATCTGGGGAGAAGCGGGAAGACCTTAAATAAGGACACATGAATGAATGTCCAGAAACAAAATGGCAAATGTTTCCGAAGGAAGGCGAGTCTTTGAGGATCCTTTACTCTTTTTTTTCTCTTCCATACATTTTATTTTCTATTCTACTCTTGAACTACTGAAAAGTCACTATGGTATGTCTCCTCAATTCTGTTACCTGCCTATTCATCATGCACATGTCTGGCTGGCTCTCACTTGTTCCAGGGTGGCCCCTTATTCTCTTCCATGATTCCCATTGGGTCCATCTCCTTTCTTGCCACTTTCCCTTTCCCTTTCACTCTCCCAATTTCTAGCCAGAATTACTGTGGGGGGTGGGGGGGTTTGGAAATCCTACACCTTACCATAGACTATTTTCTTCATTTGGAAAGTCTACTTACTCCTAAGCACCAACTCCATCCTCATCTGAGTAGTTAACTAGCTGCTGTGCGGGGCCTTAGTCTGCTCTCTCTTTGCATGCTTCCCTTTAATGACTTTTGCTTTTTATTACACTATTGCATGTGTCATTTGTCTTTTTACTTGCTAGATGGTAAACTCCTTGAGAAAGGCATTATGGTGATTTGTGCATTCTCATTTCTAAATCAGCACCTGACTCATTGTAAGCATTAAGTATTTTTTGACTTTCATAAAAAATATATACATTTAAATGGGACTAAACTTTTTTGTTTGCTTGCTTCATTTTATTTTGTTATATTGTAGTATTATTCCTCTATTTACATACAAATACACACATGAAAAACCATTAAAAATGTTGCTACAGAAAGGTTCCAAAAGAAGTAATATATATAGTGCTTTCCTTAGATTTGAACATTTCGTCTTTCATTTTCCATGAGATAGATCTGAAAGAATGGTCCTCATTGTAAGAAACTACTAAAGTAAAAACTGGCTTTAACATTAGAAACCATATTTGTAAGAGCAAAGTAGAAAAATTAATTAATATTCTTTTTAAGAAGATAACTTTCTTTTACCCAGAATACTTGTGTGCAAATCACTGGCCCACTTTTAGCATGATGAGGATAATAGGTAGGTTTCAGATGGAATCAAAATTAAAGTTTAAAGTCTGCATCTAAATTATGAGTTACTTGCTTGTGAGATATTTCCTAACTGGGACTGTTTCCAAAAACACTTCACTGCAGCTTCGCAGAATTTTCTCAACTGTTTTATTTGTTCCTTCTCCACACCTCTTCCCTGGTGCATAGAGGCACATCTGTCTGTTTTCTGCCTTATCAAGCATGCATCTACATCTGCGAGGAAAACTTCACTTCCTCGGCTAGAAACCTGTATCTGATTGTGGTAATAAAGCTCTACTTCCTCAGTTCAAAACATACATCAGACAAGACCAATTACTTCAAATGACTCATAGTAACAGGCAAAGCAATAGTAGTCTTTTCAAAGCCTTTGAACTTCTGCTGCTTCAAAGGTGTACTAAAATGTGGTTATGAGGCGATTGTCTAAAATTGCCAAATTACCAGTTTCCAAGCTTTGACATTTGTTATTTTGCATAAGTAGACAAAAGAAATCAGGGAGATTACCTACTAGGAGGAAAAGAGAAAAAAAACAGGGTGAGGGGAACCTATTAAAAAAAGTAACCACAACTTAGGTGAGGCTGGCCGGCTATGCTATGAAGCCTATTAAGCAAAAGATAGAACAGGTCTTCCGTACTGATAGAATCAGGATTTTGCTTAAAGGAAGCCACTGTCCAGAAATATCTTGTCCGCAAAGAATTTTGTCATGTTCGCTTGTGTGTTTGCAGTGTCAACAATGATGAATACTAGTCAACACTCATAACGCCCGCCAGCTATTTGGGGGCTTGTATGAATTGAATTCATGGTCATACCTGTTCCTGTTCTTTCTCCAGGAGTGCATTTAACCTGACTTTCTTCAAGGAAAATTTTCCTATATGCTTCATGCCTTTTCAACAGTATAAAATACTTTTAAAGTATTTCTTATAAACACATTTTAAAATGTCTATCTTTATTACAAAGCTTTTTGGTAGGTTACACGGAGACGGGCAGCAGAGTATAAAGGTTATGGACAAGGTTCCCGGAACCAGATGATTTGGTTCAAATCCTGGCTCTGTCCGTGCAATCAGCTAGGTTACCTTGCACGGGTTACTTACTTTTCTCTCTGTCTCAGTCTCTTCTGCATCTGTGAGATAGGGATCATATAATGGTACCTTCCACAATGTGTTGCCGTGAACATTAAATACATTAATATTTTACAGCATGTTAACCCATACCTGGAACATGGTAAGCACTACATGTGTTTTGTGAAATGCTTTTTTTAAAAAAAAATGAGGCTGTATATATTTAGTTTATTTTAGAGTTTGATTAAATTGATACCATAATAATTTTGTTTTTAAAAAGTGAGAAAATGTGATGAGGGAGAATTTTGAAGCCCACTGCCTGGGCTAAGGAGCAGCTGGTAGTTGGACCTAAGCAGCGCGTCTTCTGCAACCTGCACCACACTGAACTACTGAAGGTTTCCTTAGCTGGGCGTTGAGAGGTCCTTACTGAACTAGTGTAAGCATTGCCTCCAAATACCTCAGCTTATTTTCTGAGACTGCCATCCCTATTAAAACAAGGAGCAGAAAATTCCCAATCCTTGAAAACATACCTTTTTCTTAGTAATTTTATGAAGTGATATTATTCACACTTTATAAATACCTGGCAGTCAGGCAGGGTGCTCACTGATTCTTAGAAATTTAGATCAACAGAGGCAATTTAGGTTATTTAGTTCAAGCCTCTCACAGAAGGAAAAAGAGACTTCAATGGAACAAACATAGATAGGTTTCCCAAGATCCTGGTCATTAGCGGCGGATTTCAGCTGTGCTGATAGAAAGCACATCCACTGGCACCAGGAAGTGTTGAGTTTAATTTCCAACTCTTTCACTTCTGTATCACTGAATACATCTAAATCTTTGTTTTCTCAACATTAGAAAAGATAATGAGATGATATTTATAGATGAGATAATAATTGTAAAGCAATTAGCACATTGGTCAGCTTGTAGCAAACTCTCAATAAATAAAACCTATTTTATTGTTATTCTTATTTCCTAGACTCTAGTGTGTCTTCTATCATAAAAACCTAGTACCAGATATTAGAATAAATACACTATGCAATTTGCTCACCTCCATAGTCTGTCCAATATAAGGTGGTTGGTCCATAAATGCACAGTTGGCACCTTAATTTTCTGGGTGACTGGGAACTGAGTCAAACTTTCATACTTATTTTTAAATATAGCACAGATCCTGTAAATAAACCTGCAAAGTCAAGTTTTATCTTGTCCACTTTGTGTTATTCAGCCCTTGTACAGGAAATGGAGTGTATTTAATATTGATGACTCTGTATGTATCATTTAATCGTCTCTATTGATTAGATTTCATCGGAGTGTGGGGCTTGGACAGAGCTTTGATTGGACTGCAAGGATTCTTTGCCGTTTTCTTTTACCCGGCACCATATCAATGTACCTTATGGTGTGATATCACTTTCACAATCAATATCTGAAAAAAGCCCTGCACGCAGACCTCCAGGAAGAGAAGGCAGTGCCTCTAAGTCTCCGTATGCACGTAGATTAAACCTCTCCAATTGAAAAAGGGTTATTGCATGTTTTAAAGAAGCACCAGGAAGAAAAAAGAGCTGAAGGAGTCTCCATAGATTTCTCGTGTAATTTGCGCATCATTTTTTATTTAAAAGTGTCAAATTCTCCCTTTTAATGTTGGTTGACATTTGAGAATGGATCATTTTTATCAGTGAAATTTCACAGTTTCATTCTAGTGCTTTTTTCTTTTAGATGTAATAATAGTCCATAAATATATTATTTGGGCAAATTGATACCTCAGACAGACTATTCTTGTCCAAATTCATTTTGCATGGATTTTACTGCTGTGAAAAGTCCACTGGGCCTCCTGGACTAATCTCCCACTGAGGCAAAGTTTATTTTTCTATTTGCCAAAGTTGTTCCACCACAAATTCACAGGGATCAGGCTCCAGACTTAAATAACACAAACTAAGTAGCATTAAGCAGCAAACGTGTTTCTTTATATTAGGTTCATTTTGTGGTGGTATCTTAATGTTAACTGGGAAAGGGGCTGGGGGAAAATGCTTGTTTATCTCTTTTCTGAAATATGGAATTTTCTCAGAGATCAGTTGCTGGGATCTTGGTGGTCAGGGTGAATGAAACTCCTAGAGCAGATGAGGCAATTTCAATAATTTCAGACTCTTTTACAAATCAAAACACTGGGGTTTGGGAATAATATATACTATCTTAAAAAATGTCAATTCTCAATAAAACTAATTACAGGACATGAAGACACCCAGTGTCACCTCCCATCACGCAAGTTTTCTTCCATAGAGTGGTAGGAATAAATGGATAGAAAATGTGAACTCCATTCCTTACTACCACTTTCCTCTTTCTTTCAATATCTTACTTTCTGTAACTTTATCACCTCTTCCTGCAGCTTCTTTTATCCTTGTCTTGTGTCCTTCCCTTTGTTGTATATTACTTTAAAACAGAGCTTGGGACCGTGAGCCAAATCTGGATGCTTGTTGTATACATAAAGTTTTATTGAAACACGGCCACACTCATGTGTTTAAATCTTTTCTATGGCTGCTTTCCCATCACCTAAATGAATTATTACAACAGGAACCATCTGGCCAGCAAAGTCTGAAACACTTGCTACCTGGCCCTTTGCAGAAAAAGTTTGTAGACACCTGCATCAGAAAAAGTTCCCATTGCAAAAGGACAAGTTTTTTGTGAGACAAGTTGGAGGGAAATTCAATTTCTCCGAAGAATACTATCCTGTTCTCTGGTAATAATTGTATTTTTTGTATCCCATTTCTAAAGCTGTAAGTATTGGACTGTCATTTCTACTTACATTTTTCATATAATGTTTTCAATATCAGGAAATATTAAGTTGCTGAAAATGTATGTCTATACATTTTCCTATTGCATGTTGCATGACAACATCATAAATTATTTTTTAAAAATATTCTTTCTAACTCCTGCACCCCTTCCTGATGTGAGATGGTTAAAGTGTATTGTCGTCTCTAAACAGAGAGAAGGTATACATTCATGTATATTTTCTGATTTTTTAAAAAGTATTGATTTTAAAGAGAGAAAGAGAGTGAGAGAGCCTTGTTCCACTTCTTTATGCATTAATTGGTTGATTCTTTTATGTGCCCTGACCAGGAATCAAACCTGTAACCTTGGTGTACTGGGATGAGGTTTAACCAACTGAGCTACCCAACCAGGGCTATTTTCTGATGTTTTGAATTTTTTTCATAATCACGTGTACAAATATACTTTCTAAAATATACTTTTAAATTAATATTTCCCAAAGAGTTTATTTCAGATCCTGGTCATCACACTGTATTGAGTTTAGTTTTTCTATATTTAGCAAGATATGATATCATGTACAAATCAGTTTGTAACAATGATTTTCACATAAATACATATTTAAACTTCTCCACATTTATAATCAACGAGCCATGGGCAACCAAATTGCAACTCAGTTTAACTAAAGCAAAGATTCTGAGGCATAACCTTTCACAAACTGCTTTAGAACTTACTAGAAGTGACCCCTCTTAGCAGCACGGCCACCAGCACCACCACTGCTTTACCGTTCTTGTGTCAAGATTGCTGAACCCTGGCTTGGGGGTGTCTGGGATGGGGGCTGGGGACCCTGGTTCCAGTCACAGTTTTTTCTTTGGCAGTGAGCTCTTAGGCCACATCTGGTCTTTCACCTTCAAGGTAAAGGAAGACGATGATGCAGGGGCCCATGCTGGCTTTGACCTTGCTGGCTTTCACCATGTTCTGCCTCACCAAGGGGCCAAAGGTGAGTGTAATGTAGTAAAATTTCTGGCCAGAACCATGTCTACCAGGAGATTGAAGTCCCTGTAGCCAACCTCATGTTGTCCTGCCAACCCATGCTGAGTTTCAGTGACTTCCACCCAAGGTCAGGTTCTGGCACTGTCTGGAATGCTGCACTGCACCAGGTTGTTACTGTAAGCAATGATGTTTCTTAGGAATACGGGAGTGAAAAAGAGGTGAGTGAGGAGGCAGAAGCTGAGGTGTGCCCCACCCTGCCTTGCTAAGAAGCAGGAGGTGGCGGGGGGGCAGGCGTTAGCCTTCCTTGGTCAGTAGTTGCCTGCCACACATGCCATGCACCATGTTGCTCTGCAAGTATCAAATATTTTAAATGTCTTATTCATTGAAGAGAGGGGTGGGTGGAGTCTAGTGCTAGGAGAGAAGGGAATCCCATTCCCTACTGGGCCTTGGTGTTCTAATCCCATCGGTGCCTGAAGCCTCCCTTTTCTCCAAGTGGGAGGAACTCTGAACTGTCCTGGCCCTCTCTTCCTACTTGCCTATGAGGTTGGAGGCCGGGACTACACATCTGGACCTTATAACTACACATTTTTAGCACTTTTTAAATTTTGGTATAAAGGTTGAAATAAAGTGGTATAAAGTTTGTTTTGTTTTGTTTTAAAGTAACCACTATTTATTGAATATTTGCTATCAAGTATCTTAGGTACAACAATTCAGTTACTCTCCCTGCAACTCTCTCAGCAGAGTTGGAGCTGAGGAGACAAAGACTCAGAATTTAGTCAACTAGAGAGTCATAAGCAGGTGTGTTGAATCTGTAGCTCAAGGTACTTCCACACCACTGGGTGCTATTAACTGAGGGTAGATCCCATGGCATGCAGACTTTAAATACCTGTTGGATATCAATTTCACCAGGGTTGGGGACAGAGAGACCCACACTCTTTTAGAGCAGCCCCAGTATCTCTGATTACTTCATTACAGATATAATACAAACTGGGTAAAGTGTTACCATTTTGTATGACTGAGGTCCATCAAGGCATGGAACTTCGGGAGATAAATGTCCACTGCAATTCATGAGAAGGAAGAAATTGAAATTAGGCTTCTATTTTCAGAATCTGAGCACAGATTCAGAATGGTCACCGTCCTATGGCTCAGGTTTGAAGTCGTACATGATGCTGCTGCTACTATAATAAGTAAAGAGAGCCAGTGGCTCTAAGTCGTGGAAGCTTATTCTTACAGGGCTGAGACGGATCTGGCCTAAAAAAAAAAAAAAATGGGGCATACGTTCTTAATCTGCCTTCCTGACATGAGGTTAATTTTGCCAAAACTTTGTTCTATGCCACTTCCCTATTCACCAGCTCTCCCAAAACAAGAAATCAAGTTAAAATGACTAGTGCTCTCAGGCAAGCATATCTCTCCTTGGCCACATCTTTCACAGCTTTTGGTGAGAAGGAGGTCACCTGAAATTTGAGAATTTTGAAGTGTAATGACAGAAGTTTTTACCTAACATCTAAAAGTTGAGGGTCAGGTTTTTTGTTTGTTAAAAGAAATATGTCCAAATGGGCTATTTTGTTATGCAGGTGCGAGGTAATCTCATCTTTACAAATACTTGAATGTGTCCTAAACTGAGAAGAAATTTGTCTTCTCGTTCAGATCTCTGAAGGTTGGTCCAGAGGCCAAGGTTTCAATACACTGGAACTCTCCTGGTCATGGATCTGGGCTGAGTTTTGTCACCTGGAGAAGGGCTGGGATCCAGGCAGGTTAGTGCCAGGTACAGCCCACAGAGGATGAATCCAATCTGTAGGTTTGCAAGTGGCCACCATAGGAAGTAGTGGTGTTTCAGTGCTGGTCTTCCCTGCCGTCATCTTCAAACCTGGAGGACAGCTGGGATGAGAGGCAGCTTAATTCTGTTCTTCAGTGAAGAATCCAGAGGACAGCCTTCTCTGAATTTAGGGTATGTGGTGAAAAGAACACAATGTGTCCCCCCCAGGTTGGAGTCAGGGGTCCCAGGAACAACAGCTGGGCAGGAATAGGGCACTTTCATCAAAGTACTTGAGAAACCTAATCCTGAGTAGAGAGGAGGTGGAAATTTGAAGGAAGTAACTGGGGAACATTTTGAGGTGGAAATCAGTTTCCGTTTGGACATACTGGGTCTCAAACTCACCCTAATTTGTGTACTTACCAAATGCATCAACATTTTAGGAATAGGTCTGTACCTGAGAGTAGCTACCAGAGGACGCAGTGGAGACTCAGAGCTGGTCTTCTCTCCTGTCATCTTCAACCCTAGAGGAAATTTGGGATGAGTGGCAGATTAATTCATAGGATCAAAGCAAATGAACACTAAATTTATATCCCCACATTTCTGTCACTGAGCCTTTGCTCCCAATTTCCTTCCTTATTGCTCATCATCTGCTATTCCTAACCTATGTGCATTTAATGCAAATGACCTGTCCTATGAGGTCCAGCTCAACTGGCCATAAAATCTGAAAACTTCTCTTGATTTTCCCAGTTGCAAATGTTTTTTTTATTTTCTCTTTAAAGTACTTTGTCTTGCCCTGGCTGGTGTGCCTCAGTAGATTGAGTGCCAGCCTGCGAAGCAAAGGGTGGCCAGTTAGATTCCCAGTCAGGGCGCATGCCTGGGCTGCAGCCCAGGCTCCCAGTAGGCGGTGCATGAGAGGCAACCACACATTGATGTTTCTCTCCCTCCCCTCCCCTCTTTCTAGAAATAAATAAACAAAATCTTTAAAAAATAAAGTACTTTGTCTTCACCTCTCTTTATGTCTCTTCACACTGTCACTTAGAAGTGTGGTTACTTTTGCTCATATCTGGATTAGCCTCTTTTTTTTCTATAAGGATTAGAAAATCTCTCAGGTTATCTTAAATCTTTTGAGTTTCTCTTTTCTTATTAGTATTTGTATAAAAGCAAAACTGCACACCAAAACCTCGTGGGAAGCAGGCAAAGTCCCAGAACTGAGGTTCCCAGAAGGAAAGAAAGTGGGAAACTAAGGGAACCTATACAGCTGTGGGTCTGGTAGTCACCTTCATTGACTGATCAGGGCTAATATATAAACCTTGCAGAAAGGAACCATGACAGGACTTATTCATCTTTGTATGAAGGCAAGCTAGTACTGCAGACACAATGTGTGTGGGGTGGGGGGAGATTCAGTATGTGGTGCACAAAATAATTGAAGTTTTCCTGGGTTTCAGAGTAAAATGTGTTTCTTAGAGGAAGGTACCATTCTGGTAGCAGACTGAATGAATGAATGGTTATCCACGTAGTAATAATTACACTTTTCCCCTTGGCTTCTCTGCTCTCCAGAACTGAAATCCTTCCACTGAAAACTTTGTCATTATGTACTAGGACAATGTTGGTTTTCAGACTGTCATACTCTAACCTCCATCTCACTATCTGTCTCTCAGAGCAAGAACCTCTGCCATTGGTAGGCTGTCAGTCGTGTTGAATGATAGGTGTCTAGAAGCCAGCTGTGCTATCCTGCGTATACATTATACGTAAGCTACCAGGGTGTGAGGATTTTTTCCCTTTAGTTTGTATTTTTACTAAGAGAAAGAGGAGAGTTGTTATTCTTTGATGCATGATGCTCATTTTTATATAGGTTAATTGCCTGTTCGGAAAAACCAGTCCATAATTGTACTGAAAACATAACTCTATGGCTCATGAGACCTACTTTATTATCTGACCAAATTGATTTACATAGAAGAAACTAAAGGATAGAAAATACATGGGCAAATATGAAATACCTTCAATTGAATCAAATTCTTGGAGAAGATACGAAAACTGCATCTGGGGTCAGGATAGGGATGAGGGGAAAGCTGGATTGCTGAAAAAAGTCAGGAATATGCAGTATGTTGCGAAGTATAATCTCGAATTGGCATGAGCAGAAAGGTAGGATTTGCCTGCTTCTTTGAACATTAGTTCATATCCTTCATGTTCATTATACTGTAGACCATTAAGCTATTTTATGGGCAAGAGAGAAGTTCAAGTACAGAACGAGTTGCCAAAAGGATTATGAAGTTCATTTTGATTGATCAATAATTAACTGTACCTTGTGAAATTACAGGCTTGACTAACTGTGGAACGTATCGTAGTGAGCAGCCCAAGCTGCCAGAAAGAACAGAGGAGACAGAAGAAAAAGCGATGGAAACAGAAACATCTGTCCCCTTTATGCTGCAAGAGCTGGTAACCAAGATCTTACTGTTTTCTTCTCTATCTAAAGAACAAACAGCATAAAGCAGGAATCGGATTGATATGGGACACTACAGAAGATGTTTGCTTATAATTATTTCTAGCACTTTTTTGAAGCTCAGGGATAAAACATTTCCAATTATTCATCAAGCTCTTGGAACTCATAGGCCTTTATAATAAGGATTTAGCAGAACAACAAATAGCACACAAGGATACAGATGAAAGGAAGAAATGTGAAGGGATTATTACCATAAAAAAGCAAATGACTATTTGATGGAATTACAACGATACAGGGAGTGAGAGAGGGATGAAAAATAATGCTAATTGATAAACACATAGCTGTTTAGCATTAATTTGAATTAGGTCATGGTTGTGAGATGAATAATACCTGTCATTTTCTTTCCACACATACACACACGTGCACACACCCACATTAAGAAAGATGACTATTCTGGACTTTGTATTGTGTCAGCGGTTATTGGAAAAGCTGCCCACTTCCTTTAGACCACTGATAGTTCCACTTTTTAAAACATTGGTGGAAATTTCCTTTACTAATACCTGACAGACTTAGTTTACCCCAAATTCATGATTGTTTGTATTACTCATTATGGTTTACGCCTACCTTCTTCCAAATAGGTTTTGAGTATTGCTTAATATAAGCAAATGTTAAAATCTAAAACCAAGCGTAAGACTGACTCTCTCTGTTGCTGTTCTGTAATTCCTCTACGCACTTTTCCTCCTTTGTTAGTACAGAGAAAAGTTGTACTACCTATAGATGACAGCAATTTTAGCACGAATACGCTTTAAAGTTGGCTTTGGTGGATTTTTAGGTCCTGGGTAGTCTCAAGGTGGAAGAGAAGGAAGGTGAGATCACTTTCTAACTTCATATCCTTTCAACAGTATATTTCAGACTGGGGGATAAATTGCCTTTCAAAAGTTATTGAATTAATTTTTTAGCTAAAAAAGTACAAAAATTATTTGAAGAAAAATGTACCAAAGAAATCCAAATTAAATGGCAAGATGAGATCTTTAAGACTCTTATTGTACCAAACTATAAGAACCCACCCAATTGGTTGTGCGTTTCAGGAGTGATTTTAAAGGGTTCAATGGTCCATTCCATCTTGAATCTGCTTGTGCTTCAGCAGAAAGAAAGCTGTGCAAAGGTACTATGTCAAGGCTGATTCGGTCTGTGAGGTTTTGTATAGTTTTGTTTTTATGTTAGTTTTCTTAACTCTGTACTATCTACAACTCCAATGATGAGTTTGAGACAGAAATAGTGCATGTGCTGGAGTAGCCAAGCACGCAGAACTCACGATGCAACAGCGTAATAAACCAAATCAGCGCTGCTGCCTACTGATGTGCTTTACAAGGTTTAGAAAGTTAAGTTTGCAGTTTAGGAAGGAACGGATTTATAAGTTACCATATACCTGCCACTGATATAATACTAATAAATATTAGCTCTACAAATCTTTATAATCACAGTTCTAACTTCAAGAAGCTTTTCAGTTTATTTGTGGGGAGAGAAAAAGTACAAAAGGTGAGATATTAGAAGATCTTGGAAAAAGTGAGACTTTTAGAATGCCAGATAGGTCAAGAAATACATTTGTATGAAATAAGATTTCAACTCTTTTTGAACAGAGAAAGCATTTATAGTTGGGGGGGTGGCAGGAAATGAAAAGGTATCTAGTTGTTTTCTGTGTATATCTCTCCCGAAACTAGGAATACAAAATATATTTCAGTTTTATACTGATTTTCTTATGGGTTTTAGAAATTATTTATTTACATTACACTAAAATAAATACCACAATAAAGTTTTTGTTTACTATGATTTAAAGTAAAGTAAATGTTTTATGACCAGAATTTAAAGTTACATTTGTGACTGCAAATAATTCTTGGAAATGAATATTTCCTTGTTTTGCTCTTATGCTAAACAAATCTGCAGCATGTTACTTTAAAAATGAAATAAAGCTCGTGCTCATAGCGACAGTCAATAACACTACAGCATAATAATCAATTGCTATTTGTAGCAGCAGGACTAGCAGTGGGGGCAGATCAGTGCAAATTACTGTCACTGTGTGCTGCCCTGTATCCAGCCAGCCTGTAGGACTCGAGACAAATGATGCCCTACTCAGTGACAGGAGATAGTATTTAGTCCTACCTGCACAACAGCAAAGGAATGTGGGCTGGCATCAAGTGTAACAGGAAAGTGGCTATAAATCTAGAGCATTGATGGGTAAGAGAAATAAATCAAGCCAGCTAAGAATTCTGCTCCCAAGTTTCAAAGTTAAATACCCCCACTTTTTTCCATGAGCTGGAAATGGGTGGATTACAGGTGTCTGGGGATCTACAAAAAAGTTAGATGGCTTTTTAGTGAACACCAGAGAAGTCTGTGGTGTACTTTATTGCAGCATTGTGGAAAAATGACTCTAAAACTAGATATTCAGTGTAAATCACTAGTGATGGCCTATTCTGATGACAAATGTAAACGATCATTTATTTTACATACAAATAAAAAAACAAGAGGAGGAACAACCGTGTTTTTCAAAATCATACATCACTGAACTATTTTTTAAAAACCATTTTCATTGTTATTTTTAATTCAAAAAAAGAAAGGAAGTCGCTTGTCTATCTTTGGAAAACCCTTAAATCTTGTAGCAAATCAAGCAGGGACTACTGACTTTCTACCTCAGTCTGTTTGATAAATCAGGCCACTGGCTTTCTCTAGGCAGACAGGTAATGCAAAGGGTAACTGGAGAGAGAGGAAATGGGTACATTCACATGCACAAAAGAAACCAAGTTGAGCAAATGAAAACATTCTGATCCCTCTGTTTCTAAGACTCCCCAATAGTTAATTAAGTTGACAGAGAGGTATATTAACTCATTCAGGAGAAAAATTCTTCAAATACTACCTTGAATGAGTAAGGACCAGGCACATAATTTATTGCACCCTAGTTAAATGAATCTGTGGTGCCTCTTGTCCAACACTAATTAAAAGTTTTGAGACCACAACAGCAGACCACTAAAACAAATCTGGAGCCCTCTAACTGAGGGACCTCTTATGACAATTATGATCTTACATCCATGAGGTCAGCCCTCAGTGGGGTAGTTTATCTTCCTATGCTTCAACCTTGCCACAAACACTAGCCTACTTTGGTTTGTTATTTAATCAACCCTTGACAAATTTATCTCTAAAACAAGGTTGCAGACTGCGAGTCTGCAGACTGAAGTTGACCCAGAGACATATTTTGTTCACCAGATAAATGACTGATATGGGTCAAAACTGAATGACAGCTGATCTCTTTGGATGGGACTTCCTCTCACAGCCCCCATTCTTTTTTACTGCTTTTATAATGAGCCATTTCCACCCCTTACATTACCTGCCTCGCCTTGTTAACATTTGAGTTTGCCACCAATAAAATTGTAATCGAGATCCTTAGCCAGCTTTCTCTGCTCCTAAAAGCAGTGCAAATAGTAATAGTCAAAGCAGAGTGCAGATAAATCTATGTGGATCTTAAGAAAATACTAGTTCAAACACAAACACATGAATAGTATTGATGAAATCTGTATTCTGCAGACTACGCTTTTAGGAAAAAGTTTTTATTAACTCAGTCCCCTCTTTAATGAAAATCTGTTAGAAAAAAATGCCACTCCCCACTTCACCCATTTACTTCACTGGTATAGATGGAAAAAACTCAGAAATTCACTTACTGAGATGCTGAGCCATTTACAATTCCGAAATCATATTAAAAGCAACTAACAATCACCAAATGGGAGGAGGCGGGGTGGGGTGGGGAGAAACACCAGTATAATGAAAAGAAATTGAAATCACTCTATGAAGCAAAGTGTGATGAATGGAAAACAGTGACTCTGTTCATAAGCAAAATTGCTTTATCAAAGAGAGCTGTGACACTCCACTTGATTGTTACGCATGCTGCTGCTAAGTTGTAGTTTTCCAAAAGAGACTAAAGACTTAAAAGATAATGTCCCTATGATTTAAGAAAACATTTTTTGCCAAATGTAACAATGCTTTGAGTTCAATATAAAGATTTCCTTATTGATATTCCATGTTAATCCATGTAACATGGAATAGCATGGAATATTAATTCCATTTAATAGCTTAAAATGTAACTCTGTCTTATAATTCCATCATGGGGAGAATCCAACTGCAACCCCAATGTGCATTTTTATTGGTTTCTCCTTGCTAGATTATTTTCAAGGTAGAAAGACTATGCTGATTTAATTGTGATTGGGCTTGAATTCTGGGCTAAACATATAAGAAGATGAACAAATCCTAGAGCATTTTTGGTAAGTCGTCATATTTGACTACTTTTTGTGCTCCCCAACTAATGGAGGGAAGAACTTAATATAAAAATTCAGTCTCTGCTGTATTTTACTAATAAGAGCTGCTTGCCTGGGTTGAAGCATTCGGGAAAGAGAATGCACATGGCAACACCTTTGAGTCAAACTGACGCCAAGTCAGCCACACTTTTGGAGCTGTTGGGTCTGTATAATTTCATATTATAGTTTTTTTCTAAGTTCTGACTCTACACCCCAAACTGTAATTTCCTTCAAAGAAACGTTTGCCAGGTATAAAGCAGCATGGATCAAAACTGTCTTTAGGAAATTGTTTTTAAGATGTTCCTGGTGTTTACCTGGCGGAAGACAGATAAGGCTACTGCTACCATTATCATAATTTTCCTGCGGCTGTTTTAAAATCATCCCTTTTTAATGACGAAAACTGTGTGAGGGCTTTGGCTCCAACATTAAACTAAGTGTGTTAATGTGGAATTTTTTTTTAACAGAATACATTTAAGAAAGAGCACGGTGTGCTACAGAAAATGTTTCCCAGAGACAAATCTATGTAATGAAGGGGTATTTACTTGACCCTGAGAAGCCATAAATCTAGCACCTCTAGCTTGTATTTCTAAGTTGTTTTCTCTTCAGGAAGTAGTCAAGGTATTATCTACTCTCCTTTGTTGACTGTGTTTTCTTACATTGATCTCCTTTTGCAGTCCGTGAATTCCATTTCATGTTTTCTGTAATACCCACCCCTCCCTAGATTAAGAAATATGACTTATGGAAACAGAAATAAGACTTGGACTTAACCGTGGATTAGCACCAAACAGAGACATGCTTTGCACACATTCCATCTGGAACAAAATGGGCCAGGAATGAAGCTGACTTTGCAATCCTGTGGCTGACTCACCTGTGCAAAGACACATGTTTGCTGCGTGTCGGGGCAAAGACTGGCACATATGGTCAAAGGCGGCAGATCCTTCCGTTGGGCCGAGCTGCCTTTCTTCAGGCTGCGTGAGTGACAGACCTCTGTGCGTTAACATCATATTAATAAATGACTCGGAGGACTTCGACAAGGGATTTTTTTTAGCCTGTGTTGAAGGCAAAGTTTATACGACTAGGAATTCAAATTAAATGGCCTTTGTTTCTGTCAAAACAAAATTAAATATGGAATCATTTTGAATTTTATATTCTCAAAAAATAAGCAAATACCTTATAAACAAGTTGACAACAGGGATTTTGTTAAGTGTCTTTCCTTGGTATCAAGGAATTTGTTAAGTTTGCACGTAATTGTATGAAGTTGAAATTTAGTAGAATCTTCTAAATCATGAGATAAATACCAACCTCTATTCTTTTTATTATTAGTGCTAAGAGTATTTTTAGTACTAAGTTTAACTATTTAAAAACCAGTTATTTAGTCAACAAATGTGTGTAAAGGGATAGTATCTATATACAATGAAGGACAAATGCCCTCTCCTCAATTTGCTTATAAGGATTAATAAAGTGCCTGTGTAACATTTATCAGTTACCTAAAATGCTAATTATATAGTTCTATTCCTAACAAAAAAAATCTGAATACATGGTAATACAGAGCATATGTGGAGAAAAAAAAAGACTCACATTCAATATATTAAATACCAGGTACAAATATTATTCTCATGAATATCTCATACATATAGTTTCTTTTTTGTATGTGCACTTAGAAAATAAAATGAAAACTCAGTGTGATCATAACTTTGTCAATTACTTAAATTTACTCATTTTACAACCTGTAATTTCATCAGAAACTTTCCAAGTACTATAAACGTTAGTTATTTTTGATGCCCTTTCTAGGTTTTCTGAAAGATCCCATGTGAAATAAATAGCAATGTATTCAACTTCATCATTCATTGGTAATTCTGTTCCTTGTAAGAGCCCATTTATTTTATGTAGCATGAACATGATAAAGAACATATCAAGATTTATATTAAAATAGAAACTCACATTGAATGTTTGCTTGCAGTGCTGACAGTATGCTCACAACCGTCGGTTCCAAAAACATTGTGAAGAATTTTAATGATCGGAATAGAAAGAAATGCATCTAAAGGTGGTGAAAAATCTCTGATTCAGATTTGTAATACTTCCTCCCCACTCCCCTAATAGTTAAAACTATTTTCATTTGTTGCATGGGATTTTGTCACAGGGATAGATATAGTTATGGGGAAGTATGAGACTGATTGGGTAGAAGAACATGAAATAAAGTAAATGGATTTAAGAGTCAATACTTAACTAAATAAAATATTCTCAACTTGTATTTTTAGTATGAAAAAGAAAACTAAATAGAAACCACTTGCTAATATTACACTATTTAAATGTTTAAATATTAAAAACTGTAAAAAGAAAAAGTATATCAGAAATTACACTGTGCTCTTTTTTCTTACAAGATGGTGGTAAAAAGCTAAAAACAAACAAAAAAACCCAAAACAACACAGACACCAAGGAGGAGAAACCTGAAGCAAAGAAAGTCTGATGCCAGTGGCAAGGTGAAGAATTACCTCAAGCCCAAATGCCCGAGAAAGGAAAACCTACTACAGCTGAAATCTTGTATTACAGAAACTGGCAGGTATTCCACATGCAAGGAAAGGCATGTGCAAGAGGAAGTATTCAGCAGCTAAATCCGGCATTGTAAAAGGAGATGGTTCTCGCTATTGTTGCAAGCCAGTAACTGGTGACAAGAATGGTGGCACCCAAGTGTTTAAATTTGGCCCTATGCCTAGTTATTATCCTACTGAAGAAAAAGCTGTTTAGTCACTACAAAAATCCCTTTTGTCAGCATGTGAGAATCCTGATAGTGTCATTTCCAGGACTGTTCTGTTCATCCCCACCGGTCACCATGGAGCCAAAATGTGGTTTTCTTGAAGCAGCTGCAGAAGCTTCCTACTTGTGATTGAACCTCTGGTCCTCAATTTAGTTTCTTTTTGTTGAACACAAAAGAAATTTGTCATCGCCACCTCCATCAAAATTGATGTGAAAATCACCAAACATCTTATTCAACGCCTGCTTCGAAAAGAAGCCTCAGAAGTCCAGCCTCCAAGAAGATGAAATCTTTGACTCAGAACAAGAGAAATACCAGGTTAGAAAGTAGTGCAAGATCCATCAGAGAGCTCTGGACTCTCAACTGATGCCAAAAGTTGCAGCTACTCTTATCTCCATGGTTATCTGTGTTTCATGTTCTCTCTCATAAGTGGAGATCGTCTTCACAAACTGAGCTTTTAAATTCCAATGAAGAACTCTAATTAAAATAACCAAAACATTAAAATATAGTATTGCTTTAAAAGTCTTTCATACCAGCATAAGTTTCTGGTTCAATTATTTTTTATCTTGAGATTTTGGTACCTAGAGCAAGTTTGCATTTGTCCAAAAATAATCTTCCGAGGTACTCAAGTTTTAAAAATCTTTCTGTTAAAATTAGATAACGTATTTGTTATTGGTGAGTTGAATTCCATATGCAAATTTTAACTAACAGATAATGAAGAGTTTTTGGTTGTAAAGTAACTATTCAATACAAAAAATCGCTTAGTAGTATTTTCCTCCGAAATAAAAGTGAGTTTTTTTAAATCCAATACTACCTACAGTCATAATGCTACTAACATATGGAGTTTTTGATAAACCTGGATTTTTATATACTTATTATATACCAGATTATATCAATGTAAGGGTTAACTATTTTAGGACATTGATTTCATCTACAGAAATAAAATTAGACACTAGTAGATAAATGCTCCATACGTGTATGGATTTGTATTATGTTACTTAATAAATAGTACCAAATATTAAATTTTTCTTGGTTTGGGAAAAATCTGGTATAAGGAACTGTTCCACGCATGGGAAATGTGGCCCAGCCTCCACTCGGAAAAGTCAGTGGGGAGCAAGGTCCAACAGGCAGGACCCACGCTCACAGGTAGGTTTTCCCATGGGGAATCAGGCCTGCATTGTACCTAGACTGCTATGAGGCTTGCTCTTGCTAAAGCTACCTCACTCTGATTTGAGGCAGCAAATGTTTACCGAAGTGTCTTTAACTTCCTAAAATCTGAGCTAACCCTCCCAAGTATGGAATATAACCGGTTAGACCACTTTTCCCTTTACATTTGCAAATATCTTTCTTTGATGTATTTAGCAACATCCTCTCCTTTGTTGTCTGTAAAAGATAACAACCCCAAACAAACCTATACACAGTAAATGAGGACCATCCTTGATGTAAAGTACCTAGAAAAACAATAAAAGCCTGTCTAGGCAGGGGTCTCGGGGCCCTCTCTCTGACTTAAGAGAGCGGCTGCACAGTCCCTTTTTCTCCACAGGATTTCTGTAGTCCCTGTGTATTTGTCTATTGCTGGCCAGGATCCGCATCAGTCTAGATTCTAGGGAACATAGATATAATGTTTGAGAAGCAGTAATGCCTGGCTAACAGAGAACTCTGCAGGAAATAGGAGTGTCTGATATTTAGGAAATTATTGGAAGTAGCACAGGGTTAATTTGAGTGCTTCAGTGTAAAGCATTAAGAACCCTGTATAAAACTTATAGGAAAATTGACAATGAACTATTCTACTGCTAGAAAAGTGATTCATTTCTTGAAGATGTCCCATTGAGATATTTTGAAGCACTTAGGATTCATCAATGTGTAGCATTAGTTATATTCCCATAGTACTTCAATAATATAGCCTTCAATAATAACCCTTCTCCCTTAACATGGTGGCAATTGCCAAGCGTCTAATATAATTTGGCAAAAAGTGCCTTGTATGCTTCAATCAAGAACTGATTTAATCTTATTACAAAAACTATAATGGTTTTATTGAGCTCCTATCAAGCCTATATTGGTCTAGTCATGTTGATGGGAAATTACTAGTTTTTTTTGTTCTTTTAACTTAAGGTGTTTTGGGAAAGGAAATTAAAATTATCAAGAAAATGTTTTAGTTGATTCTAACAGCAACAAAACTTTGAAGTTAAAGTAGATTAGTTTGGGAATTTCAATGAGGAGTGATTAAATGCTTCCCATCAGTTATAATGGGGGCACACTTCTCCCAAAGATAGGAAATGGTACTTTTTCATATCATCACCAGCAAGCCGTCCTTTTGGACACAGTGACGTAATTCATATAGCACCACTGTCTCAAACAAAGTTGTACACATCTATCTGAGAGGTTGACGAACCAAAAAAAAAAGTAACTTTGATGAACATTAATACTCTAAATGAAAAAGAAAGCCTTAAAGGTTATGTCTGATGGATACATAGTTGAAAAATGTAGATACAGTGAAAAGTGAACTGTAGAAGTTGAATGCCAAGTGAGGGTATTTTGAGATTTTCCTAAGAAGTTATTTCTTATCTTTCCCTTTGTGCTATAAGAGTGACTTGAAGAATTATGGATTAATAGAAAAGATTCTAGTGGATTTAAATGATTGTGTACACAAGTTTTCAGTCCACATGGTTGGCTTACTAAGCTCCAACTTCAGTCACAAAATTGGCCTGGTCTCTGGAACAAATCTGGCTTGTAGGTGGAAAAATACAGCATCTCAGCATCAAATACATCTTATTTTTGTTCAGAATATGAAGCTCTTATAATTAGGCTTAAGACATCTTTGAAATTAAGTTTGTGTCTTATATTTTACTTTTTAGGAACTCCGCACTTACTGTACAAGAGTACCCAGTAACCTATTTCCTCTGGGGGAAAAAAAAGAAAAGAAAAAACAATAACTTTATCTTCTTGTTGCAATTCTCTTAGTGTTTAGAGACTTTTTTTTTAAATCCTCACCCAATGACATACCCACTGATTCCAGAGAGAGAGGGCAGGGAAGAGGGGTAGAGAAAGAGAGAAATATTGATGTAAGAGAAACATTGATCAGTTGACTCCCAAATGTTCCCTGACAGAGGACAGAATCTGTAAAGTAGGATGTTCCCTGAATGGGATTTGAACCCACAACCCTCTGGTCCACAGGACAAGGCTCCTTAGTAATCAAGCCACACCAGCCAGGGTAGAGACATGTTTTTGAATCTTAGTCTTTGTGACTGGATTCCTTCTACTCATTCTTGGATATACTGACCCTGACCCTCATTAGAATTTTGCCTAGTTCATGAAAAATTCACTGGCTTTTATCATTGAATCACTCAGATGAAATTAACCAACTAAAATTAATTTATTGCATAATCAATAGGTTCCAGGAGCTGGGCTAAATGTAGGGATATAGTGATTAAAAAAACAACAATAATATTTTATCTGTATCCCTGGGAACTGCAAGCTAGTGGGAAAGGCTAACATTAAGCATGTGATCAGCAGGGTAATGGACGCTCCCAAGAACTATGACAAAGGGCTAGAAGTGTGTGCCTGGATATCTAGCACGGCCTGGATGATCCAGGAAGAGCTTCTAGTGAAAGGATATCTGAACAGACGAGAAATAGGAATTGGCCAAGTGAATATGGGCAGGAAACATATAAGTAGAAGGAAACATACCTATATGAAGACTTAAAAGCAAAAAAGAATGGTGGTTTTCAGAAAATAAAATTATGATGGCTGGACTAAATGAGGTCATACCTATCTGAATTTGTCTTACTGCCTCGGACCTCCCATAATTCACTGGTCTGAATTATTTTTAGGTATATTCTCTCCACTGTTTTCTATGACATTGGTGTCTGAGGGCATGATCTGGGCATAAGGTTACATTGAGGATAATTAGCAGAGAAATAGGAATTAAAGGTATAATGTGGTAAGAGTCTATATCAGATGTTCAGAGTCAGGATTAGGTGCCCTCGGGGGTAGGTTCTACTGAAGATTTAGCTGTGGACCGTCACTGTGAGGGATCAGGTTGGGAATGCTGAACGTTTAAGAGAACTTACCATTGGTCAGGATAAACCATGTCCAGCTGAAACAATCAGAGAAATGAATAGACCAGAACAATGGTTTTTAGTTACATTTTTATTTTGAATAGAATGTTTACATTTAAGTTTAACAGTGGTGCTAATTTTCTTAAAATGTCACTTTAAAAAAGTTAAGAATGTCATTGAAATATTGGGCTGGAGTACATAATACTACCTGGACATTTTTTATTGTGAAATTTAAATCAATGTTTATTTTGTACACAGTACATATTATAATTTTCAGACTCAATATTCAGTATTCTTCCTTGTTCAGAATCAGGCACAAATAAGCACACGCTGCCACACTGCTTTTGCACTGAAGTTCTCTAAATCACTGAGAACTAGGGATGGGGGCAAATGTGGATTTGCTGTTTCAAGTCCTCTCTGGGATTACCCAGAGTGGGACCCAGGATTCTGCCTGAGGCAGATGGGAGCTGCAAGGCATTGGTGTGTGATTTCAACTGTTAACATGGAGAGAAAGAGCTGACATAGGCTAGAAGAGGAGTCATCTTGAAGGGGTAGTAAGGAGAGGTGTTAGGAAGCCTGTAAAGTGACCCCACTGATCCCTGCCCTCCTCTCTGTGTGCCCTTTTGTAATTAACTCACTCCCTTTGAGTATGGACAGACCTAGTGATTCACTTCTAACAAAAAGGATATTGCAAAAATGTTGGGATTTTTTTTACAAGACTAAACATGCAAATGACAAGCAATTGCACCACTTGGCATCTATCCTAGAGAAGTAAGAACTTATGATCACACTAAAACCTGTACAAAAACGTTCACAGCAGCTTTATTCATAACAGTAAACAAGGTGATCAGCCCAGATGTCCTACAAGAGGACATGTCACATACCTACTGTGGAATACAAGGAACACACAGGAACAAAACACTGATACACTGAACTTGAATGAACCTCCAGAGAATTATGCTGAGTGAAAAAAGTCAATCCTGAAAGGCTATAAACTATATGGTTCCATTTATATAATAATTTTAAAATGACAAAATTACAGAAATGGAGAACAGATTAATGGGTGTCAAGGCTTAGGGGCAGAGTAGGGTGGGGGGAAAGAAGTGGGCATGATTGTAAAAGGCCAATATGACAGATAACTGTGCTGATGCAGCTATTCAGTATTTTGACTATGGGGGTAGATACACAAATTTACATCTGTGGCAAAATTGTAAGGAATTAAATTCACACTCCAGTACAAGTGAAACTGGAGAAATCTAAATAAGATTGATGGATTATGTCAATGTCAATATCCTGGATGTCATATTGTACTGTAATTCTGTATGATGTTACCGTTGGGGGAAATTGGAAAAAGGGGGAACATGGGATCTCTCTTTATAGTTTACAAATGCATGTGACTCTATAATTATCTCAATAAAATTTCAATGAAAGAAAAAACTGATGGGATGTCACTTAAGAGAGTAGTTACAAAGAGACCTCTTTTTCTGTTTCTTGTCTTTGTCTCTGTCTCTCTTCCTCTCGCTCTAGGGAATGCCAGCTGCTTTGTTATGAGTCGCCTTGTACAAAGGCCCAGACATCAAAAATACACATCTCCAGCCAACAGGCAGCAAAAGCCCGAGTGCTGTGAACACTTATGTGAGTCACCTTAGAAATGGATCTTCAAAGCCTGCCAACAGCCATGTCAGTGGGCTTGGCAGCAGATGTTCCCCCAGTCGAGTCTTGAGATGATCACAGCTCATACCCATACTTGAACAAAGCCTTGTGAGAAACCCTAAACACAGACACCCAGATAAAGCAAGCCAGGATTCGTGACCATAGAAACTGTGAGCTGCTAAACATTTGCTGTTTTAGCTGCTGAGTTTGGGGGTAATTTGTTAGATAGCAGTGGATAACTGAGGGAAGAATCACACAGGGACAATGAAAGATCCCCAAAATTGTTTTTGCTTAGTTCCTCACAGTGTCTCTCAAGAAGACAGTGCCCTCATTCTCCTGACTCCCTGCAACTTCCCCTACCGCCACTGAAACCAATAAACAGGCAAGCTTTAGCCCCATGGAATACCTGTCTGTCCACTCCAACCCTACTCCACCCTTCTCTTAGCCAGCAAGGCTGGCAGGTGCGGATGCCCTACCCTCAGGCATTTTGGGGGTTGGACCAATGAGACATGGTCTCAGGAGATTGGAAGGAAGAAGGAGAGTAAAGTTAGGTTTATATTTTCTACCTGCACTAAGGTCATCTCAAACTACTGCTGTTTGAATTAACAGAAGGTTCTACCCTTCTTAAGGCCTCCTGGGTCCTGGATTCTGGACTCTTCCTTTTCTATTCTTCTTCCTTCAGGTCCAAGGGTGAATTACATCTCTGACACTGTTAGTGTAGAGGGCTTGTACTATTCCTGCCAATTCCTCTACATTCCATTCACATACCTGTTAATAGTACTTAGCAAATTATCCTACTGTGATAATGTTCTCTGCTACTTTATGATACTCTGGTTTTTCCAATTTATTCCCTTTTCTCTTCTCTCACACCCTTTTTCTACCTTTGGAGTCTTTTCTACACAAAGACCTTTGTTTCTTTTTACTTTTTTTCCTGGATTTACCCTGATGCTCTTTCTAATGTTAATCAATCTAACTTCGCCAATTTTCTTTCAGGGCACAGAACTACACACTAAAAAAGGTATTACTTAAAAAGCAGAAACCAGCAAGCAGTTGCAAATACGTTATTATTTTGGTCTCCAGGACCAGTTGTGCAGGTCTTGTGTAGCAGAAAAATTGCTAACGGGGTGGTTAAAATGAGGATTGAAATCCAGACTGTACCACACTCCACCCACCAGACCGAGAAGCAGGGCAATCCCTGACTCAAGAAAGTGGTATGTGTATTTTCATCCAAGGCACCTTCTGCTGGCTAAGTCGTGCTCCCAGTGGGGTCCCTCGATGGTCTGGTGGGATCCCTCTTTCTAAATAACACCAAGGGTATTCTATACACTCTGAGGCTCTGCTGTGTTTCTGTCCCATGAAGATTGTCACTTACAACATCTTTAAAATATTCCCAGAGCCCCTTGAAACAAAAGGGAAGAGTTTGGGGATCAAGTCATGTTATTTTTAGTAATACGAAGCTGAAGAGATAATTTGTACTCTGCTTAGATAGAAACAGCCATCACATTTGCCTTTAGCTGGCAAGTTTACCTGCATTTGTAACATCCCTGTATTCATCGTCTGTGATTTCTGCAGCCTATTGAATGGCGGCCAACATGACTGGGTTTCAATGAAAACATGAAATTAAGCCTCAATATAAAATATTTTTATAACGAATTTGGAAGCTCACTTTTACCAAAGCCCTATGTGTTTAGAGTTCCTCTCAGCTCAATAACGCACCCTTATGATTTTTCCATTGATCAAAATTCAAATGCAAGTGACACAAACATGGTCTTAACATATACAGGGAACGTCACCTTTGAAAAGTGTTAAAGAGTTCGGATAAAAGCTTATCTGTGACATATCCAGAAACTGGACATCTCTCCTTCCTCCCTCCCTTGCTCCTTTCCTTCCTTCCTTCCTTCCTTCCTCGCATGACCTTATTTTTATGAAGTATGCTCGTTAAGTTGCCCTGGGACATGGCTCTGTTTGTGGAGCTGAACCTTTCCTTATGCGGCCTTACCAAAAGGTCCTGGGAAAGTTTCTGGGCAATGATTAAATTTGGTATTACTGCGATAATTAAAATGGATTCATGTCAGCTTCCTTCGAGTTTAAAATATGACATGGTTTTACTTTTACTAAATAGTCTCTGCATAAACATTTAATTTCTTGAACTTCTAAATATTAGGCAACTTGCACTTTCATATCATCTCTGTTATGTCCTGATAAATGTGTCATAAAAATATCGAGTTTTAAAAAGACCATTCTAGCCCTGGCTGGTGTGGCTCAATGGATTGAGCACCAGCCTGAGAACCAGAGAATTGCCAGTTCAATTCCCAGTCAGGGCACATGTCTGGGTTGCAGGCCAGATCCCTCGTAGGGGGTGTGCAAGAGGCAATCACGCATTGATGTTTCTCTCCCTCTTTCTCCGTCCCTTCCCCTCTCTCTAAAAATAAATAAATAAAATCTAAAAATAAAAAATAAAAAGATCATTCTAATCTCTGAAGTGTATTATTTGAAATACTTGCCTTGCAAAATAGATAACGAGAAGATGTCATTTTGCATATTACTCCAATTTAAGCAGCTTTTTTTATTAAAAATAAATAAATGTAAATGGGGTATGGGGTAATCACTGGGAGTAAAATGTTTCTTAAACACAGAACATAATAAAGCTCCTTCAAAATATGTGGTTTCATCCTTTTCAACTAAATATATTCTTTCTTTAAACATATAGCTTTTCAAAATAATATAATGTAGCACACAAAAAAATTGTGCACATAGAGATTTTAAGATTTTTATGGACATTTATTTATAAACGTATGCAAACATTCTTTTTTTTTTGCTGTATTTTCTCCATGTTAGCCAATTGCAAACTGATCACTTACAATTGTACTTGAGTGCTTAGTGACCAGAAAATTTACAAATGCTGCTGCTGCCAGAGAAACCAAAAGTGCACAAGCAGATTGAAGGAAATACTACAGGCAAAAATTAGCCATCATTAGTTACCCCTGCTAATATTGCAGAAAATTGGAATGCGTGCCTCACTGAGAATTGGAAAACATTTCTGAAGTTTATTTAGAACAACCCAAAAGACATTTGTATATATATATATATATATATATATATACAATCATTTTAAGACATTGTGGTGTTATACTTTGTAACTATATTGTAAAATTCATGTGTATTCAATAGAGCTAAGAGTTTTAAAATTTTTATACCTTATATATGCATTTTGTGACTATATACTTAAAATCTTAATTAAAGGTGAAAGTTTTAGGATGAAAATGCTAGAATTTATTATTCATTCTACTTCCAATAATTCTTCATTACTGATATTCTAGGGTAACACAAAATTGTTTCCATTACGATCTTTCCTGTGAACATATCCTTTCTAAGTCATCAATAAACCTTTACACAATCATTGCTTTCTGGGTAAATTAACTAAATTTAGAATTACAATTAATAATTGAGTTGGAAAATATATTTATTGAATACATACCATGTTCAATGGCATTATTTTAGATCTTATAAAAATTCAGAAATAAATTATAGGAATCATTTTATCTAGTGAGAGAGACATTTATGTCAATAATCAAAATCCCAAGCAGAATGTTCTAAATGTTTTAATGGAGGTAAATGCATTCTGAGAACATTAAGACAACAATTATTGTATGTTATTTCATGCATTTCCTTCATCTGTGTAAGTTCTACTTTTTGCCATGTAATGACTTCCCTCTGTCTCAGACCTCTTCCTTTCTCTATATTTGAGAATGAATGAGAGAGAGAGAGAGAGAGAGAGAAAGAGAGGGAGAGAGAACACATTGTGAGGCAAGTAAATGTCTTGTGTGTGTGTTTGTCTCTTATTCTTATTTTTGTTTTGTGGGAGAAGACAGCTAATTCCTCTTATGCATTGTTTTTTCTCCTCTCATGCCGCTAATGACTATATACTTTTCTTGATATTTTCAGTGTTTATGCTTACAGATGACCTTACTGTCAATATCTCTGTCTAGTACATTTCCTCAACACCTGTTATAAAATGCTACAGGCTTCCATGCACATGTAACACCATATTGGAATGATCCAGTTCATTTGACATAATGCAAATAGGTAGAGTACATGTTGCCTAACATATTTAAGCAGCATTAGATTTTGATCAAGGGAGATTTTGTGAAGATTTTGGATAGCATAAAATATAAAGATTATTTCAGCATGCTTAATATTGAAACCAATCGACCAAAGAGATGCTATTAAAAAATATGCCTTTCTTGGTTAAAGATAATGCTGAGACATATGATAAAAATGTGTAATTAGATTATAGTTTTCAAATAATCATCACATATATATCTATAAATATATATGGGTAGGCATATTATTTTTTAAAACAAATAGCTATTTTTTCACTCTGAATCTTTCTGATGAGATTTTGATTTATAAGTTTCCTTTAAAATATTAAGATGGACAAAAGGGAGATATTTTGTTGGAATTTTTTATCTTTGAAGTATGTCCTGTATATAGAGGAACTGTGAAACATTTAGCACCATTAGTATGGAGCTGATTAAACATTCTTTCAACCATTGATTTTTCAATGGTTAGTGTGGAACAAAGTCAGCTTAATATAGAGTAGAAAGAAAATTTCAGATTAATTAAAGGATTTTATTTATTGAATAAAAATATTTTATGTGCCCACTATGTACAATTTTGTGTTTGCCCTTGATTAATAACTAAGACCCAATTTCTCTCTTATTGCAGACAGAGAGAGAGAGAGAGAGAGAGAGAGAGAGATCATCTCAGCAAAGATTTTTCTACCAGTTTGCGCCTATGGTGGTGACCTGAATGAAGAAATAGTTATTTGGGGGAGGGGGAGTTAAAAACAAAACAACAACTCTGCAAAAGACTTTTTTTTTCCTTATTTTTATGGCATAATTGCAATCCTATTTTCTTAACAGCAAGGGGAGCCCAGGAGACAGGTGTGATGCTCAGGCGCATAAGACTAAATAAAGAAGACCACAAACCCATCCAGAAGCAGCCAATAAGAATCAGAATGGCAGGGATTCTGATTAATAAATGTCTATATTGTTGCAAACCAGTAAGGTAAGTACTTATCAGAATATTACTTTCAGATAGGCCATATGACAAACACATGCTTCACCATAAATGTTATATATTTCTTGAGTGTAAAGCCATAATTCTTTTACTTCTGTATAAAATGATAATATATGTGTTCCATTTTGGTATAGTTAAGTGTTCGCTTTGTATGTAAGTAGATTTATTTTATTTTATTTATCTTCTTCCTGGAATAGCCTGACTTACTTTATATTGCTAAAATGTAAGCCTGTAGTTTGTAATGTTATGTCAATTGTTTATTGAAAAAATGAAATTTAAAAGTATACTGCATATAGTTTTATAAAAGTTTTTACCTGTATAACTTATTACTTAAATTATAGGTTTATGACACCAAAAACTTATTATTTATTTATTTTTTTATTCACAGAGATCAACCCAAGTCAATGCTCAATACATGTTTATTATCTAATTATTTTCTAATCAATGTGTCTTGCCATCAGGTAATTGTCATGAAAGGAAAGCTAGCATTTACTAGAAACACACAGTTCCACTGTAACACCGTATGCTCCCCAAGCATGGTTAGTTTTAGTTTTTTATTTAGCTTTTGAGACTTAACAGAAATGCCTGCGTGACAATAATACATATCAAATAACAAATTGAATGGGAAGGAACATAAACACTATTGAATTCCTAACCTGTGCTGCTGCCACTGTTTATACCCAGGGCTTAGACTTGATTATGTGGCACGGGATAATGCAAATGGCATAACAAATCTCTATTAATTGGGGAAGATTTCTCAAAGGATGTAGATTTCAAATCCCCTTCTACAGGAGTTGAGTAAGAATGTTGGAGAGACTATTTCAGGTATGGTAGCTTGTTTCCATGATGGAGAAATAAAAAAAAAAAAAAAAGGTACTTTAAAGAGAAAACACACTTTGGGAATTTAGTGGTAGACTCTATAAGCAACATTACTGTGCATATGCTGTGACAAAAGTTGAAATCAATTAGGGTTTGGGAACCCAGGTGGGGGGCTTCTTTGGCGACAGCATTATTTAAGGGGAGCGGTTTGCCCTGGAAAGCCCAGTGAGATGACAACAAAATGGTAAAGAGCCAAGGTAGTGGTCATGGTGCCAGTGACGATAATACGTGCATACGTGCATACGCGCGTACACACCTACATTATTTCTACGTGTGTGGATCCCAGTTTCTACAGTTCTCCCGCTTTTTAGCCCTTAATTTTCACAAGATTTTATGTTTAAGGCAGTTATTAAGACTTTTTAAAAGATAAATAAATAGGAAATTACTTATGTCAGTGATTCAGAAATATGTAATGGAGGATAGAACTGAATCCGGATATCCTGATATCTGATCAAAGGCTCCTTTTGGAGAGGAAATAGGCATGCTTGCTAATGAAGCAGCTGGATAGGATGATTTTTCTAAGGTTGGCAATTCATTTATTTGTGTACAGTGTGATTATCAGCTAGAGAATGCCTTGCTGTCTTTTAGGCTTCTTGATAGTTCTAATTTTTCTATTGAGAAATCTGACTGGAAGAAAAGTAGGGATATCTTAATTATCCTCTTGAAGAAAAACTCGGGGAATTAATAAAATTTTCTACTTCACAAAATTGGTTTTGCCTATTGGTACAAGGACTATTGCAAATGTGCAAGTTGTATGTGTTTTAACCAAGAAAAGCCTCCTAAACAGGATCATGGCAACCTAATTGTGTGAAGCCTTGATGTCACTGGGAGCTTTGCCTGAGTGAAGACTGTGGAATCAGACCCAAGCTCTTGAGTACAGAGATTATAATTGGATATTTTAGCTCATGAAAGACAGAAAAATATTGATGGTTTCAATCTTAAATATATCATCATTCCAAGTACATTAATAAGGTATGCCTCAAATTGTAGTTAAATATATGGTCACAAGAGACTGTTTATATGCAGCTGCATTGGGTGTAAGAGAGGAGAGACTGTCATGGAAAATATGCTAACCAACAGTGCCTATCCAGAACACTTTCGCTTTTATTTTTGTTTATGATTTTATCATCAGAATAACCAATAACTATGCTTTTAGACCCATCCGTTCAAGAGAATGATGCTCTTACTGAGTTGTAAGAGGAAATTTGTTGTTGTCTATTCTGAGTGTGAGCTGTGCCAGCCTTGAAATATTTGGTGTCGTGTCGTGAGAACAGTACATGGTTTATGGGCTCATTCTAATGGTATGCAGTTCCATTCCTCATTTTCCATTGAGAGTTAAACCATTAAAGAAACAGTTCACAAGCACAAATTAAAAGACGTTGACTGGAGTCCACAGTGCATATAAGCTGTTTTGGTTTCCAACTACGATTTGTTCAAATGGCTGAGAATCAAGTTCAATTTGATAATTGGTAGAGGAAGTGCATATTTAGGGCCATCTCCCACTACTTAGACCTTTAGTTCAGTAAATATCATCTGCATATTCTGGCAGACACTATCTGCAATGACGCCCAAATGAGAAAACGTCCCCTAGTCAGTCACACGTTTACTAAATGATGCTATGGCAATAGCAGGGTTATTCCCAGGAATCCGCTTCAAGAAGTCTAAAATACAGCTGAATGTTGTGCCGAGAAATAGAAAATAAACTTATTATTCAGCATGGAATGACCAAGAATATTGCAAAACCATTTCTTGCAAACCCAGAATTTAATAGGGTGTATTGTTCATTATAAAAGACCCTTGTTCTGACAAACTTCCAAAGTTGTGGAAGCTCGAGGACACGTGTGCCCACACTCACAGCCCTTCCATTGTGCTCCCTGAGTCTAATTCTGTGCTACTCTTCTGGAACTTTGTATTTTATCACGAAGTAATGAGTTAATCACTCCTATTTCAGTCCATTGAATCCTAAATCTCACATTTTGCTGATTATAGAAAAAATATTTATTAGAAATAAAGCATTTGTAAATGGAATCAAAACAGAACAAAAGATAAAAAAATAAGATATAAATGATAGGATTCTTAAAGCTTTGAAATATTCATCTTAATATTGTTCAGAATTGTCCTGTAATGACTCAGAGATGCTTGCATATTCTTATGCATAATCAAAGCTGTTTATTTTATATCAAAATATGAGCTACAGATGATTTTTCTGTTATTATTTTATTTTAGACCTTTAACAAACCTGGTCAAAAGTAAGTTTTGGGGAAGAGTATTTTTCTTGTTGGTGATTTAAATTGGCTCTGCAGAAACAAAGGGAAATTTATAACTTTAATTTACTAAAAGCATGTGAATTGAATATGCTAGGATTCAATAATGACACTGTGATGCTTAACTCCAGCTGTATCTGTTTTAGTGAATGGTGATTAAAAAAGGCAAATTTGCTTACATCTTTTCTTGCTGACACTGAGGTCATTGCTTTATGGGTTTCGTTTCATTTGCTCATCTATAGTAATTTCTATTTTTGGCTACTCCTGCAAAAAATTAGATGCCCTGCGTCAAAATAGATATAGTACAATTACAACACCAGGCAAAAGCTACTGTATATGAAGAGAAGAACAGGATGAGGAATATGGTCAGTTTTATCATAAAACATTACTAATAACATTATGATATTTAACACAGAGAAATTATTTTACACACTATTCTTTGTTATCACATAAAAATGCCCCAGAGTGGTCATTTCTTGAACAAAGTATTTATAAAAGAAATAATCCACAGCTTTACCTGTACTGAAATAATGATTAAGTCATTTTTTTAAAGTCTAGTAATTCCTTTAGAGTAAATCATCCACAACTTGCTATAGTGTTAATCGTAAGCATGTTATACAGTAAGTTAGCCCAAAGCAAAGTTAAGCAAGCAGATTAGGACTGCAATATAGTATCAAGACTCATAAATCAAGCGTGCTTGCAGATTTCCTTTCACTTACTGCTCCTTCTTACAGTTCAGACAAGTCATAATTACACATCAGTAGGCATTGTGAGCAGAGGAATGAGCTACAGCATAACGCACAATAAACCCTGTCATATAAAAGCAAACTGGATAAAATAACAGAGGCAATACTCCATTTTACAACATCACACTAAAGAATTACACCACACCATTGTGTATTATTCTGATCAATCACGAATCCATCCACAATTGACAGCTCAGTGGGCAAAAATTTACCATTGAAGAATAGTTTCCAGGTTTTTTTATTTTCTTGTTTGATTATACACATTAAGCACAAGACTGTGTGTGATTCTGAAAAGCCACAGGTACATAATATAACGCTGCCCCTGCACACATTGCAATTAAATAAATTCTGCTAATGCTCTTGTAAAGCTTTCTTTTATTAGACATGCTTAAAATAATTTATACTGGATGAACTGTAAGTGGTTCTTTATTCATGTGTTATTAGTATTATAATTTTGAATAATTATTCAGGTATGCTTGTTACCTTAGACCAAAGAGATGTTGACTCTGAAGTCTTCCCTGTTATTTTCAGGCTTAGATGATATTACCACTAAGCGCAAAAGACCCTCTTTTATCACCAGGTTTGAGCCCAACATTGAAAATGGGATTTAATGAAACATGAGCAAATATTGGTTGTTTCAATTCTAATAAAACATTTAAAAGAACTAATAAAGGTAAGGTAATTGTTGAATGCTAATTGAAAATTGCTACTACCCGTTATATTTTATAGTTGGAACTCAGCAGGTGTTAGGAGGATATATTTTTCACATTATTCATCAAATAAAATTTTGAGAGGCACCAAGGTGTTTTTACCTACTCCACATTCATAAGAATTTAATTATGGTTAATATATTAATGATATAGGAGATAATTTCAGAGCCAATGAGTAAATTATCTGCCACAATGGAATTTCCTTCCAGATGTTACAGGGTCCACATTTTAACTATTACTCATGTGTATGTGAAGGAGATTCAATTGAGAAATGAGGAGTTCACACACCACCCTTATTTTAATTACTTTTTCTCCATAAGATACTCTTTTGTGGTTACCAGGATTTAGAGAAAAATGAGGAAACAGATGACTGCAGAGAGATTGGAAGAATGAAAGAGAGTGATTTAAACACATTTTAGGCAAATTCCAGTAACCTTGGAACCAAAAAGCCTTAGCTGAGACTCAAGTAGACCTAGACTCCATTATGTCCTTAAGAGTCACAGCCATGGTTTTGATGACTATTCACAGAACCCAATACTGTATTTAAGCAAAGCTTTGATTTTATCCAGAAAATAATTCCCTTATACCCTTCTGCCCCCAGAAGATTCTGTGCTAACCTCTAACATAACAATTAACTTGGTGCTTTATAATTATCTGTTTGCTTGTCTTTTTTTTTCTTTGACATCAAGAACTGAGATTCATTTAATATTCTGTAACCATGATTAAATGATAGAGTTGATTGGCACAGAGTTGAAGTTCAAATTTTTGTTGTCTTGGATCAATAATAATGTTATTTATTGATTGTGTACTGTATGTCCAATACTGTGATACACACTCTATATACTAGATCTCATTTACTTTTTAGAAAAAAATGTATAGATATTTTACTGTTATCTTTCCAACTTTGTATACATGGAAATTGCCCAAGTAAATGAGGACCCAGAATCTTAACCTAGTGGTCCAACTTCAGAAGCCTTGCTAGTAACTATGCCCCACTCCTTATCATTTTGAGTCATCACCTTAATCATTTATAACCTTAATAAATGTAATACCCTTCTCCATAAAGAGGTTCCTATGAAATCGTTGAGGTTAAAGTATAATTCTTGTCTAAGTCCCATACCAGCCAAGGTGAAATCCCACAGGAACTTGTACTGAAAACATCTTGACAGAGGGACTTGATGTGGGCAGATATACTGGAATATCTTCTAGGAATTGCTTGCATCTTTCCTTCCTGGCACTGAGGACATTGCTTTATGAATTTATTTTCATTTATTAATCATCTAGTGTTTGTATCATCTTGTTTGTTTTTGTTCAAAAGTTCTGAAAATTATACATCGCAGTCCAAAGGTCAATTAAGTATTCTTTCAGTATAGAGCAATGGGTGTTTTCTGAGTTCCATAGTTGAAGACTATAGTGATTTTGGTAAGATTAGGCCAGAATAATATCCTACATTATTGGCCTGCTTTATTGAAACCATGGTCATTATTGTGTGTTTCCTACCCCAGATGATATCTAATTGAGCTTGGATCACTAGTCCATTCAGGCTCCATCAGTCAATTAAGTGGGGATAAGGGGGAGAAATTGGTAACTTGGCACTGTGCCCAAATTAAATCATTTGGTTGATCAAGTATTTAACAGCTTATCTCTTGGTTTGTTATTGTTGAAATGTGACTTGAAGGGAATGAGGAAGACACTAGGAAAGCACAGAGCAGACCTAGATTTAAGAAAGGCAGAAGTCTTCAGATAATTCTGAGTAGGACTTTTTATGTATAATTAAAATGTTTTACAGTTCTAACATTTTATTTTAGCAAATAATTTTCACCTCCTTTCTATTGTGAAGCTTTTATAATAACACTAAAAAATCAAATGCTAAAAAATACTCCTTAGGAAATGTTAACTTTGTTATATACATTTTTCCTTTGAATGATGATGTCAGTGAAATCAACAAAGAGCAAAAAATTAGAATAAAAAAGGAAAAAAGTCTTCATTAGGTCTTATTAACTACAAACCAGGAAAATAACACAAATAATTGAGAAGCCTCCATCTCTCTTCACACACAGTTAATTTATTAGACATTTTACTTAATACAAAGTTCGTAGTATAGGTTCTGAGATGTTTGACTCATTTTAATTAAATAGTAGATCAAATCAACGATTTATGAACTAGCTACTTAACATTGACAATGGATCTTCCAGTAAGGAAACAAATAAGATTATGAAGACCTAAAAAAAAAATTCTAAAATGCAAAAAACTGAGTAAAAAAAGATTAGAAACTCGTCAAGCAAAGAGGAGGGAGAGGCTAATTTTGTCTTTATTGAAATGTTGCTAACATCAGAAAGAATTAGTATAAAAAGTCTTATATGAGACATCTGTTAACTTGGTCAGCCAAACTGGAAAGGAAAAACACTTTGAAATTTCTAAACAGTCATCAATTTTCAATGGGTATCTATGTGAACAACAAAATTGTATGAAATACAAATACAGTTGAACTTCAGCTATATGAAAAAGACATTTTAACAATAGCAAAATAACTGTTGGAATATATATATAACTTAAATAATGAGTAATTCATAGTAGATTTTCAGTTTGGAGATGATATAAGTATATGCAGCAGTTTGGTTAAAAAGGCTCTTTCATTCTCATTTATTTTCTCAGAAAGTGTTACCATCTAGCCTGTTTAAATAGCAACCATGCAAATTTCTCATGCTTTATAAATGTTTCACCAAAGAATTCTTGACCAATCGATTAATTCTTTTTTTCCTTATTGTCAGCAGATAAGTATTTTATGTTTATTTTTTTAAACTTTTCTTTAAATTTGGTTTGTTTAGAACTCTAAATACATTCCCAGTACAAGTCTTGTGGGGTGGGGGGATATAATGGATTATATGAAAGAAATATTTTTCTCCCTGGAGAAGTTTAATCCTTTCTTTTCTATGCTTCCTATCTTTTTCATAGCTGGAATCTGGGGACGAGAAAAAATATATAGGCTTACAGCTTTGGTGTGAAAATTAGGTGTAATAAGATTACTTAGCATGTATTGAGAATATTTCGTAGTCATTTGAGATTATACTCATCTCAAACTGCCTCCAACTTTAATTAATATATATAGCTGCAGAAAATTTGAATTAAAATTTTGAAATGTAGAATCTAAATTTTAGAATATTTGGGAGTCATAAGCATAGAGATGATATTGAAAACTATGAGCCTGAAACTGCTATCCTCACCCTGACAACCCCTTAGACACTGTTCCACCATAAATGTGAGCGAGCACACAGCAGGTGGCAGCTAGACTTGATACGCCATGGGAAAATTGCAGACTGGCCTCAGCCCCCACATTGGCCATGAGTTTACACATGTATCAAACTGGTGAACACCACTCACTCTGATCTGGTGACTCATTGAGAACCAATATTATGCAACTCTAGTACTGTAAGAGGCTCTTCAGTGACTGAGCTTAACAGGCAGCCAATAGGCAGAAGCAGGCAGAGGCAGACTTGGGGTGCTTTGGGACTTTTACTGATCTGCCCCAAGCCTGGGGCTCAAAAAAGCAGATCTTGGTGCACAGCTTGGTCTTTCTTGTGCACATCCAGGCTCAGCAGACATAGCCATAAACTGTAGATTTCTTGTAGTTCCAAAAAGTTTGTTCAGGGTCAGTCACAGGCAGCATCTGATGTTGGTCTGCAACAGAGTACCCCCAAAGAGGCCCAGAACCAAAACACCCAGTGGCCAGTTTCAGACAACATCACAACAGGATCCAATTAACTTTGCAAATGGTATATCCAAAGGGAGATCTTGGCAGGTAGCAGAGCCTTTGGAGGTGAATTCTGCTTTGTGTGCTCAGCCCCTGTGAAGCAGCTCATACACTAAGGTACAAGTTAATTCTCACAGTCAGCCAGACTAAGGATTGACCCCACACTTGCACAGACCTGTAACAATCAAGACTCAGTTGCAACAGCAGGGCCCACATAAATCACTCTTGAATTACCCAGCTCCAGTGATCCAGGAGGTACTACCACTGAGTCCCACAGGACACCTACTACATAAGGCCACATTACCAAGACTGGAAGTAATAGCAGATCTACCAAATACAAAATACATAGGGGAAAAAAAAGAAACACAAAGAGGCAGCCAAAATTGACAAAGAAACATGCCCCAAATGAAAGAACAGGAGTATCTCCAGAAAAAGAATTAAATTACATGGAGACAAACGGTTTACTAGATGTAGAGTTAAAAAAATGGTTATAAGGATGGTCCAGAAACTTAGTGAGAACTTCAACAAAGAAATAGAGAATATTAAAAAAAAAGGATATAAAAGTCATAAAATACAGTCAGAAATGAAGAGTACAATAAATGAAATAAAGAATACAACAGAAGAAATAAACAGTAGCATGGATGAAGCAGAGGATCAAATCAGTAATTTGGAGGAAAGATAGTACAAAACACCCAATCAGGACAGCAAAGTGAAAAGATAATAAAAATATATATAGATAGCTTAAGAGACCTTTGGGACAACATGAAGCATAATAACATCCACATAATAGGAATAAAAAGAGGAGAAGAGAGAGAGCAAGGGATCAAGAACCCATTTGAAAAAATAATAACTGAAAACTTCCATAACTTGGAGAAGGAAAAGGACACACAAGCCCAGGGAGTACAGGAAATTCAAAACAAGATGAACCACCCAAAGAGGCCCATGTCAAGACACATCAAAATTAAAATGCCAAAGTTTAAGGACAAAAAGAGAATCTTAAAAACAGCAAGTAAAACAGTTGGTTTGCAAGAGAAAAGCAGTTAGATACCTAAAAAGGAGCTCCCATAAGACTGTCAGCTGATTTTCAACAGAAACATTCTAGGTCAAAAAGGACTGGCATGAAATAAATAATATGATAAAAAAAGGACCTAAAACCAAGGTTACTTTACCCAGCAAGGCTATTATTTAAAATTGAAGGTCAAATAGATTCCCAAATAAGAAAAAAGCTAAAGAAGTTTGTTACCACCAAACCAGTATTACAAGATATGTTACAGAATGTTCTTGAATAAGAAGAAGATGAAGGAGAAGGAGAAGGAGGAAGAGGAGGAGGAGGAGAAGAAAGTTAAAAAAATAAAATGGCAATAAATACATATCTGTCAATAATCACCCTAAATGTAAATGGCTTAAATACTTCAATAAGAAGGTAGTTAAATGGGTAAGAGACAAGACCTATATACAGGATTCAGCACAAATAACACTCCTCTTTTATTACAAAATCATAAGCATGTAATTCTGTAACATAACAATATTATACTCAAGCACACCATATGACATTTTGAGTGATAGGCTCAAATTAAAACTGTACATTATTACACCCATATTATTACCCAACCAACCACATTCAAGCAGGCATTACTTCTGCCAGATCCAGTATATGGTGTCTACAAGAGACCTACCTCAGAATGAAAGATATACACCGACTGAAAGTAAAAACATGAAAAAAGATACCTCATGTAAATAGAAATGAAAAAAAAAAGCTGTGGTAGCAAGATTTAATTCTGACAAAGTAGACCTTAAAACAAAAGCTATGAAGAGGTGGGAAAAACTAGGTTTACAGTTGTGAATATGCAAAACAGAGTTTATTCTTTTTTGTTATAATCATAATCTGCATATCTATTTTTCATACAAATAACTGAAAACCTACTTTTTCCCACCTCTATAGTAAGACACAAGGAAGGCCCTGACTGGTATGGATCAGTTGGTTGGGCATTGTCCTGCAAAGTGAAAGACTACTGGTTCCATTTACAGTCAGGGCATGTGCCTGGGAGATGAGTTTTGTCTCCTGTTGGGACATGTACGAAGGCAACCGATTGATGTTTCTTTCTCCCATTGATATTTCCCTCCCTCTCTTTCTCACTGTCTTCCTTTCTCATAGATAAATAAATAAATAAATAAATAAATAAATAAATAAATAAAATTATTGAGAAAAGAGAGAAACAAGGAAAGACACAAAATAATGATAAAAGGAGCAATCCAATAAGAGGATATAACCCTTTATATATTCATGTGACCAACAGAGGAGCAACTAAGTACATAAAGCAAATTTTGATGGACATAAAAGGAGATGTCAACAGTAATACAGTCATAATAGGGAATTTTAAAACCCCATTGATAGGAATGGATAAAACTTCCACACGGAAAATCACCAATAAAAGAACAGACATAACACACTAAACTTACGTAACACACTAAATCAGATGGATTTAATTCATATCTTTACAGCATTTCACTCCAACACAGCAGGATACACATTCTTTTCAAGTGCACATGAACCATTTTCTAGCATAGAAGACATGATAGGCCACATAACAAGTCTCAATAAATTTAAGAGGATTCAAATTATATCAAGCATCTTTTCTACCACAATTGTATGAAACTAGAAATCCATTGCAAGAAGAAAACTGAAAATGGACCAACACATGGAGACTAAATAACATGTTACTAAACAATGAACGGGTTAACTTGAGACCAAGCAAGAAATCCAAAGATACATTGGAACAAATGAAAATGAGGCCACAACAACACAAAGTCTTCAGGATACAGAAAAAGCAGTCCTAAGAGGGAAACTCATAGGGTTACAGGCCTAGCTCAAGAAACAAGAAAAATTTCAAATAAACAATCTAAGTTTACATGTAAAGAAACTAGTAAAAGAACTATAAGTAATGCCAAAAATTAGTAGAAGAAAGGAAATAATAAAGCTCAGAGAAAAAATAAATATAATACAGTCTAAAAAATACAAAACGTCAATGAAATCAAGAATTGGTTTGTTGAAAAGATAAGCAAAATTGACAAAATTTTAAAGAAACTTGTCAAGAAAAATAGAGAGAGGAACCAAATAAATAAAATCAGAAATGAAAAACAAGTCACAACTGACGCCAAAGACATACACAGGATTGCAAGAAAATATTATAAACAAGTATATTTCAACAACTTGGACATTCTGAAAGAAATGGATAAATTCCTGGAAACATACAATCTTCAAAAACTGAACCAGAAAAAAAAATCAGAAAATCTGAATAGACAGATTACACCTAGTAAAATTGAAGCAGTAATCAAAAAACTCCCAACAAACAAAAATTCTGGACTTGATTACTTCACAGGTGAATTTTACCAAACATTCAAAGAACTAACACATATCCATCTCAAAGTATTCCAAAAAATTCAAGAGGAAGGAACATTCTCAAGTTCATTTTACAAGGCTAGCACTATATTAATTCCAAAGCCAGATGAAGACACTACAAAGAAGGAAAATTACAGAGCAATATAACGGATGAACATAGATTTGAAATCCTCAAAAAATGTTAGCAAACTGGATCCTACAATACATTAATAAGACCATTCACCATGATCAAGTGGGATTTGTCCTGGGGATGCAAGGATGATACAATATTTGCAAATCAATAAATGTGATACACCATATAAACAAAATAAATGATAAAAATCCATGACCAAATCAATAGATAGAAAAATTATTTGATAAAAATCAGCACCTGTTTATGAAAAAATCTCAGAAAAGTGGGAATAGAGGAAATATACCTTAATGTAATAATGGCCATATATACAAACTCACGGCCAACATCATACTGATTGGGAAAACACTAAAAGTGTTTCTATTAAGAATGGGGACAAGACAGGGATGTCTGTTTTCACCTCTCTTATTTTCACCTCTCTAGTACTTATTCAGAGTGCTGGAAATCCTACACACAGTAATCAGACAAAAAGAAGAAATGAAAAGCATCCAAATTAGAATGGTGTGGGGACCATTCCAAGCGTGGGAAATGTGGCTCAGCCCCCACTTGGAAAAGCCAGTGGGGAGCAAGGTTGGTGGGCAGGACCCACATCCGTGGATAGGTTCTCCAGTGGGAAATCAGGTCTGCATTGTACCTTGACTGCTATGAGACTTGCTCTTGCTAAAACTCCCTCACCCTGAATTGAGGCACCAAATGTTTACTGAGTATCTTTAACTTCCTAAAGTCTGTGCTAAACCACCCAAATATGGAGTGTGAGCAGTTTCCCCCTTGAGCTGTAACATCCTTGTCTTTGAAGTAATTAGCAGTATTCTGCCTTTTGTTGTCCTTAAAAGGTAATCACCTGTGGTGAACCTGTGCATAGTAAATGAGGACCATCCTCCAGGTAATGTGCCCAGAAAAGCAATAAAAGCCTGTCCAAGCAGGGGTCCTCTCTCTCTCTCTCTCTCTCTCTCTCTCTCTGGCACTCTCTCTCTGGCACTCTCTCTCTCTCTCTCTGGCTCTCTCTCTCTCTCTCTCTCTCTCTCTCTCTCTCTCTCTGGCACTCTCTCTCTCTCTCTCTCTGGCTCTCTCTCTCTCTCTCTCTCTCTCTCTCAGTCTCTCTGTATCCCTCTCACCCTCTCTCACTTCGAGAGTGGCCATGCCATCCCTTTTTCTCCACAGGATTTCTGTAGTCCGTGTGTATTTGTATATTACAGCCACAACACTGGAACCTGCAGGCCGGGCTCTGCCTCAGAAAGGAAGTAGTAAAGTTCTCATTATTTGCAGATGACATAATACTGTATATAGAGAATGCTAAAGAGTTCACCAAAAAACCCCCTGCTAGATCTTATAAATTCAGAGAAGTAATAGGATACAAAATAGATATCCAAAAATCAGTTGTATTTTTTTACACCAATAATGAACTATCAGAAAGGGAAATTAAGAAAACAATACCATTTATAATTTCATCAAAAATAAAATAAAATACCTTGGAATCAGTTTAACCAAGGATTTAAAAGACCTGTACTCAGAAAAGTATAAGACAAGGAAGAAAAAAAATTTAAAAAGATACAAATAAGTAGAAGCATATACCATATTCAAGGATAGGAAAAATTAACATCATTATAAAGTCCATACTATCCAAAGTAATCAATAGATCCAATGTAGTTCCTATCCAAATACCAATGGTGTATTTTACAGAACTAGAACAAATATTCAAAAAATTTATATGGAACCACAAAAAAGCCCTAATAGCCACAGAAATCTTGAAAAGAAAAACAAAGGCGGAGGAATTATGCTACCTGATATCGAACAATACTATAAGGCCATAATAATCAAAACAGCAAAAAACTGGCATATATACACACATGTAGATCAATTGAATAGAAAAGAGAGCACAGCAGTAAACCCACACATTTATGGCCAATTAACATTTGACTAAGGAGGCAAAACCTACAGTGGGCTAAAAATAGTCTATTCTATAATTGGTGCTAAGAAAATTAGACAAATACATACAAAACAATAAAACTAGACCAGCTTCTTACACCATACCTAAGAAGAAACTGAAAATGGATTAAAGACTTAAATGTAAGACTCTGAACCATAAAAATTCTAGAAGAAAACATATGCAGTAAAGTTTCAGCTATTTCTCATTGCAATATTTTTTTTTCTGATTAATTGTCTTGGGCAGGAAAAGAAAAAAAAATAAACAAATGGCACCACATAAAATTAAAACGTTTTTGCACAGCAAAGGAAACCATCAACCAAATAAAAAGACAACTCACCATGTGGGAGAACATATTTTCCAATGATATATCTGATAAGGGGTTAATTTCCAAAATTTATAATGAACTTATAAAACTCAACACCAATAAAACAAACAATCCAATTTAAAAAATAGGCAAAGGACTTGAATATACTCTTCTCCAAAGAGGACATACTGATGGCCAATAGGTATATGAAAAAATGCTTCACATCACTAATCAACAGAGCAATGCAAATTAAAACCACAATGAGATATCAGCTCACACAGTCAGAATGGCCATCATCAATAAGTCAACAAACAATAAGTGTTGGCAAGGATTTGGAGAAAAGGGAACCTTCATGCACTGCTTGTGGAAGTGCACTTTACTGCAGTCACAGTGGAAAACTTCGGAGTTTCCTCAAAAAATTATAAATGGAACTGTCTTAACCCAGTGATTCCACTTTTGGGAATACATCTGGAGAAACTCAAAACACTAATACGAAAGAATATATGGACCCCAATGATCATTGCAGCTTTAAATAAAATTTGGAAGCAGCCTAAGTGCCCATCATTTGATGAGTGAGAAAAAAATGTTGTGGTACATTTACACAATAAAATATTACTCAGCTGTTAAAAAGAAGGAAATCTTACCTTTCCCCACTGCATAGATGGTCCTGGAACATATTATGCTAAGTGAAATAAATCCAGTAAGATAAAAACAAATACCATATGATCTCACTTGTATGTGGAACCTAACGGACAAAATAAACTAACAAACAATAGAAGTGTAGTTATAGACACAGAGACAGACTGACAGGTGTCAGAGGGGATGGAGGTTGGTGGGGTGAGTGAAAGATGTAAAGGAATTAAGCAAAAACAAAACAAAACAAAACTCATAGGCACAGACAACAGCATGGTGATTACCAGAGGGAAAGGGGGTGGGGGGAGACAGGGAAAAATAAAGTAGGATAAGTGGTAATGGAAGGACATGACTTTTTTTTGGTGAACACACAATACAATATACAGAAGATGTATTCTAGAATTGCGTACCTGAAACCTATGTAGTTGTATTAACAAATATCACCCCAATAAATCCAATAAAATTTTTTTTTTAAAAAAGAGAGAGCTATAAGCCTAAATGAGGCCTTCAAGGGAAGGAGTGAGTATAGGTCAAAAGAGACTGCCCTTTGGCATCCACATTACGAGCCTGGGAATGGAAGAGAAAGTTCAAAGGGAGTCTGGGAAAAAGCAAACAGTGAGGTGGGGAAAATCAAAAAATTGTGGCATCCTGGAAGATGACTGAGTAAAGCGCTTCTAGATCAAGCATGATAGAAACTGAGAACTAGGAAACAGCAGTGTGGAGATAACAGATGACCTTGTCTAAGCAGTGTTTGTTGTTTTTCTAATTAAACACTCCATTCAAGTGGGCTTTGGAGAAAATGGGAGTAGAGAAATTGGTGACAGCATGTTTGAGCAATACTTATGAGAACATTTCCTGTAAAGGGAAGCAGAGTGCTGGAGTAGTAACAGGAAAGGAAAGTAGGGAGGAAAGCAGTGTTTAAAGATGGATTAAGATGGGAAAAAAACCCAATAACATTTTATATAATGATGGGAGTATGTAGAGAGAGGGAAGCTTATGTTTGCATGAGAGAATTGATGGCATGATATCTTGGAGTGAAAGAGGATTGTGTGTAGTGTACAAACGCAGGGGCTGACATTATATAGGAACTCGTTATCCATGTCGATATCTGTGCCTGTGTCTGTGTGTGTCTACAGCTGTCCGTATCAATATTGATCCATCTACCCACCCATGAATATCTATTGAGGCAGTTCAGTAAGAAGCTAGGAAAATTCCTTGGTAAGTAGAATGAGGAAACTGAGAGAAGTTGAACAAACTGGCCAAACAGTTTATAGCCAGAGGCAGAAGGTCACCTCCTTAGAGATAACATCTAGGCCTCAGTTGTGTTTCAGCTCCAAGCCCAGAGGAGCAGTAAGGCCAGGTGGGTGAAGCCAAGACCAGTTGCAATGACTAACAAACCCCTGCCCTGTCACTGTCTGTTCAGTGGGGACCACAACCCTGAACGAGTACACCTGGAAAACTGATGAATATTCTGCTGAAACCCTCCCCTGAGACCTTCCTAAGATTCCTGCCTGCAAGAGAGAAATAAAAACCCTCAAAACAAAGGACCCACAGTGAGCTCTCCCTCTGGGGCACACACCTGTATCTTTCCCTTCCTCCTCTATTTCCCCCACAGGCATGCATCTCCTAAACTCTTGAGTCCCCGTGAGACTTGCAACCAGGGGAGCAATGGGCAGCAGCATCTTGTCCCAGGCTAATTTCTTGAACGCGTCTCCAAGGCCCCCTTCTCTCTGACTACCCAGTGAGTTAAAGCAGTCCAACCTGGGCTCTCCTGTTGCTTCTTCTATGCTAAGCCTTTCGTTATTTCACTGCCCCCAGCTTTAATAAATGTACTCTCAACATCACCTGGACTTGTGAAATCTTTATTTCACAAAGTCAAGAACCAAACACTACCACTAGGTAGCCCTAGGCAGGCACACACAGGGCCAGGTCCCCTGCCCAGTAACACTATCACATACATATTATTAGTAATAGAACTATATGGCTTCAGTTGCTAGGTGGATAGATGTGTTATTTTGTGAAAAATTTCTTCTTAATACTTCAAGTTTTTCAGTGGAGTGGGAAGTCTGGTAATCAGTTGAATGTAGGATTATGGGGAAGGTGTTGGAGTTATGAGTAGAGAGAAAGTTGTGGTAATCTAGAAAAGTGAGATGAAAAAAAAGCAAAGCATGTTTGTATGACAACATTAAGGTTCGTGTGTATGAATTTAAGGTAAGAACAAGTAGTAAGCTGTGTGATTTCATCCAGCCATGGACACGCATAGAGCAGGGAGAGAGTTGAATTAACCCACTATCGTGGTTCACTAGAGTACAATAAAGTAGCAAGAGAGGCAAGGATGTTGGGACTATAAGCAAGAGAGTAATTGATCTGATTTGCCTTGGAAATCAGGCTGGTAAGGACTGGTGTGATTTCTTGCAACATCTTCCTAAGTAGTATCCTTGGTTGCTTTCTCCTCTTCTTCCTCCTCTATGCTTCCACAAGTTATCTGTACTGCATGGTATAGATTTTCTCTCTCTCTCTCTCTCTCTCTCTCTCTCTCTCTCTCTCTCTCTTTCTCCCCACACCACCCCCAGCCTTCAAAATCTACCCACAGTCCTTAGGACAAAGTGTAAATGTCTTAGCATGACAATAAATTCTAGCTTCAGCTTTCACTTCGCTTCCCAATGCACTAGTCCATTCTCATCTCTGAAACCCTAGAAGTGGGAACATTTAAAGCTACAAAATGAATATTATTCATATTTTTCATTCCTGTGACTGAAATTATTTTTGGCTTATAATTATCAGCAGGAGTGGATACATGAGCACACAAACAAACAAAAACTGAAGTGGCAACATATGGTGGTGGCGATTGTACTTACCTCTTCAGTAGAAAATGAAGGAGTCTGATAGACCAGGATAGACCAGGGTCTTAATCCCCCCCCCCCAAAAAAAAAATCAAATCTAAGATGCACAGCATGAGAGTACTGTTTGGGAAGATCAGAGCAGAGTATCTAAGAGGGAAATGGGGGAGCTGTCAATTCTAAAGGTAACTAAACCATACCTGAGAAGTTAGTGGATAATCATATCTCTGGTAGCATCACTGCAGCTATAAACAAACCCAGTACCCTTACAGCCACTACCATGGTAAGTTGAAGTTATCCTCCCATTCAGTGGGATCTGTGAACATTTCCAAGGTTCTTTTAACAGCCAGATACCTTGTCTACGAGGACACATGCAGCCAATTGTCCGTTCACCCGGCAACACTCACTTCTTTTTTAACGACATCACCTTCCGTCCACTTTTCATTGGTTTCCCTCCTGAAAAGTGGTGGTGATGATTTCTGTTCTACCTACAATAGTTGGGAGATCATAGTAAGGTCTGAAATGAGAAAGAAAATCTGAAATATTAGTTATGTTGTGAGACATGAAATGTTAGGCATGCATTGGCTTTATTTCCTTTATTAATGATTGCTAATTTAATGAGAAAAGTAAATATTTACGTCAAAGCTTTTATTTTAGTCCAAAAGTGCACCCAGAGGGGAAATGAATAACTTTAAGATATTGAAAAACTATGGAAAATCTGGTAACAGCACTAATGATTGGAATGTTCCCACAATATCAGTCATGGTTTTTATTTATTTATCTTTATGGCATATGAACCAGTAAGCTAACAACAAACTGAAAGCTCTTCTTAAATAAGGGAAAGTTTTAAGCTTTGGATGAAATTAGGTTACTGCATGAAGATGAAGTAACCAAAGCAATACTTAAGCCAGAAAGAAAGCCAGGGAAGGGAGGTGCAGAGAGGATAAAAAATATTTTCAAAAGGTGGAGAAATTGATAGGAAAAGAGGCTGAGACAAATGAGTTAAATTAGCCAAGCAAATCAGTCAGCACGCTAGGCCTGAAAAGTCTTAAAGACAATATAGTCATCTGAAAAGCACCTACTCTGTCTTCGTGGTTCTATCACTAAAACCATCATTGCGGTGTTATGTATGGTGATTGCGGGCTAAACTTTGGTGTGCTAATTGAAAAACGGTAACCAACCATAGTTTTGAATCTCTAGTCTAGCTGTTTAGGGACTTCTCACTATGGCTGACACATATTTGAGAGAAGGCTGTGATTATGTTTCTTTAATGCTATATTTTTTAACCTAAAGTCTTTTAATTAGTCTTTAATATGGCTATCCATCTGAAAGTGGTAAGAGGCAAAGCAGGAAAGAAGGAATAATGCTTTCGTTTCTGAACTAAATAAAACATTTAGTACGGACTGAGGAGATACATATAGCAAGCAAAATATTTAAAGGGATTGGTTCTCATTAGGAAATTATGTTTAGAGGGAGTCATAAAAGAAAATATTTAAGTTTGAAATTACAGACACGTGGTTTATAAAATGCATTTCTTTTCCTGTATGAAATCTTCAGAGAATTTGACATTATTTGATGTAAGGGGAGGAGAACCTGTAAGCAGAAGGGGGTTTCAATTGCAAACACGTGGAACTTCTGCTAGACCCTGTGCTGTAATTCCGTCTTATAAACGAGACTGCCTCCAAACAAGATTCGCTAACTAGATGCCTGCGTGCCACATATGGCCGCAGCAAGGGCGCTCTTGTTAACCACAGTGTCTCGAAGTATACTGAATTCATTACAAGTGTTTAAAATTGAGAGATTTTGCATTTTTAAAAAAAATCTATATTTCCAGAAAAGAAAATGAAAGAGCTGGCATCAGTAACATATTGTTTCTTGGCAGTACGTGAATTTCATAGCAGCTGTCCTTTCAATGAGGTATCGTTCTCCTGATCCTGAGGTCTTTCTAACTCTCCGTTGATGTGATGTTAACTTACTCATTTAAGTTTTCCAAAAAGCAACTGTTGACTTGCGAATGTGAAACTTTGCTCTTACAGGAGTCCTGACCACATTTGTCAAAACCTGACTTTCAGTCTCCTGCTCTATCACATAGTGAGGGCTCAGTGAAGCTACAGAGATAAGAGCAAACTGTTATGTATCAATTGAAACTGGCACCCCTGACAAAAGAGCGACTTAGTATTTTAATCATATTAATAGTTATTCCTTAAGCAGAAATGACAGAATAATTCAGGTTACTTAAGGTAAGACTATTTCTACTAACTAGAAGGACTAAAACAAAATAAAAATTAGATTGGCACTTGGCGATTAGAAAAAGGAACATTTAGACATAAGAAATAGAAAGGTAGTAACAATAGTGAGAGGTAAACAAAGAAAATATCTCAGTAAAACACATCATAAAGACACCTATATCAAAATCTAGACATAATATTCTCAAACAAACAGCGCAGATTTGAAAACAGCTACAATACCATTTCCAAGTAAAATAAAGCAGATTTTTAGAAATATGAAATGATCGCATGCTATTTTTCCCATTTGAAGCAGATTTCTCGGATTAAATTGCTATTTAAGTTGAATTTGATAAAGATAAAATCCATAAATGCATGCAGAATATATTCATAACAATATTGCACCTTGCGGAAAAAGTAGATGAAGTAGATAATATGATATTTTTTATTGGACCAATAAATAAAAGGCAATTCTCAAGCCCCAAAGTCTCAAGTACATTTTCACTTAAAATGAACACACTCATGAAGCATTTATTGCAACATTTTCTTGTGGGAATATATAGGTAAATGGCTCCAAGAATATGAAAGTGAGTTATAAACTATAAAGTTATATTTAAAAATTCTTCATGTTTCTAGCACACAGCTAGACCCATTGTGACTTCTGTGTGGCATGATTAACATCTATCGTACAGAATTAAAATGAATTACAAGAGAAAGGATCAGTAAATATTACATCCCATGGGAGAAATGACTGAACCTATAGCATGACAAAATTGTTGAATTAGCAGCAATGTTAGTAAATATAATTATATGCTCATACTAGTAATTTGCATAATTATTATACAGTTATACTTTCAGTTACATAATTGTATTTCTAATAGCTAACATTTATTGATTGCTAACCATGTGCCAATAAATACATCACATGTATGGACTTATTTAGTCCTCAAACCAAATCTAGGAGGTTAAAACTATTATTTGAATTTCAAAGAAGGGAAGCTGAGGAGAGGTTAAGTAACTCTTCTGAGTTCACACAGTTAGGAGCTGACAGAGTTGGGATTTGAACCTAAGCAATCTGGCTGTAGAGCCTGTGCTTGATTAGACGGAAACTCTACAGGCAGGGACAACGACTGATTAAGGCAGTATATCCATTTTCTATCAAGTGTATGCCTTTGTCAAAGTCCTTAAAGTTTTTGTGTCTAGAGTTTCCTCTTGTAGGTAATAAAAGCAAGTTAACAGGTTTGCAAAAAATCTTGCTAGCATACAGAAAACATGCAGTAGGGTATATGGGTCTAGGTGCTCAAGAATAAGGGGTCAGTTATTATTACTATTATAGGTTTATTAGCAATGTTACATGCTCATTAATAACTGCAGTAATATAGTAGGCACCTAGTATAGTAACTTACAAATAAAAAGATTATTTACTTTTAAAGACCTTATCTTTACTGCCAAAAGTAAGATAAATATTTATGATGTTACAGAGTCTAAATAAAATACTGGAGAATATTTTTTGGTAGTTCAACAAAATATGGCCACTAGTCACTCAAAATACAGTTTTTTTTAAAATCTTGCTCTCTGTGGTTTAGAATTTATATTTTATTTGAATAATTATTTTACAGTATTTCATGATCTTAAATATATGCATTTGAATTATCCTTAAATACAAATTAATAGAAATTAACTATGAAATAACACTCATTCAAATGCACATGATGGCAATAGACTTACAGATTTGCCCAGGCCACCAGCTATCAGGGCAGCAGAGTGTGGATGGCTGGTTGAAATATACAGGGAGTGATGGGGGGAGAGAGAGAGTGTGAGAGGTACGAGAGAAGGGAGAGAGCCACAGCCCAAAGGCATCCCTATATTGTCATGATAATGCACATGCAGATTGGCGGGATGCACAGTGCAAGTTAGAACAAAAGGAATAGGGAACATTTAGGTGAAAACCAGAGTGCCAATGAATGGGGAAAGGGACTTTCAAAATGTGTCAGCACATTTGAGATGTCTCAAACCAGGGGCTGTTCCTCTACTTGATGCCGGATGGAACCCTCTCAACAATAAATACTACAGTAGAGGAAGTGACAAAACATGAGTTGAATGAGTTTGAACCTAAGTGGAAAGAAAACACTGAGATGATTGAGTTTACCAGCAAGAAATTAGGTTAAGAAATCTGTCATCAGGTAGCATGGAACTTAAAAGTTATTTCTTACATCTGATTATTAATACCTTGAAAATTAAAACTATCATAATGTCACTAGAAAATCTGAGTAAGTCAAGTGGGAAAGAATTATATCTAAAGATGAGAGTTTTGTACATGATATATTATAAAATTTATTTGCAGAAAAAAATTGTTCCTGTATACCAAGTGAGTAAACAGAAACCCATTAATATTAATATAAATATATAATATATCTAGGGATAAACTGATCAGAGATGCAGAGTTCATATGTAGAAAACTATGCACTTATTGAGAAACTGAAAATTAAATAATTAAAAAGAAGTCTATGTTCTTGTTTAGGAAAACTGTGATATCAACTTCACCTTATTTAATGCAAGTTCATTCAAATTAGAAATAATCTGTGCCCTGGCTGGTGTAGTTGAGTGGATTGAGTGCTGACCTGCAAACCAAAGGGTCACGGGTTCGATTCCCAGTCAGGGCACATGCCTGGGTTGTGGGCCAGGTCCCCAGTAGGGGGTGCACAAGAGGCAACCACACATTGATATTTCTCTTCCTCTCTTTATCCTTCTTTTCCTCTCTCTCTAAAAATAAATAAATGAAATCCTAATAAAATAGAAACTTTCTATAAAAAAAGAAATAATTTGTGTCCCTTTTGGAGAATGTTCTAAATATTACTTGAAAAATAATTAGGTAATAAAAGCAATGAAATTCTAAAAATTAAACGTAATGACTAAGGAAATCTCACTACAAACTATTGAAATATACTAAATGGTAATAATAATTATTTTGTAAAGATTTTATTTACTTATTTTTAGAGAGAAGGGCAGGGTGGGAGAGGGGGAGAGAAATATCAATGTGTGGTTGCCTCTTGTGCACCCCCTACTGGGGACCTGGCCTGCAACCCAGGCATGTGCCCTGACTGGGAATCAAACCAGTGACCTTTTGGTTCACACTCAATCCACTGAGCCCTATCAGCCAGGGCTGATGATAAGAATTATTATACTGAAGAATGGATTCTAGAATGATGCCCATGGAAGACAGAAGGAAGCTGAGAAATAAAATCATGTGTGTGAGTGTATAATATATGTCTGTATCACAAATGACAATATTTCAAATCAATGGTAACAGACAGACTTATGAATAGTGATGAGATAATAATGACCTATCAGAAAAAAAATGGGTCTTTGCTCTTGGCATCACAGTAATTTTTAGGAAAACATGAGAGTTAAATGTCAAAAATAATTCCCAGGAGAAGAAACAAAAACAGACTGGTGTTTCAAAAAATGTGAGGTAAAAGGATTGTTTAATGGTATGATATCAGAAAATAATAGATTGATCTATTTGGCCATATACAATTTAATTTTGTTTCTGATTGACAAAGCATAACACAAAACAAAAATCCCACCCCAAAGAGAAAGGCAAATGAAAAATGTAAAAATATTTGTTATAGGTGTAATATGTATTAGGTAATCTTTTTAATGTATACAAAAGTCCTACGATCAAATAATGACAAAATGAATAAAATAATAGAAAAATAGGAAGAAACATGAAAAAATTCAATTTTCAACTTTCTTAGTAATGAATATATTTGTTTTGGGTTTAACAATTTAACAAATTTTTAATGATAGCATCTATTTTGGTTGAGGTGAGAAAGTTTACTCTAATGCATTGTCTAATACAAGGCAAATTAATGCCAACTTTCTGGAGGATAATGTAGTAATATATTTCGCAAAGCAGAAAAAAACATAGGCACTGACCCAATAATTCCATTGTTTTTAAGGAAATTATCAAATAGCTTATAAACAATTTTCATTACCATGTTGTTTATGATAATGAAAAAACTCAGAAATAACCTAAATGTCTAATGTAGTGAAACAAATGATAGTGAAATTTTTACAATGGAATATCACTAAAAGTGATATTATCTTTTGACACAAAAATGTGTATGTGATATATTACTTTTAAAAACAACTTAACAAAATTTATGTATATGCTCACTGACACCCAAAATACATACACAGCCTGACTGGTGTGGCTCAGTGGATTGGGTGCCTTCCCATGAACCGAAAGGTCACTGGTTTAATTGTCAGTCAGGGCACAAGCCTGGGGTGTGGGCCAGGTCCCCATTGGGAGTGTGTGGGAGGCAACTGATCAGTGTTTCTCTTGCACATGGATAATTCTCCCTCTCTTTCTTCTTCCCTTCCTATCTCTCTAAAAATAAATAAGATCTTTAAAAAATATTTTATAAAAGATTTTATATGCATTTTATATGTATATATAAGAATATATACACATACATAACATAATGCACTTATATACTACACATGCATACCCATACAGAAAACATGTTTAAACCTCACATAAACAAATAATATGTATATATGTACATTTATAACTGTAACTGTATGTAGCCTTTTATTTAGCATATACTATATGTACTGTATATACTATAGCTGTATGAAGTCCTTTATATGTCATATATCTTCTTATCGTGTATATTGATTTACATGCATGTGTGTGTGCATGTGTATAAACTGTCAAATGATGTAGACCATAGTTAACCATGGTTATCTCTGTATGGCAGGAAAAAGTGATGATTTTTATATTTTTATGCTTATCTATATCTTTGCACTTTTTATGTGTATATTGCTACGTGATTACATAAATAATGCAGATAATTTGCCTATCATGAGGTAGTCACTAACATCCTGGTTCTTTGACATATGTGATCAGTGCAATTCTGATTCAATTTTGTGATTGGATGAAAATGAAAATTCTTTCTTCATTTTAATGCACTGCTGCATTAATCTCTGGCCATCACTGTGCATGTTAAACCATTCTGGCAGGGATGATCCTGTGAAAGGTAAACCTTTTCCCACAACTGGCCTGCCCCTAAGAAACAGCTCTTGATTCTGGGCTGTGATTCATTAGCCTCCTTCAATAAGATAAGATTCGAAAACCAGAAAAGGAGAGTTTAATATTGATACAAAGTCCCAATACAATACAAATTTTCCCCAAGTTACAATAAGTAGAACTCTCTGGATTTATCTTAAACTTTTGGTGAATATTCTCCATTAACAACATACCATCTTTCTTTGCAGTGCACATTGTCCTTGCCTAGTGGGAACCCTAATTTGCTTTAAATTGCCAAAGTGCTCATTATGGAATGCTTAGTAGCTAGAGTTTGTACATAATATTTGAAAATCAACCATAATTTTTCTGCCAGAGATGAACACTTGGATTCCACAGTAAACATAATCAGAGATTTACAGAAACCCAGTGAACTGTGTTTATTATACTTGCCTGGAATAGCTACAGAAAAGGTCAGAGGTCCAACGTCTTCATGCAGAGACAGATCATGTTCTAGCTGGTTCTGAGGAGTTAAAATCAGTAGGTGATGCTTTAATGAATGGCTTATCATGTGAAACACACTATGTGATAATAGCAATGTTGGTAAAACAAGAAGGAAATTTCTTCTTTTTTTTTTGTAAGGGTTTAGTTAGTTTTACAATGCTTTAATGCTTACATTTCAATAGTAGCAGACAAATGGTTCACTAAAAAACTTAAATTCTACAGAGTCTTAAACAACTTTTATTTCATAAACTGGACCGGAATTGCCATTTTGTTTTATCAAAAGCTAACATTTAAAAAATTTAAGTACCCAGGTTGAAATACTTTTGATTTCTTGAATTATGATTTTTTTTAGTCTTTTCTGATTGAGTTGGCTGTAAAAAAAAAAAGCAGAAGCCTCTGGAAGCAGGAATTTTATTATAAGAAGTGGTCTTACAGTACGAGAGAACTTGCTGGAGAGACACAGAGATGTACAAAGGTATCCCTTTTGTGTGGGTGTGAGTGCCTTTTTAAAAGTGCAGTGGACCAATGAGAAAATTTAGCTTAGCGGGTCCTTCTAACCTCAGCATTCTCTTTTGTCATTCAGCCAGTAAAGCAGGAATTGGCTTAATGGCTAAAGGAACAGTTGTATACCAGTTCCTCTCAAACTTTAATGTGCATATGAATAACGTAGAGATTCTGATTAAGTGGATCTGTGAGTCTGCATTTCTAACAAGCTCCCATGATGGCGATGCTGCTGGTCAGTAGATCAATCTTGTAGCGCAAGGTGTGTGCAAGTGGACAAAAAATTAATAATTAAACAGACAACTTCTTAGAATAATAGATCAATAGAACAGAAAGCAACAAGAAGAGGTCTTAATATAATAAGAATTTAGTAAATGATAAAGGTAGATGTTTAAATCAATGAGGAAAGAAAGATCTGGTTCATCTGTGTTGAGGAAATTGATCAGGTCTCTGAAGCAAAGAAAATTGTATTACTGTTTCACACCAATGCCAAAGAGATTGCCAGGGGTATTGAGATATTTTGTGTAAAATTCACCCCTATAAAAATAAATCCAATTATAAAATTATAAAATAAGTATAAACTCAGAAAAGGTAGGATCATTTTAAGTGTAAAACAGGGACAGGAATCTGAAACTGAAAAACAGATATATTTTACAATGTACGTATAAAATTTTTATATAAAAGTAATTAAAAGGTAAATAATATGCAATGAATGTATTTGCAAAGCATAACAACCCTAATAAAAGTTTATTCTTTAAATTTTCTATCTTCAGATCCACTAATTGGACTTATTTTAAGAAAATATTCAGATATATGCATGGAGATGTTTTCATATAGATATTACTAAGCATAAATTACAATGTTAAAGAATAGAAAATACCCAAATTAAACGATCAGGAATAAGCTAAAAAACATAGATTTTGGAATACTATGAAAATATTGAGTGATGGCTTACAGAAATATTTAATATTATAAGGAATTTTCATAATTTATTTTTAAGTTGAAGTTATCCAATTCTGTTTATGTATATATATAATACATGTAATAAAATTATGCATATGTGTTGATGGATGGTTAGAGAGGTAGGTAGCAGATGGATAGACGGATAGATAGATTGATAGATATTTAAGTACAAACAGATACATATCCACATGGAGGAAGAAAAACATTTAAAAAAACAGATTTTAACAAATATTCTTCTCTGGTCGGTGGAATTACAGGTGGTATTTATATTATTTTTTATTCCCTTCTATATATCCAAATTTTCTGCAACGAAGGAATTATTTTTATAATCATCAAAGGGACTCTAGTAATTTATTTTTAACAAAGAAGATCTTTGAGTCCAGAAAGTGTATTTTTCATGCCACAATAATTTTAGTACTGACAAAACCCAGATCTGAGAAGGCCCAGAGCATCCTCTGTCCCAGTAGCCTCTTCTCTGACCCCTAAATAAAGCAAAAGATACTCTAAGGGGAAAAGCAGGTCCAGATTCTTCTTCAGGTTTCATTCGCCAGTCATAAGCCATTACTAAACATTTATGATAGCTCTAGCACTTTGTTAATACATCTGCTTGTAAGAATAACCTAATGAACTAGTATGACAAGCAACATATTTAGATAATAAAAATTTTTATTGTTTCCAGTTTAAATGTGTGTCTTTTATAACACCATTTCCACTTTGAGATTTTTCTACATTTCCTATCTACAAACACAGTTGTGTGAAGGAAATGAATAGCTTTGATTTAAGGAGGGTACAGCCCGGAATGGCCACAGTGCATTAGAAAATACAATATTCATATATCCTTTGCAAAATAAATAATATTGCCCCCCATTTAACAGAGTCAGCATTGAGATGTTCAAAATCATAGAGGGAAAAAAAAAAACTCCGTCTAGGGCTATAGCCACTATTCTTTCCTTTATGTGATATACCTTTCTTCAGGATTTTTATTTCATAACCAAAAAGAAGAAACACATGATAAAACATCCTATACTATTGCATGTTATGGATTTGCAACCAGGCGCTTTGTCTCTACAGCTTCTGTAGATAGTCTGTCTTGATTTCTTAGCCTTAAAGTCTTGCAGCTGGACCACGAGTAGGGAGCAGGCATGAACTGAGTTATGTCGAGTCTGTTTTATGGCTATGGGTGTCCCCTGGGGAAAGTGCCCAGTGCGTTCTGTGAGCTTCAGTCATTTATCAAACTCCTTACACACATTAAAGAACTGGTAAACAAACAGGAGCCAACTGTAAGTGAGGCCACAAATCACTACATGGCACCCTTAATTATTTAAAAATAGGTTAAACAACTCATAGAAAATCTTTCTTTCATGGGACAGTACTTCTGCTCTAGATTATAAGGAAACAGGTGTGTAGCAGGAGCTCAAATAATCAGAACATGTTCTTTTGCCTCCAATGCTTCTCAACAAACAATAGAAAGCTGGTTTTTTAAATGCTCTTCAGAAAAGAACAAGCATTTATTATTTATTTTAACGTGATAAAAAAAAAACCCATGGAATGTGGTATTAGAAGCCTACAAATGGGTCCAACACTGGCCTTCATTAGACCTGAGACTAAGCAGGTTTGATCAATTCCTTCCACACAGCCAGAACATCCACTTGCCCCCTTTTTCCTCCTTGGGGATGCTGGGGCTGGTCTAGATTCTGCCCACCAGCTTCAACGAGAACATGTTGTATTGGTCTGGGGTGCTCCCAGAGCTCTTATGTGTTTCGTTTCTAGTAGCAAAATTTAAATTCTATCTTACCCTGCAAATCTTCCTGCTGTTTTCACTCACCTGTCACTAGTTGTCTGAAACCTGACATTCTCCCATCTCAGTCCAACAAACTTCGATCAAGGGAACATTTGAAACACTGATTTGAGTGTCCTGTATATTGAAAAGAAAAATTACCCTTTCTAAAAACATTTTAGTTTTGCAATTTTAGTACTTAAAAAAATTTTAAATGTATAATTTAATTTGATTAATATGAATAACAATATGTCATATACCAATATATATGGGTACATTCACCAATATATAACACATATTATTATGTGTACTACAATGTAGTATATATTATTTGTCAATTACATTTAATTAATTTTGTCAATAGTAAACTAATTTACATCATGACCACAGTAGAATAGCAGCTGTCATCCTAGAGGAATCAGGATAATGTGGTGAATAAAAGGTCAGTTGTGCAGTTAGAAATATGATTTTTAAATCCTAATCTGTTATTAATTTTGCAATGTTATTTAGGCCAGCTAGTTAACTTCTATGTTGTTTAAGTTATTTATAAATGGATATAATAATAATACCTATATGAAAGCTTTGTTAGAAAAATTGAATAAAATAATACATTGCTGGGCATATAATAATCACTCAAATTATATTAGCTATTCTTTTTAATATCTTAGTTCTCATGCATTATACTACATTTGTGTGCATACACACAAGAAATAAGATATGTGTTTCTACTTAGAGGAACGTAAATTCTACCAGAGGACACAAAAACATGAACATGCTTTTTGCACAATGTGGTTAAGTACTGTGCTGGAGAACTGGGTCTAAGGGTGCTTAGAGGATTCACACTGGGCCCTGTATAAGGTCAAGGCAGTGTCCCTGGAGGGGATGACACCTCAACTGTGACTAAAAAGAAAAAATAGTATTAGCGAGGCAAGTAAGGAATTTTGGAACATCATCAAGCATATGGGGAAAATGTCCAGGACTTGAGGATTGGTTGTGAAAGGGAGGAGTGTCTCAGATTTTGGATTGGTCAATCACACGGTGATACTGATGATATTGGCAGATGCAGGGTTACTGGAGGAAATACTTTCTATTAAATTTTTGGGTTGACATTGGTTAATAAAATTATACAGGTTTTAAGTGTACATTTCTATGATTCATGACCTTCATATTGCATTGCGTGCTCACCATCTGAAGTCGTATCATCTTCTGTCACCATATACTTGACCTTCTTTCCCCTTTACTCCTTCCCACCCCCTTCACCTCTGGCAAACACCATAATCTATATCTATGAGTCCTTGGTTAGTTGTTTTTGTTTGTTTGTTCATTTGTTGCTTTCAGTTTTACATCATGCATATGAGTGAAATCATATGGTTATTGACTTTTTCTTTTTGACTTATTTCATTTAACATGATATGCTCAGGGTCCATCCATGTTGTCACAAATGGCCGAATTCATCTTTTCTTATGGCTGAGTAGTATTTCATTATGTGTGTATACATACACACACACATATATCTTGTTTATGTATTATACATAATGTATATATATGTATTATATACATGTTGTATACATTATGTATGTGTGTATGAAGGATGTGTGTGTATGTGTGTGTATACATCTTTATCCAACCATCTATTGAAGGACATGTTTCTAGGTCTTGGCCACTGTGAATAATGCTGCCATGAACAGAGGAGCACCCATGAATGTTTTCAAATTTTGGGGGTATATACCCAGAAGATGGCTTTATGGGCCATGTGGTAACTCCTCTTAATTTTTTGAGGAACTTCCATAATGTTTTCCATAGTGGCTGTACCAGTTTACCACCAGCAGTGAATGAGGGTTCCTTTTTCTCCATAACCTCTCCAACACTTGTTATCGATTTTCTTATTGATACTAGCCATTCTAACAGGTGTGTGGTGGTAGTTTTGATTTGCATTACCCTGATAGCTAGTGAAATTGAGCATTTTCTCACATATCTTTTGGCCATTTGTATGTTTTCTTAGGAGAGGGTCTGTTCAGGTCTTCTGCCTGTTTCTTAATTGGACTTTTTGTTTGATGTTGAGTTGTATAAGTTCTTTATATATTTTGGATATTAATATCTTTTTTGGAGCTGTTGTTTGCAAATATCTTCTCTTATTCGGTTGGTGTCTTTTTGTTTCATGGTCAGTTTCTTTTGCTGTGCAGATGCTTTTTAGATTTCTTTTTTAAGTATATTTTATTTACTATGCTATTAAAGTTGTCACATTTTTTCTCCCCTTTTTCCCCCTCCACCCTGCACCCTCCTTCCCACTAGCATTCCTCCACCTTAGTTCATGTCTATGGGTCATGTACACAAGTTCTTTGGTTTCTCCATTTCCTATACTATCCTTAACCTCCCCCTGTCTATTTTGTACCTACCAGTTATGTTTCTTATTCCCTGTACCTTTTCCCCCATTCTCCCCGTTCCCTTCCCTGCTGATAACCCTCCATGTGATCTTCATTTCTGTGATTCTACTCCTGTTCTAGTTGTTGGCTTAGTTTTTGTTTTTCATGTTCATTTGTTGATCATTGTGAATTTGTTCTCATTTTAGTGTTCATAGTTTTGACCTTCTTCTTTTTCTTAGATAAGTCCCTTTAACATTTCATATATATATGGGCTTAGTGATGATGAAGTCCTTTAACTTTACCTTATCTGATTAGGAAGATAAATCTATCCAAAATTCTGGGCATATTTATTTAGTTCAGCTTTTGATACATCTAATTAGATGCATCTATTGGATATTAAAATTTAAAATATCAGAAGTCAGTGCTGGAATAGTAAATGTGACAATCTTCAGAATATAAGCAGTAGTTGAAACCACAATAACAGATAAGTTTTCCCAAGTAAAGTGGATGAGAATTAAAATGTTGGGCAAAAAGCAGTTTTAGACATCACTAGAGCAGAGTTTCTCAACCTCAGCACTGGTGATGACTTTGCTTTTTTTGTTGTGCGAGGCTGTTCTGTGCAGTGCATCATTTTTGGCAGAATTCCACTGGAACCCAGTGGCATTTTCGGCCAGCTCTGGTTTTGACCAAAACATCTCCGTACATTACTAAACATCTCTTTGGGGAACAAATAATCCCCCACTTAGAACCATTGAAACAGAAGAGAAACTATGAAATAGACTAAGAAGGAACTCTCACCATGGTAGAATGAGAACAAGTACTTAAACATGTCATGAAAATTAAAGGGATCAATACTTTTCAAAATAGAGTTGATATTCATTCATTTGATGAATGATTTTTAAAGGCAGAAAGGTTAAAACCTGGACACTGAAAATCATTCATTAGATATCATGATATGAATGTCTCTGATGGGATTTGCCAGAATAAATCTAGTTGGAGATGGAAGTCAGTTTATAATAGGTTACTTGAATGCTTGAATTAAAAGAAGGAAATTAGAAATAGCAAAAGCAGAATAACTTTATGAAGTTTAAGTAAGAGGGAAGAGTAGAGAAGTAAAGCACCTGTCAATGAGTCCACAGGACAGAGTAAAATTCATTTTAATAAGAGAAAAGATGGAAAAGTTAAGAGAAAAGAAGGAAAAAAGTAAAAGTGATCCAGCAAGTCTGGAAGGGCATATGATTGAGAAATTAGGTGGAGAGGTTGAACTACAGCACCTTATCCTGTATCGGAAATAAACCATAAAAGATGGTTTATGCATGTTATCTTTTTCTTCATAACAAATCGTGCCAAAACTTACTGACTTGAAATAACATTGGTGCTCTCTCAGTTTCTGTACATTAGAATCCAGGTGTATCTTGGCTGAGTCATTTGCTTCATGTTCTCTCACCCACTACAGTCAAATTGTGTGTGGGGGCCACAGCCTTCATGGCTCCTGTGAAGAAGGGTGTGCTTTCCAGCTCCCTCATATGGTCATTGGTAGGTTGGTTCCTTATGAGCTCTTATACTGAAGACCTCAATTCCTTGCCATTTGACCAAAGATTCCTCTTAGTTATTTGTCCTGAGGGCCTCTCTATAGGGCAGTTTTTAATATAGCAATTTGTTTCATCAAAATGAGCAAATCAATAAAAGAGAGACAGAGAGAAAATTCTCAATTTTTTTTATAATTTACAAAGTGGCATTTCATAACTTTTGCCATATCCTATTCTTTAGAGGCAAGGCAAGTAATTTGGTTCATCCCACACACTAGGGAGGAGGTCACACAAGGGTCTGAATAAGAAACAGGCATCATTAGGAATCATTTTAGCAGTGGCCTCCCACAGCATAGAAATATGAACATATTTGTAAATGGGGGTGTACATACAGTTGAGGCTGTTCACATATGATAGCCACAAACTTATCAAATGTGCCACTCTGAGAGTTAGAGAGAAAGTGTTGACTAGAAGGCTGAGGAAGGATATGAAGATTTAGAATATTTGCTCAGGAAAATAGAGAAAAGTTGACCAAGATCAAGAGCAAATAGAGTCTTTGAAGTACTGAGAGATCTGCTCAAATCAAGGTCAATGAATTTGTTTGGGACCAACTCATAGAGGTTTAGGATTTTCTGTAGCAGGACTTACCATCCAAATACAGGAAGAAGACTATGTTGACTTTTAGATCCAATCCAGGTCTGGGAGTTTTCCCATAGGCACTATAGAAGAATAAATAGCCAGGACATTGAGAGCTGGGGATACGATCTTTCCAGTTTGGCACCACAGAGCCTAGGAAAGGAGTGGAAAGATCAACCAATGAGTGCCAGAATAGAGATACTTTAAGTCTCTATCTGGAGAAATGAAAATAGGAGGGAACATGATATATACAGTTCATGGCTAAAAAGAAGAATACAGGAGTTCCAGAAGCTTGATCTGCAGTAAAGTGATAGTGAAAATCAGGGGTGAGAGGAGGGCCAGAAGATATGAGTGCCTTGAATGAATCATATTGATAAAAATGCGAAGTCTTAGAATAGAGAACATCTTAAGAAACTTGCTAAATGTAAATTCTTTTAGTAACTGGGAATCAATATGCTAGACTGGAAAGTACCACACAGACTGATTGATATGTTTTTACAAAAGATGTTGATGAATAGGATTGTTTTTTTCCCCATTAATAACTGGTAGTTATTTAGTGTGGAAATCACCATGGATTTCTGGGGTACTATTCTAGGTCCCATCTTACCAACATGATTTTGGTAAGTCACATAACCTAGTACTTATTTTACTTGCTTATATGATGGGAATTATACTTACCTCATAGAATGATGATGACTAAGCCTGTAAATCACACAGAGCATGGTAGACCAACAATTCATGGTGAGATTCTTCTTCTTCTTTATCTAAAAAAAGTATCATTTTGAGTTAGAGTAACAAAATTCCCAAGCATGTAGTTAAATAAAGCAATCTGGAAAATCTACTTTAATTTACAGTGTTATATTACCAAACATAACACAGTTTTTTTCTACTGTATGTAGAAAGCATACTCTTATCTCAACTCTTCTAAATGTTTATAGATCATTTGCTCATTCACATTGAAGTGCCCTTAGACTTCAACCAGCTGGTTGTGGAGGCAGTTAATAAGCTGGAAAAAAAAGTACTACTGAAAATGGAAGGGAGAGATAACTCCCAATTTTTATGCTAACAATCTGACATAGTATACACCCTCTCCCTTCATGATCAAACCCACCTCAAAAAGATAAATTTACTGCCTTTGGTCAGCTTTGTTGTTGAAAATAAAGTGTTCTATTTTGCTTAGATTTTTTAAAGTTTTTTAAGCCTACTTTAACTTTATATTTTTGTGTGTAAATCCTTTTTTTATTGTTGTTCAATTGCAGTTGTCCCCATTTCCTCCCATTACTCCCCACTCTCTACTCAGCCCCACCTCCCACATTCAATCCTCCCCTCACATGTTGTCTTTGTCCATGGGTCCTTTATACGTATTACTTGATGACCCTTCCTCTTCTTTCCCCCTCCCCCATTATCCTCCTCTCTTCTCCCATCTGGTTACTTGTGGGGAGTCCTGCAGCAGGGCCCCCCCAGCCACCATGGATGAGAATAAGTCTACCAACACATGATCTGCTTGGGAAGGAAAAGTGGCCGATCTCTCAAAGGAGAAGGGCCAAGAGCCTTTTCCTCAATGGGCTTTTATTGGGTTCAATTTGCACAGGAATACAGGTAAAGCTCATCAATCATTGTCAGGCAGTTAGGATCAAACAATAGATAACAAACAAAGAACTCTGAGGGCTTATTCTGAGTCAGGGTCAGTTAGCTAAAGGGCTATAAAACTTTGGGAAACAAACTCATTTCCGGCTTGGACCCTTATCATTTAAATTGAGGGTATTAGTAAAGCGGGTTTCACAGGATTTTATGCATTCTTTCTAAGGCCTGATCTCCCCAGGGAACCTGCCCTTTCCAGCACAGGGCAGTACCCACCTCTGGCATTGTTTCAGACTTAAATCAGGTAGGGGAAGTAAGGCAGCCAAGAGATTAGGAGACTTCTTGTAGACAGAATGAGGATTCAGGCTATGTCAAAGCCGAGGGGCAAGGGTCCATCACCTCCTTTTTCTATAGCTCCCTGAGTCCTTCCCTGACGGCCTCTTTGTGACCATGCCTGTCTTAGGTCATCCCTCTCTTGATGAATGTTACCCATCATTGGCTTACTGGTCAGGCTCAGGGCCAAGTAGGATGAAGTAAAGTGGGCAAAGGCAGCCCCTCTGCCAGGGAGATAAGCTTTGTCTCCTCAGTGGCTTATGATCCCAAGATCTCTCACTCAGTCTTAGCCATGGGGGGTTGCAGCTTCTGAAACAAGGCAGTTCCCAGCAGTTATTATCAGTTTGTTTTTTTGTTTCCATGTCTCTGGTTCTATTTGGCTTGCTTGTTTGTTTTGTTGATTAGGTTCCACTAATAGGTGAGATCATATGGTATTTGTCTTTTACTGCCTCATGAGCAAATCAACAAACAAGTGTTGGCCAGGTTGTGGAGAAAAGGGAACCCTAGTGGACTGTGGGTGGGAATGCAGACTGGTGCAGCCACTGTGGAAAACAGTACAGAATTTCCTCAAAAACCTAAAAATGGAACTGCCTTTTGACCTGGCAATTCCACTGCTGTGATAATACCCTAAGAACCCTGAAACACCAATCCAAAAGAACCAATGCACCCCAATGTTCATAGCAGCATTATTTATAATAGCCAAGTGGTTGAAACAGCCTAAGTGCCCATCAGTAAATGAGTGGATCAAAAAACTGTGGTACATTTACAGAATGGAATATTATATAGCAGAAAGAAAGAGGGAGCTCCTACCCTTAAGGACAGCATGGATGAAACTGGATATTTTTTAAAGATTTTAATGTTTGATTCTGCACCAAGCTATAAAGATTAATCATTTTGAACACAGGCTTATTTGCAAAGGTGTGCAAAATAATAAGACAAAATCACTAGTCAATTTTTCCACCTTTTCTTTACTTACACACATTCTACTGAATAAAAATCTACTGAAGTGCTAACAGTATATGTAGCTAGATTTCTATGGGGACACACCCACAATTTAAAATCATGCACACACACATACAGCAACACAGAATAGTCTAGTTTTGAACTGATACATTTTCTTCAGCAATACATCAGAGTATTAATGAGGCTAAAGATTCAGCTGGTATTAGAAAGGAGCTACAAAATGTCAATGGCTTTATAGATAAAAGTTTATTTCCATTGTGTAATAAAAGGTAATTGAACAGTTCAGTTTGGTGGTGCAAGTCTGCTTCACACTTCTCTTCAAGGCCCAGGATTTCTTACACCTACTTGTCTACAGAACCTTGGTCACTATTAAGATCTACATGCCTCAAATTGTCATAAGCATGTTCATGGGAAAGGGGAAAAGACTGTACAGGATACATGGTCCCTGTTTATAGGCCTAGACTTGGAAGTGGCACACATTCAGAATTTAATCTCATAGTTACACAGCTGCAAGGGAGGCACAAAATGCAATTTTTAACTGGGCAACTAGAGGCTATGTTTCTATTACTGTGAAGGAAAGACAAGATATTTTGGTGAACAAATAACTCTCAGAGTAAAAAAAGAAACCCCATAAATTTAGCCAAATCAGTAGTTATAAATCAATGCAGAAATTTTTCTCCACAAAGTACATAAGGGGCTATTTTCTAGGTTCTATTATGCATAACGAAAAGGCTAGTTATCACCAATGAAAAATAAAAAATAATCTTTAAAAATTTTCCTGTTTGAAAGAAATTAGTTATTAGAGTCATATACTCTTTTGTTTCATTTCCCAGGGAGGGGTACTAAAGGTAGAAGAAAAATAAGAAAGCTCATTATTAGAATATATAAATATCATTGCAAAGTATTTAAAATCATCCATTTATCCATACTTAATATGCAAGTGATGTCAGTTCAATCAATGCCAAAGATAATTTGTGTCAAATTCATTTATACTTTTAAACAAAGATTTTTATTTGTTTAAATTTATAAAATGGAAATTAATTTACAACCATTAACAAACATCTGACTTGTACTTTTACACTGTCAAGGACACTTGCAATCTTAAGATAGGCATGAGATTTATGGGAGGGAGACGTAAAACTGTGAAAAGATTCTTTTCTCATAATTGTTTACATGACTATTATCCATGTTTTGTACTAGACTTGAGGGTGTAAAACTGAGTAGTGAAGGAGTTAAGTAGAAAAAGCCCAGGACCATTGGTCCCAGAGAAACCTAGATGCCAATCACCGCTTCCTAGCTATATGACTTTAAGTATAGGTAATTTAATCAAGATAGGAGGTAACTTCTGAATCTCAGTTTCCACAAACTAAGTGGAGATAGTATTAAAATTATAGTTCTGAATTAATTAAATGTCATGATTTATGTAAAATGCATATGGTAGGTATTCATTGAAACATAATTGTTTTATTTATCTATTGATGTGTGCCATACCACTCAAGAAAGTAGGTATATGAAACAACTCTGTTTATTATTCTTATGATTCTGCAGATCAGGAATCCAGGTAGGCCCCGGGAGAACAGGTAAAGATAGCTAAGATAACTGGACTGGAACCACATATATGCCCTGAGTTCTGGCTGTTTGCTTTTTTTTTTTTTTTCATTTGTTCTATATGTGATGTTGATTTGGACTGAAATATTCTACAACACTTTTTTACTCATATGTCTGGTGCCTGGACCTTCATGGACAGAACACCTCTAGACTAGATAAACAGTGTTCTCCAGGTGGCCACTCCATGGGGCTAGACTGGGCTTCCTCACAGCATGGTAATTTCAGGGTATCCAGATGGTTTAGGAGTAACCTGCCTTCCTCCAGAATAAATATTCCCAGAGGCTGAGGTACACAATGAATGCTTAGTTACAGCAGCCGTGCAGCATCCCTTCTGCCACAGTCACTGGCCCAGCTCTAGTTTAATGAGGGGACACCACCTGATGGAAGGGTGGCATACTCATATAAAGAGAGAGAGAATTAATTGAGGTTTATCTTTAGACACTAGCTGCTGAACCAATACAATTACATATGATAGTTCTCTCCTGTTTTCTGCTGTTTGCAGGGAATATATATGTATATATAACATTACAGAAATATATACTATTTAAACATATGTAATATATTTATAAAATATATGTGTGTTATCTTAGATATGCTATATCAATTATATAAAATATATTTGTGCAAATAAATGTATTAGTAAAATAAATATATAATAAAATGCACAAATATATAAAATAATATAAATTATAAATAAATAATTTACATTAATTTTGCTATATTAATATAACATCTATATGTTATATATATCTAACACATAACATTATAATTTTAGAAAATAATTACTTATAAATAACTATTAAATAAAATTTAAATAAATAAATGTAAAGTATTAAACAATTGTTAAATATATTTATTATTACAATAAATGTATATTTCTAACATATTTCTTTTATTTAAATATGATATAATTGTAAGTATATTATGGTAGTATAACTTGTTTCACCAGCTTGAGTAATAATTAAGATCGCTTTTTAATGTTGAAATGAATTTAAATAAATTTTATAGTTTCCCATCTACCTAGAGTAGCAGGGCACCCATTATATTTTATTGTATTGCCTCTCTCAAATAGCTCATAAATTTCCAGAGCTTACTTAGTCTACAGCATTCTGTCTTTAAAATACCAAGGCTACTCAGAAAACTACACAAAACTGAAGAAAGAAATTAAGGGAGACACAAACAAATGGAAGCATGTACCATATTCATGGATTAAAATAATTAACATCATCAAAACATCCATACTACCCAAAGCAATTTATACATTCAACACAATCCCTATTAAAGTACCAATGGCATATTTCATAGATATAGAACAAACATTTCAAAAATTTATATGGAACCATAAATTATATGGAATGACCTTGTATAGCTGCAGCAATTTTGAGAAGAAGAACAAAGTAGGAGGGATCACAGTACCTGATATTAAACTGTATTACAAGGCCACAGTAATCAAAACAGCCTAGTACTGGCATAAAAACACACACATAGACCAATGGAACAGAATAGAGAGCCTAGAAATAAACCCAAGTCTCTATGGTCAATTAATATTGAACAAAAGGGGAAGAAGTATAAAATGGAGGAAAAAGAGCCTCTTCAACAAATGGTGTTGGAAGATCTGGACAGCTACATGCAAAAAAATGAAATTCGATCACCAACTCACACTACACAAAAATAAATTCAAGGTGGATAAAAAGCTTAAATATAAGTTGTGACACCATAAAAGCCATGCAGGAGAACATAGGCAGGAAAATCTCAGATATTCCACACAGCAATATTTTCACCAATATGTCCTCTAGAGCAAGGGACATAAAGGAAAGAATAAATAAATGGGATCTCATCAAAATAAAAAGCTTCTGCATGGCTAAAGAAAACAGCATTAAAATGAAAAGAGAACCAACTGTACCAGAAAATGTATTTGCCAATGATACCTCGGACAAGGGTTTGATCTCCAAAATACATAAAGAACTCATAGGACTCCATTCCAGGAAGACAAACAATCCAATTAAAAAATGAGCAAAGGACCTGAACAGACACTTCTCCAAGGAGGACATACGAAGGGCCCAGAGACAAATGAAAAAATGCTCAGTATCACTAAGCCATCAGAGAGATACAAATTAAAACCACAATGAGATACCACTTCACACCAGTCAGAATGGCCATCATAAGCAAATCAACAAACAACAAGTGTTTGAGAGGATGTGGAGAAAAGGAACCCTAGTGCACTGTTGGTGGGAATGCAGACTGGTGCAGCCACTATGGAAACCAGTATGGAATTTCTTCAGAAAACTAAAAATGGAACTGCCTTTTGACTCAGCAATTCCACTGCTCAGAGTATACCCTAAGAGCCTTGAAACACCAATCCAAAAGAACCTATGCACCCCAATTTATGATAGCCAAGGGATGGAAGCAACCTAAGTGCCCATCAGTAAATGAGTGGATCAGAAAACTATGGTACATTTACATGATAGAATACTACACACCAGAAAGAAAGAAGGAACTCCTACCCTTTGCAACGGCATGGATGGATCTGGAGAGCATTATGCCAACTGAAATAATCCAGGCTGTGAAAGAAAAATACCATATTATCCCACCCATAAGTGGAACCTAATAAACAAAACAAACAAACAAGCAAAACATAACCAGAGACATTGAAATTAAGAACAATCTGACAATAACCAGAGGGGAGGTGGGAGGGGGTAATGGGGAGAAAAGGGGGAAGGGTTTTCAGGAACATGTATAAAGGGCACATGGACAATACCAAAGGAGGGTAGGATCGAGGGTGGGAAGTGGGGATGGTTGGGGTGGAAGGGAATGGTGGAGAGAAAATGGAGACCACTGTACTTGAACAACAGTAAAATATGTGAAAAAATCATTTTAAAAAATAAAAAAAAGAAGGAAAAAAATACCAAGGGTAAAGACAACAAGAGAAACTGATCTATCCACCCAAGGGTCTGATTCTCTGCTACACTTATTTTGTCTACAGCATACACATCCCTATTGAAATTTGGCCCAACACAATTTGTAGTACTCTTGTTTGCTGCTGTAGTGATAGCTTTGTAAACCCAGGGAAGTTGATTCCACCACCTCATGATTCCTATAGTTAAGAGCAACTAAGAAATCCAGATTTAGGGTATCAAGTTTATGGAAGCTTATAGCTCTTAGCTTCCTACCACTTCCTCAGTCATGGTTGCCATACATGATTTTTGGTTTCAGCAACATACAAGGCCAACACAGTGTCCTCTGCTACACATCCCTGACTAATCCATGGTCTGAATGCACAGGGGCATTCTGCTTGGCTCACTTGAGTGTTAGCCCATACAGTGGACACCATTTAAAAATTAGGAGATTTCTCATAAAAATCCAGGTTTCTGTTTATATTTATAGACCAGATCAGACTGCACTTGGTCCACATTCTTAAAAGGCAACTGAGAAGCAGTTTCTTTCTCACTGGGGTTTTGCACACTCGCTCCCTTCACAAGTTTTTAATATCCAAGTATTTGAGATTGTCACTGATCTGGTTACTGATGTTGAGGTGGGGTCTTGAAATCAGACTGTCCTACTTTCATGGCAGAGATTCTAAACACATGGTGGGGAGAGTCTCTGGGGGCCCTGAGAACCTCCCTGGGGTATCTGTCAAGACCAAAACTCTGTAATAACACTGAGGTATTACTTGACTTTTTCACTTTCATTCTCTCACAAAAGTACAGTGGAATTTTCTAATGTGCATTAGGGAGATCTACATGACTCAGTGAACCAATGTTTTCCAAATGACCAAGGCATTATGTTACAGAAGCATACATAAAATATTCATTCAGAGTGCCTGATAGACCAATTTGTATTTATACAAGAGCGCACAGTCACTGTACTGATATTGTTTTAGATCCATGTTCCAACTCAATTTTAAGAATCTACCACTGGTTATCAATATTTTTCCAAAATTGTATTTATAAAGTTTTAAATCATCCCTCTGTTTTCCAGTTACTTATCTGAGAGGTTGACTTTTCTTCATATACTTCAATTGAAATAATATGGAGGGGGGAGGGGAACAATGGTAGAAAGAAGGAAAGGGACTAGACAAAGAATATATGAATGACCCATGGACAACAGCATGGGAACTGACTATGGGAGCGGGGAGTAAGATGGTCAGGGGAGGGCAGAGGGGGAAAATTGGGACAACTTTAACAGAATAACAATTAAAAATGATTAAAAAGTAATATATCTGAATGGATTGATGCAGAGATGAGAATTCACCTGTTTTTGTCAGATGTTACACGTTTGCAAAATGTAAAGGTTGCCACTCATAATTTTTTTATTTTGAAATATGTATTTTTAATAAAATTGGCAATTTATGTTAACACATATAACATTATTTTAAATGTATTAGAAAATAAGTACTTTTAAAACCTCTTCATTTATATAACTAATATGATAATGTTCACAGATATAGTTTATGTAATCACAAGTTCTTTGGAGGGACATTGATAATCTCAACAGTGTAGATGGATCCTAAGGCCCAATGTTTAAGAAGCACTGCTTCTTGGCAGTGCTTATCCAGAACTCAGAACTATTGCAAAGAATTAAGAGGATAGGGTCAAGCTCCATGGAACACTTTCTCCCAGGAGTCCCTCCTTCTATGCAAATGTGGCCACTTCTGAAGGACCAGGTCTGTGAGAAAAGTTAGGATGAAGTCACAGGCTCTTTCATAACATTTTCCACTGGCTGCCTAGCATTTACATATAAGCAAGATATCACAAGTGAGTGACTCTTCAGAGACAAAAAATCCTGTCCCAAGCAGACAAAACCTCTAAATAGAAGAAATTTCTCTCCACAAAATTCTATCCAACTGACCTCATTACTACTTGTGAAGCTTATTAATAGCAAGATAATTTATTGAAATAAAATTAACCAATATAAAAATGACTGACCAGCTCAGCAAAGAAAAATGCTCTAAGACTGGCAATGTTAATGTCTAACTCTGTTGGTCAATAATAATTTCCCAAATACATATTTGTCAATTGTTAACTTTCAAAAAGTAAACCAGATAATTTCCATTTTTGTAATATAATTCAATTATATGACTAGAACTCATAAGTTGTAAAACTATTTACTTATGAGGAAATTAAAGATTTTTTGTATTTGGCTGTACATATCTTAATTGTATAAGTATATGGATCTATTTAATATGATAACATATAAATATTTTACAAAAATAACATTGAGTACAACAAACTTTTTGATTGCTTTGACTTATGATATAGCATTAAGAACACTTGGCAAACATAAAACTGTATTTTATTGACATATCACAATGGTGTAACCAGAGTTTTGTGTGAATGAAAACTAACATGCGTTTTCACAAAGCAAAATTCAGGTAAAAAAACTAGAAACTGCTATTCATAGTTATGCTTTGCCCTAAGCATTAGTTAATTTTTGTATCATATGTATGACTCAAGGGTAGTTTGGAAGTGTAAGTGCTTGAGTTCCCTGTTTAGTATCTATTTCTAGTTAGTTTATTACATTACATAACTGTTCATTTAGATGATTATCTGACACCTGCTCATGGCAGATTGTTTTGACAAATTATATTGGCTGAGATGAGGTTGTTACCTGCCATCTGTCCTGTAAAGGTGAGTTCAACAAGCTGGTCATTTCTAGACAATAATAAAAGATTCTTTATTTTTGAGTTAGAGTTTTTCTTTATCCTTAAGAAAGTACTGATGAGAGAAAAAATGTTATTGACAAATATTAAGACATACAGTATCTTTAGTCTTTATCACGTATATTTCTTTACCTGAAATGCTGATTACAATGTTATTTTGATCAGAATGTTAATCAGAAGGAGCATAGTATATTAAAGAGAATGTGTTAGTTTTAAACTGGGTATTAAATTTAGTTGGCATCTAGAACAGCTTTAAATAACATGGTTTCCTTTATTTTTATTAATAGGTTTTTGATTCTTTACAAAAGCAAATATTTTAATTTATAATTTATATTTTAAAGCATATGTACAATATTTTTATATCATTATAAAATGAGGACTTTATTAACATGGATTTTTTAAATCCATAAAAAGTAAATGGCATTCAGTGAGGGGAAGGATAGTCAGTGACTCAGTGTCCAACTATATAATAAATAAAACCATTTCTTAGGAAAAGTAATAATTACTTAACATTATTTTTTAAATAAATGTGGAATTTAAAGAAAATTTTAAAGTAAACTATAAAACACTAACAAGTAAAAAATTAATCAATATCTTCTGTTTTTTAAAGTGAGCCAATATTATTTTTTAATCAAAGAAATAAATAAAATAAATTTGATAATTTAATAATCAAATTATTAATTTAATCAAATTAATTCTAGTGAAAGAAATAGTAAATTTACTTTAATTATTTCTTTTAGTTTTGTAATTATTTAACCCATACTACCTGAATACTTATAATGTTGCCGGTATTAGGGATATGGTATTGAACAGAAGAGATCTGATTCCAACCCTTCTGTTACTTAAGGTTTAGCGTTAATTAGTCTCCTTGAGTTTTCAAACTGTGAGTTCCCACCCATGCCTCTATTACTCTTTAAATGAGTACATTTTTGTAACTATATAAATTGTCAAATAACAATTGTGAAACTTGTGTTAAAGTCAAAACCAGAACAGTTTGAGACATTTAAAAACATATCTAGTAGTTTGTGAAGTGATCTGTACTTTGGAGATGTTGTATATATGGTATCTATATATGGAGGGGCCAGGGCTTTTTGCTACTCTTGTAAATTCTGCGTAGCTATCTGAGATGAAAGGAATTTTTTACAGACTACTCTATTTTAGAGAACTCTATTGGACTTTGGGGAGTTAAAAAACAACAAAAGAAAGGAACAGGGCAAGTCCTTACAGACCTTCTGATATAAGGGAAAGACAGCACCCAAATAAATATATGGATAAAAGAACAAGCGACTCCAAGAAATAAATATACACAATCAACTGCTGGACCAAAGGCCCTCTCAAGGGCCTCTTTGTGCTGTACGATCTCATGATTTATGGAACCACAGCTTTCTAGAGGAATATACAAAAATCTTAGAGTTCCAAGGGGCATGAGGTTTGAATACTTGGGAGTTCTCAGAGCTTCTGTGAAAAGGTTTTATCATGGAATTGAGCATTTGGTCATACATATAACACACAGTATCACACTTATCAAAAGAATAGCCAAATTGCTGTCATGTGGACACGCTGCCAAAAGTATTTAGTAGAAGAATGAAAAATACAACCAACTGGGCCATTGTCTACATGGCATGGAAGAATTGCCCAACTAATTTTTTTGATTGATGTGACCAGTTGTTTTGACATCATGCCAAGACTGAGTCACACACAAGTGCCCTGCATGAGTCACCGCAGATTCCAAAGATGCTCAGGTTCCAATCTGGCTACATTTTGAAATCTAGGGTTAGAGAGATCTTCCAATAAATCTATGGACTTATTTATGATCTAACTAATCATAAGAATTTTGCTTCTTTAAGAAATAATTTCTTTTTAATACTGAAGCTACAAACTCAGCTTATTTTATGACTTTATGGTGTATTTTTATTTAATCGGAGAAAAATGCATAAATCCATGTGTTATGTGCAATACACAAAGTTGTTTTATCAGGACAAACTTTTATTTTTTTTTGTAATAAACAATCTGGCATAAAATAAGTTGGACGACGGCAAATTTTCATTGAAACATAGCACTTGGAGATAGTGATTGGATAGAGCATGGTAATAGCTGTGCCATATAGAACAAGGGGGCGCGAACGAAAGCACAGGACAGAGATGACCTCAGGTCGTTTTCAATGGCACCCAGTTGAAGTAGACTTGGGAAACAAAAGATTCTAAATATTCCAGCTTGAAATGTACAAACTGAGAGAAATAAGTAGATACAAAAATGAGAAATGTGCTTGTTCCTGAGTCAGGCCAGTTAGAAAAAGGAGATTAAGTGTAAGAACAGAAAATGATTTGAAGAAGAAAGCAGCAGCATTTGGTCACATCTGCCCCGTCCTTATGTGGGGACAGAAGTGTTAATGGCAATGAACAGATTTAGCAAGGTAGTATTGGATATGGTATGTACTAAACACAGTCTTTAATTGACAGAAGACACAGTCTTCTAACCTCAAGTAATTTCATTAAAAAATCATTAAAATATATCAGTGGTAAACATACTGATAAGCATTATACACGAAATTATAAAATTCATAACTTCTATGGAAATGAGATCAGAATACTCAACAATGATCACTGAGTAACCCAAGTAGATGATTCAATGTAACTCTCTCGTTTATGTGGGGACACTGAAATCCAGGGGAACCAAGGAACTCCTCAGGCCACCGGCAGGGTGAGGAAAGGCTCTGGAGTCCTGGCCAAGGGCTCTTTCCATTGCCTGCAAATAGGCAAAAAATTGAAGTTGATGTTTAACTGCTGATCTTGATATGCTAGCATAATGGGTAATTGTAGCTGTTTCTCTTTTTTTTAACCCTCACCCAAGGATGTTTTTATTGATTTTGGAGAGGGAGATAGAGAGACATGGATGTGAGAGAGAACGTCAGTCAGTTGCCCCCTGTACCCACCCCAACTGGGGATCAAACCCATAAGCTATGCATATGCCTTGACCTGGAATCAAACTTGTAAACTTTTGGTCTTTGGCCCAACCCTCTAATGAACTGAGCCACCCAGCCAGGGCTTTGCTATTTCTTATGTGAGAAACCACTTCCTTTTGTCAATTTTTGCTATTATTGTTTTTGTCCTCACTCAAGGACATCCTTATTAATTTTAGACAGAGGAGAAGGGAGAAGGAGAAAAAGGGAGAGAAACATCGATGTGAGACAGAAACATTGATTGGTTGCCTCTTGAACATGCCCCAACCAGAGACCAAAACCACAGCTTAGGTTTGGGCCTTGACTTGGAATCAAACCCATGACCTTTTGGCTTACGGGGCGATATTCCCACCAACTAAGCCACACCAGACAGGGTTTTGCTATTAATTTTTAAGTCCTAATGGCATTTCTGGGTTTCTTAAACCTGATTCACTTGCAAGTTGTGTTAAGCAGTAGTTTAAAATAGGGGCAAAGATAACTTTAAGAATAAAG